>NC_071611.1:19245905-19571161 GCF_024509145.1 Vidua macroura
ATTCAGCACTCAGAGACTGCCAGTCTGCCACATATCCATAGACTGAGTATAGCATGGGTACGACAATGTCAGAATACTATCATGTCTTTTGTGGAGCTCAGTTTTTATGGAGCATTTACTTCTTGGCACTTCACTCTCCAAGATCTTTCAGCTCTGCCTTTCTCAATGAGAAGACTGACATCTGAAGGTGTGAATTTGTGACAAGTAAATTATACTTTGGAAAAAAGACAAAACCCAAGAGCCTATTTAATGAGTGATAGTGAGAGGACAATCATATAATTTTAGTTGCTATTTTCACTGAATGGGTTTTAAATCCAAAGCTTGGATGGCAAAGAAACTCTTCTGAATCAGAAAGCAGAAAATCTGGGCTGGCACCATAAGGAGCTGGGGATAACGACACATGAGCACAAGGATCTCAACCAGCAGCTGATCCTCTAGCCAAGGCAATATGAGGATAACAGTGTAGAGGGGGATATGCAGCAGTTTCTGCCTGTCCAGGTCCCATAGCTTACTGTAAGCAGAATATCTCCACAGTTCCCACTCATAGCAATTAATTTGGCTGAGATATGTTGTGGCCAAGTAAGCATCTAGACATTCGTACTTATTTGGAGGCCACAGAATTATGGGCACAGTGGATTAGACAGTGCTTCTGTCCCAAAAGCATAAGACAAATAGTACTGTGTGGCAGGGTGCTGGTGCAGATGTCTCCCAACCGGTACTGCCTTTGCAATGGTCTGCAATGGCATGAAAATTGTTCTAGTGGCATTTCTCAACACAGCCAAAGCATTATCCTCCTCACCCATATCCCTATTCTTGGGGTGTGGGATGAGGTTGGGTGGTGCCCACCTCCATGGGCTTTTCCTCTGTGGATGGTAAGTAGAAGAAATTGTGGCTGGGCTTCTCCAAGCGCTCTGGTGCACTCTCTTGCATGAGATCAGGTACCTCTCCAGAGTAACAGGTTCAGCAGTTCTCACAAGCTCTATGGGGCTCTACCCTGGCCATCTGGAAATTGAGGCTCTCAGTGATAGAGTGTAGTGGGCTACAAGGACTTTCTCCTTCCTAGCCAGTTCCCATAACCCGCTCCATGAACCAGACAGTGCCCTTGGTGACTAACTGGCCACTCTACTGGAGCTCTAGCAAAAGAGTCTCAGCAATGTCTGTGAGATTGCTGTTTTCAAAGTGCTGTTCCAGAGCAGTAAAAAGTGAGCCTGGGGCCTGGGACAGGGGTATTTGCCCTCTGCCTGAGGGGACACCTGGCTGGCCATACTGCAGGGGCAGAAAATTACTGCTGAGGATGGGCTAGTGATTGCCAGGCAGGTAAGGCATTACACAGCATTTGCTGAACTGAGGGGCAAGTGTTGCTCTGGGTGCAATGGGCTAAGGTCAGCCCATGGGGCTGTGACCTGATGCTGTGACCTGCACTCTTTTTGGACAAAGTCCCTGACAAATGAGCTCCGTGGGACACAATGGTGGAAGAAGCCATACTGGCTGTGGGGCCAGGACCCATGGTGTCTGACTGTGGGGGCAGCCCTTGGCAAAGCTTTGAGGTCTATCCTCCAACTACAGCTAAGGTCCCATACAACTTACTCCCAGGACTTTCAACAGGAGGTGGTGATGGCCCTAAGCAGACTTCATAACTCTGGGCCCAGGGTGGTGGTCATACTGACTTGTATGTCAGAAGACTCTAAGGGAAAGAGTCAGATACATTTATCTTTATTTGTGTAAATTAATTAGTCGAACGAGGTTTCGATGTTTCCACACTTTCTTCAAGCAATGAGAATTTTTTTTATTGGATATTTCTACAGCATGTGTAGTAATATGTGAAATCACTTTTTTCTTACATTAAAAAAATTTTCCAGAAGTCGCTGAAATCATTTGTAGATTGTTCCAGGATTGTGTTGCCAAATTTCTGCCAATTGAAAAACAATAGTGAAATACAGAGAACAGAGCCACCATTTAGATTTACGTAATACATATCCAACTGTTAATAGATAGAAATTCAGGTGCAATGAATAGTGAGATATTAGTAATAAAATGTTTGCTGCCTGTGAGAAGTCACATACCCAGCAAACTCCTCCATCACTTCTTGAAGCAAACTCTTGTTTATTTCTACTGGTGGATTATCCTAGTCATCACACTAATATTTTAGGAACATAGTATACCAGAAAGGACATATGCTTCTAGTGCTCTGAGTTCTTATTTGGGAAAGTGCTATCAGTGTGGACACAATTCACTGAAAGCCCATGTTACCTAATCCTTTGTTAGCATCATTTTAAGGTCTTAACTACTGAGCAGTTTCTGGCCTCTGCAACAGGGAAATTCTGTAGCTGCTTTACTAAATCTGCATCAGAGCACTGCTAGTTCACTTGCAAAACCATGCACAAATATTGTTTATGTCTGAATTATTTCTTATCTTTCAATTATCTATTTAAAAGTGTTTTTGTCACACTAGTTGTAAATGTCTCTACATTATTGTGTCAGGTGGAAGAAGGAAAAATTAAAATAATTTTTATTATGGCTCTATTACCTTCAACCTTGACACTTCAGTATCTTGTCTGCATGATGTTAAATGCAAGTCATTGACTTCAGTATAAAAACTTTAAATTTATGTGTTCTGCAATTTCTTAGATTTCATACACTGGACCACTTAAAAACTTGCAAGAAACAGATTTTATATAGCAACTGTCAATGTAAGGGGATGGTTCTCTGATTTATAACTAGACATAAAGGCTAAAGTTTCAGGATTGTCAAACTGCTCTCTTGAAAAAAGCAGTAACTGCAGTAGGGAAAGAAATGGAAGAAGTTCTTAGTGTTTACAATCACTCCCCAATGGAACAATTTTTTGCTTATTAACCCATTCCATAGGCTACTCTGCCTATGAGAAGGAGAAACTATTTATTCCTAAGGACATATTGACTGTGAATTACTCAGTGTCAAGATTTATCCTCACTGAAGAAAAATTATGTAAAAAAACCAAACAAACAAACAAAAAAACTTAGGATATGCCTCTTGTTAAATACCTTGTGTCCTCTGTGATAGCTTCTGTAATTGTGTAACAGTCCTCATGCCTTGAGGGGACTGTGAAGCTATTGCTTTTGAAGTTAGCTAATAACTCATGAGAAATATGAACTTCATCCAAATCAAAATTATTGCCAAAAGTTAAATTACGTAGTGATGTTATATAGCCTGTAGACAGCTGCATCTGTGAGGGCTGGGATAGCTGAAGACTTACCTTCCCACTAGTGGCAAGATAGACAGAGTGCCTGACAAGAAGCTCTTTTATTCAGAAAACCTAGTCCACTAGGGAAACAGTGATCTAAGTGCCTGGATGAGAGATAGTCAATAGATGAGTCCAGGCAAAAGCTTTGGTGGAAAAAAATGTCTTCATAGTAGAGCAGCAGCAAAGGTATAGAGCTCTTTAATAGCACTAAATACAACATTGCTGGCAAAATGCAAGTAATTGGCAGACAAAACACAAAGGAATAATTATTCCAAAACCACAACTGGAATAGAAAAAAAAAATCATAGATGCTAGACTGGAACAGAAATTTTTCATTACACCAGAGTGAAATTTAGTCTGGTGGAAAAGAATAAAGACAATTTATCTTAATTTCCAGATGGCCTGAGATTTTGCATTTAGCTAGTCTTCGTGAAGCTACACCATAGCTCTTGTTACCCAGTTTGCAACTATTTGAGAAATACCTGTCTTTTTGAGTTGGAATCACCCTAACTCACTTCAATCACATTTTCTGACTGCATGTCTATAAGAAATGTTCTCTGTCTCTAGCTGATCCATACTTCTTTTTCATGTTGTTTGACTCTATAAGACTTTGATGATGTGGTTAGGGATGCAAATCCCCCAGACTTTAATAACAAACAAAGTGCTTTTATTTTGAGACAAATTCTGCTTAGAAGCATATGCCAGTTTTGTGTGGGTTTGTTCAAAACATAAAAACATCTTGTGGCAATTTTTCCCCTGGCCTCACCTTGGTTTTCCATGCCCTCAACTAAATGATGCTCTAATTGAAAGTGCAGGCTTATTTACCTATGAAAACTGCGTTCTGCTTTGGGGAAATGAGTACTGGATGCAAGCTTAGCTTCATAGAACATCACAAATATTTTTGTTTTTTTTCAAAATAATAAAATGCAGAGTGGGGGAGGTGGGGGATGGAAATGAAGCTATGCAAAGATGTGTCCTCCAGATGACAGAGAGACGGCAAGTTTTCTGAGGTATATCATAGGATGGTAAAGGATGAGAGATATAGAACTACCAGGAACTTGTGGAAAAAGTTGACGCACTGCTTCTGTATTTATTTTCAGAATGTTCATAGGTAACATGTAGATGGCTGTTCTCCAGTATACACACTGTACCTCTACTGCTGGGCAAGCAGGATAGCTAATGCACAGATAGAGATAGAATAAAAACCAATAACAAAATCAGTAGTTGTGAATTTTGCTATTTTGCTGTTTGGTTGCCAGGCATATCTAATATATGTAATTTTTCACATAAGCTTCCTTCCATTATAAAAAGAATAAGTTAGAAATGGTAATGAATCTTTACAGGGTTTGGGTAGGCATTGCCTATGTATCATTTTAAGAACAGTGAGTAAATTCCTTAGATATACAGAGACTGATCTGCTGTTGTTTCACATCTTGTGAATGCAGACTCTGCAGTAAAAAACAAACAAACAACAACAACAATGACAACAACAACACCAAAACAAACAAAAAAAACAAACAAAAAAAAATCCCAAAAAGCAAAACAAAAAAATTGAGCATGGACGGTATAGTAATACACCTTTTAATAAAGGCTGTAAAATCCAGGTGTGGACATCCCCCAGGAAGCAGATGAATCCTAATGCTAAAGTACCTTCTGACAGATCACTAAGTCAGGTGGGCCATAGCAGTTTTAATTCCTGTTCTTGCACTACTACAGCGAGTGAACTCCCTCCAGAACTTCTTCACAACTAGGCAATTCTAGTACTCTGTCTTAGCTTCACATCTAAAATCTTTATTTCTCTTTCTGGTCTCAAACTTAATGATGATTCTATGCCTAACAAACTCATATCCCAAGGACACCTATTTCTTGGTTCCTCTCTCTTAACTGTAGCCTGGCATCCTCTGTCTGATCCAGTTCCTGCTGTGGCTTACCAGAATACTCCAAGCTTGGTGCTCTAGCCTGGTTCCAGTTCTTGTTCCAGATCACTGTCGTTCTGCTCAGCTGAAACTGTCTGGGCCCAAATCATCATATTTCGCTGAAGACCTCTTCTGATGTTAGTCCTTCAATTGTAAGTTATAAACTAAAACATTAACATCTTTTTAAAAAAAAAAACAAAAAAAAACCCCAAAAAACTACAGACCTATTTTCATGTTCCCATCTAGTTTTATTCCTCTTCTGTAATACAATTTAAAGAAGACCTACTGTGCAGTGCTTACAGAGTCTGGCAGATAGAATCTTCTCTTAGAGATCTAATTTTAGAATGTTATCAGCTAAGGAAAGACTCTGTTAGAAATTGGTTCTGGAATATGGAGCAGACTGGAATATCTACTTTGTATTCCACCATTTTGTGAATGACCTAACATAGACAATTATATTGCACTAATAATTTTACTGTTAAAGAAGGATATGACATACCTATTTTGAAATTATAGTTCTTTATGCTTCATGTTGGGTCTCATTTAATCAATCAGACCAGCACAGACCAGTAAGTATAAATATTCATCTTATGACTCCATGTAGTGTGGCTGAGATGCTGTCTGTGCTTTTGTTTAGATCCAAATATGATTTCTTTATAAAAGTGCATGGAAATGCAGTTTATAGGTATTCGGGATTCCTGTTTCTGCCTTTTTTATATTTTTGTAGTGATTAAGTTGGTGTTGGAATAGATGAGTGGAAATCAGGGGTTTAAGGTAATGCATAGTATGTCTTGAGACAGGAATTTTAGGTGAACTTGTCTGAACACTTATTTTCCGTATACTGATGGATTTTTACTCTTATCTATCTATTCAATAACATCAGTAAAAATAGTTTCCCATTTTGCTTTTTAAGGTCTTAGCAGCTACTCCTTGCAAGCCGCCACTGGGGGATAATTTCAGCAATTAATTCTACCAGTGTTAATTATTCTTTTACTAGTCTCCTAAGTTTTCTGCTCCATATTTGGCCAACAATTGTAAGGCTCAAAGATTTATGCTGTTGTGTATGAGAAATAGCATAGAAATAATGTGGTATAATAGCATATAAATAATGTGACTTTTTATTGCAATCCCTTACAAAGCAGAGAAAAGGTGATCAGAGATGATTTCACAACTGTTTACATGGGAATTCTTACAAGGATGACTTTAGAGTATTGCTCTTACCTGCAGTAGACTGCAACCTGTAACTCTTTGCAGTTCCAGGAGTGGCTACTGCTGTGGAATCAAACGCTAAAAAGAGAAGCCATAGGATATTTTCTAAAGGACAAGCTGTACTCTCTCTCTCTGTGTGTATGTTGTGCGTTTGTGCACTCACACGTATAGATTTAGACATGTAGATACAGATATAGATATGTACCTTCTATGCATATCTTTGCTTGATTTTTTCTTGGCAGCTCATTTTAAGGTTGTTGTCTCAGATGGGAAACATGAAGTCACCATGGAAAAATGCAATAGGCCTTTGACTCTGGACACAAAGGATTTGCAGGATTATGGTTTGTAGGAAGGCCCATCCTTCTCAGCTGAAATATCTGCAAATATTTTACTACACTGCAAACCTTTAGAATGGTGCTGACTGTCATAATGCAAAGAGTGATTTAACCAGAGTTTGGAAATCATTGTCTGCAATTTTTTTTTTTAATTATGATAAGCTTACAAGATTGGGTGATATCTGTAATGCTAATGAAATATCCCATCCAGATAAAGCTGTTAGAACATGGTCCTCAGAAAGTATCAGCTCTTCCAATTTGTGGTTATAGTTTATATAAACAGAATGTGATTTTCATATTAATTTTTATAATTTCTTGGCAAAATGTTAGAATAAAGATAATGAATATTGGAAATTTATCAGTTATTTCAACATGAAAAAATATTGGAATATTTGGGTAGGCATTATTTTCCATTTTAATTGATATATATTTTTAGACTTCTCAAGATACAGGATTATAATAACTCAGTCAGCAGTATCGTTAAGATATTATCACAGAAAAGAATAAGCCAACTCCCTTGCCTATTTCCCAGCAACTAAGTTTATCTGCTGATTCCCTCAACATTTTCTTGTTTTATATCCCAGTAGAACTGGTTTGAAAACTGTCCACTACTTGTGATCCAGATAGCTGAGCTGTATTTGAGATGGACATTATTTGAATTCCCACATCTCCCTTCATCAGGTAGATGTCTTCTTTTATCAGGTAAATAACCAGCCTATCTAACTTTTTTTTTTTTCATTCGGGGTATTTCCTTTTTATTTCAAAGAAGAAACAACATCCTGTATTTGCAATTTCACTGAGACAGGCACATCCTTGTAGAAAAGATTTTTTGTTTAGTTTTTTTTGAATTGTGTCTGCCTATAAAAGATGTGTTTGTCAAAAATTAGAAAACTTATTCCCGCATCAGTTGCATCTGCATTTGCACATGTGAAAATTTCTATTTTCAAACTATAATGTAACCAGATTCAAGTGTTTGTCTTAGTAGCACTTAATCATAGCCAGAATACCTCTTCCTAAATTCTACCTATTGTAGCAGTTTTGGCTTTGATTAACTGTGCTCTAAACCATGTTACCAGGAGTTTTACATTATAAATTAGCTTAAGGAATGATCAGGACATAATTTTTGATTTACAGCTATAGCAAACAGCTTCTACTTTTGCAAGAAGCAATAAGTGATTATTGAAGAGAAAGTAGTCATTATGAGAGTGAGCAGTGAAAGGGCTAAGGAAGAAAGGAAAATCAAGCAAAGCCAGCATAAGTGAGCTCCAAATTGCCAGTAAAACTTTGGCAACATCTGAGGGCAGAAGGGACTTGGAAAACTCCTGATCATAAGAAATAATTTTTAGACAAAAAAGGAATAGTTGGTCATATGCTAAATGCAAGCAGACCTGTTACTGGAGCAAAATTACATGAAAGAATGGTGCCCATATTTCCTGGAGCACTGATTCAGGCACACAGTAGACAGCAGACAGGCCATACTATCATCCTCACAGATCTTTGGTGATGTGTTGCTTAATCTTGATCAGAACTTCTTTGCTGCCACATCAGACAGTACATGTGACAAAGAACTCATGTGCTGTTTTGTCAGATCATATTAATTTCCCAAATAGTCTTGTTGATTAAGCAAAATTGCTTATGCTATAAAAAAATTGAAATATTTATTTACCTGCTATACAGATGCCAAAATAATCTGCTATCTCTGCTTATCAGCAATTTAAAACCTTGTTGTATGTTTGGGATATCTCTTCATCCCAGGAATATCAGAGAATTTCTCTTTACACAATGTATTATATAGCTTCAAAGGAATTTCCCTCCAATTTGTGTTGTATACATTTTATGAATAGATCTTTCTACTTCATTTTGTGTTTAGAAAGTCCTAAAAACAATGATAAAATATTTTCTTTTCCTTCTCAATCTGAAAAAAGAATTTTACTAAGATAAAAGCATTTGAATTTCTATACCTAGTCTGTTTAATCACCACTGTCACTTCCTGCTTCATTCCCTGCTGCTTTTGACACACAAACACATAATTCCTTGCATTTTTTTCTTTTGTCGGGTCTTTTTGTTTCTCATTGTGATATATTAAGCCACAATTGCTACTTAAAACACTAGTTGTCATGTGCTAAATCCACAAAATCTTGTTTAAAATGTTAATAACTTCTTTAAACGGGTTAATTTTCATTACAAAGGCATTGGGGTGAGTAGTACTGCTCATAGAATCACATAGAAATTTTATTTTCTCCCAGGCCTGGGTGGAGCACCAGGTATTGACTTTGCCTGCAAGAAAATGTGATGAAAAACAGAGACAGTTTGTGCTTTCTAGTGTAACCTGGCAGCCTAAGTGTTGGCATTTTATGGTGGAGCAACGTGAAACCACTTTTTCTTGTCTATGGGACAGAGCAAAGGAATCAAATGTGTTAGTAGGAATTCTTCTCTAGCACAGTGGTTGCCAGCTAGCTAAATTTGGGGAAAAGAACAGAAACTGCCTACTTGCTGTGAAAAAATATAATACTGCTCCATCTGTTCCCACTTTCCCACACCTTCTCCACTTGGGAGAGAGAGACCTGTGACGGTTGCTCTGCCTTGTGGAAAGAAAACTGTGATTCAGTCTCTCACGTGTTGGTGGAGCAGGGAACTCAATGTTGTATGTAAACAAGTCTTCCCTCTCTGCTGCACTAGGAGTCAACAGATCCTTCCCCCAGAAGAAAAGTACATACCTTTGCCTAGGTTTATTCCCAACAAAAGGGAGAAGTAGTTGAACTTTCTCGCAGAGGTTGGAAGTGGTAGTTCCTGAAACTGAGACAGGGAAAAGGGCATCCCAAATTGTCCTTTCTCCAGATCCTATCTAGCCTCCTTACCTAATTGGAAGAATGACAATCTTCAGTCTTCTGGAATGTCCTCCTTAGAGCTTCCTTGCAAGTCTGCTTTTAGGGTTTTCTTTTTTTTCCAGGAGTCAAGGAGGGGACTGTCATCTGCTATTGGACATATTTCTATGGTTCTACTAAGAAGCTTTTTTTGTGATGTTTGTTGGCTCAATAGCTCTAGAGAAGCTAGAGCTGGAAATTCAAGCACTGGTATGCAAGATAAATATCCTTCTGCCAGCTGGTGGAGGAGATGTGGGAACAGGTGACTAAGAAGGACTGGTTTATCAAAGAAAATCCAGGGTTCAGTTAAAAGAGAGAGGAAAGAGAGTGGTAAAGGGACTGACAGTTGTGGTTTTCTGGTTAGAAAGGGAAACAGTAGAATGAACAGGAAAACAGGAAGAGAGGACAGGCAATGAAAATAAACAACTGAAGGCAGCAGAAAAAGTGATAGGAAAGATATATTGTGTGCTAGGAATTGCCCGGGGTTAGAAAAAGTCAAGAGCCAAGAGAACAACAAAGGTTATATCCAATTATTGAGAAGGAAGAAGAGGAATGGCATTAAAATAGGGGAATTTGAAAAGGGAAAATTTGTGGTGGTGATGGAAGTGGGAGTGGGGAGAAATATTAGAAAAGAGACATGAAAAGGAAGAAAACTCCATATTTTACTCTGGCTTTAATATCTCAGTAATTACAACTGGGTAGTAATAATTTGGAGCCCTTTTCATTTAGAATGGAATATGTCAATGAAGGACAAATTAAACATCTGATATCTGGAAATATTGCAAGTGGTGAATTAGAAGTTAAATACATTTTGTGCAACTTCCATGGGTTTTCACTTGTAATACCACAAAATTATACAGATCTTTCTATTCATAAAACACACTTGTATAAGCATTACCATCATAAATTACCCATTCTTGGAAGATGACAAAGAATACATTGTAAGGGCTTTATAAAACAATTGTAACAGGTGAAAACCTTCTGCATTCCTTTCTTGTTATGTCTTAGGCACTTCTGGGAACAAGAAAGGTACTGAGTTCTTTATATCCTTAACCACTGTCATGCAATTTTGAGCCTGACAAACTAGCTAGACCTCAGCTCAGCTAAGGGAAAATAAAGTCCTCATTGTTAAGCCAGAAGAAAAACCTTGCAGCTGTTTTATGTGTAGGTAAATACATGGAAAATGGAGATGATTATATGCACCATGAAAACCGCTAGTTTATGCATCCTACCATTTCTAGGTCACATCAAACTGCACATGATATGAAGAAGTGAAGATTTCAATTTAGGTAATGTATGTGCAATTGGAGTAGAGCAGGGGACCATGACCATGACAATCTATCTCCTGCAGATTAATGTCTGGTGCAGGCAGGTATGTCATAAACTATAGCTTAATATGGAGAACCTCTCAGTTTTTCCCTCATTTTCACTAATGCATTGTGTGTGCTTCCAAGAGATTCACAATAGATATAGGGCTATTGCTTTTAAATGTTCCCTCTGACCCAGATAATGTCAAAATGTCTGAGTATGCCATGCTCTTTTAAGAAAGAACATCTCTAATGTAATGCAAATGCACATTGTGGGGAAATTCCAGCTGAGAAAATGAGGCCTTATATTTCTAAAACTATATACATGTCAATAGCCCATTATTCTCAAGTTTTAGATGTAATTGCAGCCTATCTTGGAACAAATTCCTGAAATAATAAAATACACCGAGTAGCAGTTACTGTGTCTTCCAGTTATTTTATGCACCCCCCTGCCCTGCAAAATGAAAAAAAAGAAAAAAGAAAAAAGAAAGAAAGAAAAGAGAAAAGTGAAGTGAAAAAAATAGAGGAGAATGGAGTGAGCAAGAGAGACAGAAGATAAAAGTGAAAGTCATATCCTTTTCTGCAATGTGTTATTGGAACACTGTGCAAAAATATGCTGGGCTCCTAAAAGGCATTACAACATCAACACATCTGAAGCTTTTGTATAAATGTATCTCAGTCCAATTTTGTATGACAAATTATTTCCAGGCAATTAAGAATATTTATAATTGTTTTCTTTGGTTGGAACTTTCTTCTATTTCCAAATTTCTTTTAAGCTAATGTTTCTTATAAAGCCTGAACAGCCGTCATTTTGAAAGAATTCTCTCTTAGTCATGTGAACTGCTCCTCACAACCATCTTTTTCTGATAAATTTAACATGTGCATAGTACAACCTTTATCTTCAGTATTGGTAGATTTTAAGGTATCATTATTTCACTGTGGAGTTTCCCCCCTGCTCCCCTTTCCTGGAAGAACTCCTATAAACAGTTTCTATGATTAAAAACAATGTAGATTAATATTAAGGTTGTGCTGAGCTGCAATATTTCTTTCTTTCTTTGCTGTCTTTACTTCCCTCACAGATTTCCCTTCTTAGGATGAAACCCTATACTTCTCAGTAAATTAAATATAAATGGTTCAATTGCCTAGTCACATTTCTAGGGTGGAGAACATACACGTAGATTTACTGAAAAAAAACCAGTATTTTAGCAACTGCTTAAGAAGCTAAAGGACTATTATGCCATGAATCCATGAAAAATAGTCCCTTGGAATAGTAAATTTGAGATACACATGTGTGCTTACTGTAAATGCCTTCTGACAATGTAAAAAGGTGAATTTTGTTAGTCAGAGGAGATGGTTTTGTGGAAATGAAATTTGTGGAAATGATTCTTAGTGTGGAAACCACACTAAGAACCAACTTTCCTTCTCAGTTTCACATAAAGCAAGAGGTAGATGCAGATAGTGCTCAGCCTGCTTTATTCCCCTTTCTGTCCTTTTGTTTTCCTTTACTTAAGGGAATCTGGAGTCTTTCTATCTGACTTGTAGAGGTGCTGCTAATTATTTAAACCTTTCATCTTTCTTTAATTTGTGTCATATTGTAAGCGTAATTTCTAATTTTTATCTGCTTCTCATCAAGCTGCATTTTTGTCATTGTTTGTAAGCCTGAGGATAGATGAAACTGTAAAATTAACTGTGTTTCAGTCTTTGAAAGAGAAAAAAAAAAAAGATAAAAACCAGTCTCCTTAGGACTTAGTGCCTCTGGTAGTTGATTAGTCCCTGCAGTAGGGAAAATTAAATTTTGTGGTTGAGACACAGCATGCTTGGATGGTTTAATAATGCTGTGGCTGTCATCCAATGGCTGACAACCAAGAACTGAGGTACTTTCTGTTCTTTACTCCCTCATGCAACACCTGAAAATCCCGGGGCAAATCAAGCAGCAAATTAAAGCTCAAAAAAAACCCTCACCTGCAAAGCATGTATAAGGAACTAATTTTAATGCTTTCAAGCTGAAGTCATTGGGACAGGAGCCCAAAAACCAGTGACAAAGGTATCTTGGTAAGTTCTGAAAGCACTTTTCCAATTTTTTGTAGCTCCAACTGGGCTTGCTGTTTTAACGTATTTCTGTTTCCAGTGCAGTTAAAGCCAAGTAGTTACTAAAAGCAATCAAGTCACATGAAGCATTTCAAAAAGCTAAATCAGTGATTATGACTATAAATACAAATGAAGACTGTGGCTTCTCAAATATAGTTAGTGTAAGGCATTCCCTCTCAACACCCAAGCCTGTGTCTAGCACCCAGTGTGCACTCAAGTGCTGCCTTTGGATTAACTGTCTAGGATGGGGCTTTGCATGACAAATACATCTCCTGTGCATTGGGGCAGTCCCTGAAGATGACTATGTTGTGACCGTGTCTGCCAAGCAAAAATGGCTTTGTTACCTAGCAATGAAAAGTCAGTGCTAGTGATCCAGGCTCTGTTATTTCACAGATAAAAAGCAGAAGTGTGACATTGGATCTGGACTATGCTATGTACAAAGTATCCTCAAAAAAGAAATAATATGAAAGTGTGTTTTTTTAGCCTCTAAGATTTTTTCTATTTTGTTTTTAGTAAAACAAAACAGAAACCACAGGAAATTCAGATGGAAGGAAAACAGCCATTTTATGCTTCAGTGCCGAGAACATGGTGGATATTTTTCTTCCTAAGGCAAATACCTTTACTCTCACAATTTTGGCAAGTTCACCTGGAATTTTTCTACATTTCCACTTTAATGCAACATTTGCTGATGAGAAAAGTGGTGTTTTCTTTTTGGATCAGATATATTGTTAGAATAATCTTGAATAAACAGCTGTCAGTTTTGTTCTGATTTAGACAGAGGCTTCAGTCACAAAGACAGCAATTTGTTCTTTAATCATTCACTGCAGTAGTATCAGAAAGCTGTATTACAAGTGCTGACTTCAGAACTTTATCCTAGTACAGCTTCTCTAGTGCTTTGCTAAAGCAGGATTGGGTAGAAGAGAGAAATGAGACCAGGAACTTTAGTGGTAGTTCTTTTAGTCAGATAATAATTATGACAATTATGGCCATTGAAATTCTTTCCCTGCCTTTAAATTCTCTTTATCAAGAGTGTTTGGGAAAAAATGCTGCACCATCACATTGTTCTGTTTCTTGGTCTGTCTTAGCTGTTGAATCTACCAGTTTTGCAGCCAGTGGTCAACTTCAGAAAATTCAATAAAGACAGAAGATACTATGTTTTATCAATATTTTTCTATGGAGGATAAACAATTGCAACTCATTGCCCTTTCTATACTGACAGGTTACCCCATCAAAAAGTTTGCCAAGACAAGTCAGAGACTACCCAGAATGTGCTAAGTCTATCTAATCAATTTCTAACCAACCTGCAAACAGACACACAGCAGAGCTGAGAAACCTATGCATGTGGAACATTAGATAAAGATACATATAAAATTGTATATATGAGTTTAAAACACAGACTTATAGAAAGGAGCTGTGGTTTTGGAATGTTGTTATTTGAAGGCATTTCTAGACCATAAAATTGGACAGCCATGCATTAGAATGTAACAGAAACCTGAACTGAATACACAGGCTATTGCTCAACCTAGGTCCCTAGGTTTAAAATCTTAAAAATCCCAGTTTGGAGATTAACTTTCTAGTTTAATACTATTTATTATTTGCTTAGATAGGTATTTATCTTACTCTTGCCTTGTGGCAAGCCCTTTGCTCCAGCAAATATCTTCACGTTTGTTTTTTTATAGATGTAAGGCCTTCTTGTTGTGCACATGGTGACTTAAGAATGAGACACTATAGGTGATCTTCTCAGGGTTGTAAAAGTTACACATGAGACAGGTTTAAATGACTGCCCTGAACAAAAGTCAACAACTTAATTTCATGTGTCAGTCTTCTAGTCTATTCAGACTATCTTGTGTGATGACTTCTGCATCCAGGAGTCTGGTAGAGTGATTAGAAACAAAGGACTCCCCAAGCAGAAGATATAATTTCCCAGGAATTCAGTGCGTAAAGCTGTGTTTCCTTCACATTACATCTGAACCAAAATACACAATTTGAAAACCACACTGTTTCCCCCCACCCTCTTTTTTATCATGTTAAACTGTTGGGGGTTTTAGTTTAATTCCTTTGTTGGTTTCACTGCTAGTTTCTATAAGCAAGCAGTTAAGATTTCAATAAGCTGTTCTGACATGTTTTGCCCAGTTTAGACAATGTTCTTAAATTCTTACCCAGCCTTCTTTTCTTTGTTTAGTTTTTACCCTAATGGCAGTCCTGGTTTCTCTGCCACTCAGAATGGTTGATGCTGTACATTCTCAAGGGCTTCTGCTAGTGCAGCCATTCCTTGAACTCTCAGACCTTTTGGTAACACTGTTTTCACAAGGGTGATTTGCATTCAGTCTAGATTGAAGTCCAGTACGTGCCCACAACATAAAATATGCTTGTTATGAATGAAGTATATGCAGAGCCTCTTAAGAATTCACCCAACATAATTAGATACACCCTGGTTCATCTAAATGTTATCCAAAGGCTAAATATCTGAAGCTTTAATTTAAAAAGCTCATTAACTTTAAATACAACTAAACTTGAAAAAATCTCAGTGGAAATAGTAGATTCTCCATAAGACCAAAAATAAAAGCACATTTGAGTCTGAAGCTATTAATCATAAAGTTGACTTGCATATTTGTGCTACGTTTGAAGTAGATCTGAGTGCTTAATTAAAAAAAAAAAAAGAAAAAGGAAACTTGTGCATGCATGCTAACTAAATTTTGCTATTTTGCTGTGTGCTTAGTGGATTTCAAGTACTTAAAGAGTGCAAAATAGAAAGAACTACTTGATTTAGGAGCACAGTAGACAGGTCCACAGTCAACTTGAAACAAGCTGATGATTATGTGTGATACTTGCCCACAATTTGTTAAACTAATAACTGTGTCTATGGAATGTCACATTAGAAAACAAGCCACCATCAGAAGAACATTCAACATGAGTATATGTGAAACTTGCTAATACACCCAACAGAACTTTGTACCCAGAGGTAAACAAGCCTTAGTAATGTAGGTAGTCTAGTGTGCAATGCTGCAGCCAGGGGAAGCTCTTATGACACAGATGGTACAGACAGTAAGCTTCCACTTGATGGATCCCTTCCAACCTGTGGGAGAGGAGAGTACCACTCAAAGGTGCTATACTAGTAGAGATGACCAACTTGCATAATATTTGTAACTTGCATACATGTGCTACAGAATTACCAGGATTACCTGACACTACCATTTGAATTTCAGAAATACTGCTGGGTGGAAAACCAGTCTGATTACTTCAGAAGAATTTGGATGCAAATTTGATGCTGGTGGAATTGACATGGAACACAGGGTGGGTGTTACTTGTGAAATTTGTGAAATACAGTTTTCAGAGCTTCTTTGATATTCTTTTTTTCCTTCTCTTGGGAACTAAAGTGGACAATCTTCTGCTGTTGTTATAGAAGTGACTGTGAACGTGGCATCAAGCCAGATTCAACACCACAGCTCTTTCTTTGCTATTCAGGTGTACATTAATTAATCTGAAGCAGATACCAGAAGAAGTAGATGTTAGCAATATTGGTGTAAATATAAAATTATAAAAGTGTAAAGTGTAAAAAGTATAAAAGTAAAAGTAAAAGTATAAAAGTGTAAATCAACATTAAGTGTCTGACAAATCTGGATGGGAATTTCACAGGATTTTAAGACTTTCTTAATATCTGAGCAGTGTTGTTCTGCCAGCATGTATTTTCCAAACCCCTGAATTATGACAGTTTTCAGAATTCATCTGAGAATTACTCTCTCTTAACCTAAATGATCAAGAGTCATTACTTTCAAATTGTTTCTGTGGGAAAACAGATAATATACAATCAGGCTTCAAATTGTCTTTCCTAAAATAAATACCCCTTGATATTAAAATAAAAAGAATAAAATCTGAACCCAACCTTCCTTTTCTCTTCCCTTCCCACAGAATTATCTATTAGAAATACATTTCAGAGATATATAGATATAGTAGGTCATTGTAATGCATGATTACAAAACTAATTAATAAAAATGCAAGTTAAAAAATTATTTTCAGAATTTTCACCTTTAAAAACATAAAGATGCAGTGAAATCATAAAAACTAATAGTACTAGAACAGTGTCTTCAATTTTCTGATTTTTACATAGTATTAATACCATAGAACAAAAATTAATAGATGTATTTTGACTATTACTAAACTTCATTTCAGGCTTCATAAATAAAAAGAGAAACCATGACTTTAAAAAAGTCATTCCTAATTTAAAGTAATAAAATTGGAGACATACATAAAATATTATTTAAACAAACACCAATATGGTATTTGTTCTTCAAGTAATTAAACCATTCCCACAATTTTTACAGGTATAGGAGCTTAATTTATTTGTTCTAAAGCTCACTATTCTGCTATTTCATATTACCAATTTTTACGCATTCAGATGCCCAAGAAAATATTGTACCTATGTGAGGATACTTCTATACAATTCATGGTTTCTAAACAGTGTTTTTTTTCACCTGATAGTCATGATGTAAAAGTTAATATGTTTTAAGGCTGCTAAAAAATCTGCTGAGTAGATTCACTGGCTGTTGTTTAGTAGATATTTAGAAGACATTTAGTAATTAGTAGATATTTAAGAACATGTAGCTGATACTATATTTACACCTGTCATGGAGAAACTGAGGTCCACATTTATGACTGTGAAAGCATACAGTTAACCTCTAAGTATTGTTCTGAACATGTGGAGAAATAATGTATTTCATCACAAATTGTTCTGAACATGCTTATAACATTTTTAATATGGTTGTTATTTTACTGCCCAAACAACTAAATTAGTGCCTACTTGGATGTCTCTAAATTAGAAGAAAAGCAAAGTAAGCTGCTATTTTCCGTAATGCTGACGGAAGAATGAACAAATTTATAAATGGGATTTCTAAACCTTATCTATTATTCAGAAAGTGGTCTTTTAGCTTCCTTCCAGCAGATTTTTGTTCAGGACTCATTAAACCAGTCCCATTCATGAAAATATATGAAGAAAAATCAAATGCAAGTATTTTCTGTTGGTTTTGATGAAGTTCCTAGTTACAGCTAATGTTGATACATGCAATTTCTTGGTTGGAATGTAACAAGAAAAGAGAATACTAAGTGTATTTGGCATTTTAATAAATATGGCTTATATCTTTCTCTCGTTAGGAAAGAAATCAAGTATTTTTCAGTCTGTTATTGTTGAATATAGGTAAGTCTAAAACTCTTTCCCTCTTAAAAATGCAGAAAAAAATGTTCCAATATCACAAATTTGCTTTAATGACAGTTTTCACCTTAAAGCAGAGTTTCATCTCTCTTGTCTTGGAAAAGGCTTTAGTTGGCTGAGGCTGGTTGGTTTGTTGGTTGAGGTTGATTGGTTGGTTTTTTCTCTCCACTGTTTCTGCTTGTGAAATGCAAGCTTGTCAACTGGCAAACAGAACTACACCTATTAGCATTTAACCAAACTAAATACTGGATTCAAGACCAAATACTGGCAGAGGTGCTGGCCTTAAACTGGTCCCATACCGTGGAAACTGGTTCATTAAAACCCTTCATGAATTACAAGTTACAAAAGTTACAATTAAGGAGCACATTTCCACCATCACATTTAATTTACAATCAAACCAGGAAACCCCCAAAATTTAATGATTACTTTGATTCAAGCATGGTTTTATCAGCATGTGAGACAGTATTTGACTTAAGAATGGAAAGCTACATATACATAATGTTCCCTGAAGACATTACTTTCAAAAAAACATCCAGCCCTCTTCCCGCTTAAAGGATGGTTTATTTCTTTTTCAGTTAATGCTCAGATTGGAAAGGAAATAGGTGTGCTGTTTACATGCCTCAAGGTATGTATTAATACATACCTAACCACTTTTGTTGAAAGGTACAGTCTTACCTAATGAAACCAAAAATCACACTCCCTGCAACTCCCTGCTGGAGGCTTTTAAGACACAGAAAATCTCCAGAAAACTCTCGCTTTGGACACGGAAAAATGCATTTCCTGGACACTTCATAATTAGCAATAAAAAGCTCACGTTATTTTTTGGGAGAAATGTTAGTATAATACATGCTTGGAACATTGTATAAAAAGTATTTTTCCTTACAACCCTCCAGTTACCATGAGTTTGATTTTCTTTCTTGTTTGGGCTTTTGTGAGGTTTAATGCACACTGTTCAATCAACAGTTACCCTCCTGAAACATGAAACTGTCCTTGGAAACAGGACTGGGATAATACAAATCCAACAGGAATAAATTTTTCCTAATTTTAAAGTGAGTTTTGAGAAAATGCAAACCAACAAACAAAGTAATAGATGCTGAAGGTCTAAAATATGTTTGATAGTCCAAACTCTTTGCAAGCTTTATCCTAGCAAGATCATCACTTGCTACAGTTAACATTGATAATAAATTTAAGCTATAGTCCTGGTTGATCTGTTATGCCTGTATTCCAAGAAACAAACCTTGCTAAAGGGAGTAATGATGGAAATAAAGTCAACTAGGAAAAAAATAAATATGAAAGCAGGTTGATGAACTAATAATCAAGCAGTATTAGTTTGTTTTTTTGTTTTTTTTTTTTTTTTTTTTAATGTGAGCTCATTCTATGAGTGTTGTACAGCAAGGAAATCTGTTTCAGATCAGATGTCCTTGTCAGCCAGTCTGAAATCCCTACCCTGCCAAAGAAATAGGATGTCAATTTTGCACTGCAAATTGTATTGTTACAATGGAGCCACTGATTTTCCATACCGTATTTTTGGTTTAATGTTCCTGTCTGAAGATGCTGATGGGTAACAAGTACAAAATTACTCTCTAGAACTGGATTAAATTAATAGATCAAGAAAACTATTGTTAGTCCAAGAGACTTAAAAAAGTAATAAGAACATCCTAAAAAATCCTTACTAAATTCTTGTTAAATACAGAGTTTGGTCTGAAAAGAAATATTGTGAAAACTGTCCTTCTCCCATTTATAAATTAGACCTCTTCTCTTTCTTAAATCTTCTTCTTCCACATTTTTATCACGAACTATAAGGTAAGATTTTACTGTTCAATGTGTATGTGATTTATAGCCAAACATTAAAGACACAATTGAAAAACAGTCTCTGAATATAAAAGAGAAATTGAAATGTAAGCTGGATTTTTTTTTCTGACTAATTTTGCTCCTTTTTCTGTATTAAATAAAGATCTGCAACTGTAACACTTAACAACTGTGTTGATAATGAATGAATCATGAAAGAAACAAGCTTATTGTCTCCTAGATGGATCAGTTTCTGTGAAATAAAGAGAAGAAAAAAGTCTGTTTATGTTCAAAACACAAAGCAGATGTAACTCAATGCAAACATGGTGCATTTCTGTTGCATACATGTAATTTCTACAGTTATTCTTCTGACCATAAACAAAATTTAAGATGTATTTTGTGGGGAAAATGTAAAATTCCACTGTGTAATTAATGAAACAAAAAAAAAAAAAAAAAAAAAACCAAACAAAAAAAAAAAAAAAACCAAACAAACAAAAAAAAAAAAACAAAACACCACCTTCTTGTTAAATTCATTGAGTCAAATTCTGCTTAAGAGACATGTACAATGGGTGATGTTTTACCATCTGTGAAGACCAGACATGGCCTTTACATATAGCTGATGATAATCGTTTTGGCATGATTAATAAAATAGTTCTGTCTTACAATATGAACACCAAGGACTGAGAAGTGATACCCCTGGGACAATACCTGTTGAACAGGACAATAGCCCTGTTCTTTAAGGATACTTGGTCCTGGATGTTTCTCTACAAGAACTAGAAATAAGTGAAGGTCCTTTAGCTATTAGTTTCACAGTCCTGACTGCTTGAGGATCTTTGATCAGTCAAAAAAACACCCCAGCCACGGGCAAAGGCATTGGCCCACATAATCTGCTGTGTACATAGCACTTATGAATATCTCAGTCCTAGCAGCTACAATTAAGTAGCTCATATGACTTTCTCCTGCATGACTTTAGCTGCCATAGACAATCTCATGTTTAGACTCCTCAATCCAATGCACAAGCAGTCCAGCAGCTTGGACAGTATTTAATGGTACTTCTAGACTGTTTTCTGATTACATAATCTGTGAAATGGTCATTCATTCTAAGTCCTCCTCTAGTTAAACTGGAATAAATATTAGCATTGCGCATCCCAGGATTTACAGGAGATTTTAAACCAGAAATATTAGAAAACCCCTTTAGACACACAAGGCAGAAGTTTTCATTCTTTCCACCAATTCTTCATAAAGCTATGGATTAACAACCTGAATGTGGCTAAACTTAGCAAATAAACAACCAGGCAGAAACTCACTGAAATATTAAAATAGAGTCTTTCAGTCTAGCCAGCTTGTTGAATTAAGATTCTGAAGACATCATAAAAATTCCATGTTGTACCACATATGGGGGTTGGTCTGACGCAATTCACTTTATAAATCTTTGTTTTTATATCAGGATAGTGCTTCCCTACCTCAAGTGTATGTGGTGAAGATAAAAATGGTTAATCATCCTTTTGGATGTTGGAAATCAGAAAGTCCAGTGAAATGAAATTAACTGACCAAACAAGTAGATAAAGCAGCCTGAAACTATTTCTAAATTTCTACTTGCATAACCATAATTTCTTTAAATTCTCTGTCTGTACTCAGTATTATTTTCATAGCTTTGACATTGATTCACTACAGAGCACATTTTAAGTCAGGGAAGTGATCACAGCACTAGCCTATCTGAGTTCAAGAAGCATGTGGACAATGCTCTCAGGCACATGGTAGGCCTGAGATTCTTGGAGCTGTCCTGTACAGGGCCAGGATTTGGACCCAATGATCCTTGTGGATCCCTTCCAAGTCAGCATATTCTATGATTCTATTACTCAAATACATCGTATTGCTTCTAATTTAATGTTGCCATCCTGAATATTTACATATGCCTCTGTGTACTTCCCACTGTAGACAGTTTGTAAATGATACTCAAAAATGTTTGATTTTATCCAGTACATATGATGTAGACATGATACAAAGTAGCACCATTGCAAAGATTACAAGGCCATTTGGATGGAACAGCTGTAATCCTTAGAACAGGATCTTGCAGTTGCACCATCACAGAGAAATATTAAACCACTCAAATGAACCCTGGGAATTACTGATAGCTGGGTTTTACTGATAGCTGGGAATTACTGATAGCTGTTCAGAGATAGGATTCACAATTACCTTTTTCCACTTCACAGTACTTGTGTGTTTTGCTGTTGATTCCTAGATGAGTCATCTGACTGTTCAAAGTAATGAAAGACCTACCCCAATTCAAAGCATGTGTAGAACTTTCAGACTCTTACAATTCACTGGTATGAATGCATTTTAGTTACACTCAGAACACTTGTGTGTTTCTTATCCAGTTGGGAAGAAAAAGAAATCAATATTTCAGTGTGCATATTTAAATTGCTGAAATGCATACTCTTTATTAAAAATATGTTTATGCTGACCAGATGTGATTAATGTGTATTTTTAGGGAACTGCACTGATGTAGAAAAGAAAACAGAAACTTAAAAAATCTCATATATAACGTCTCTAACTGCTCCGAAATAGTAGCATAAGCGTACATTGGTAAAAGCTGCAAAATCATTCTGATGGTCTGATTCAGATTTCATTGCATTACAAATCAGAAGTTAGTCTGAATATACTAAGAAATTAATAGTTTTCAAAATATGTTTTTTGCTCTTTATTTTGCTTTAGTTTTTGATGAAATTGAACTTTGAGGAAAAAAATCCACATTTTACTATTTTTTTTTTTTTAATTTTACTTATACGTGAAGCTATTGCTTCTGTTGAAAAATGTTGATTTCTAATTGAAAATAAGTGGGGGTTTATTATATTTTTTTAGGACACAAAAAACAAGCAGAAGGAGAGGGAAAGAGAGAGGGAACATTTTCAGACCAGCTCTAACAATGGAGTTATGCCAGTCAGAGAATGAGGACTCATTTTCTTTGAACCAGATAGCATGATCACACATAACGTTGCTGTGATAAGGACAGGTGTGATATTTGAGAGAATGGCCACTGAAAAAACATCCTTCACCATTCTCTGTTCTAGAGGTTAAGATACTCACATGTTACTAGACATCTTATGAATGTGGAGAAAACAAACAAAATAGTTTTTTACTGATGAGTAATAGCTACTATATCTTTTTTGATTGCACTGGGATGGTGCTGCTTCTGTTACTTAACCTCTGATTACTTCAGGATTGGAAGCAATCAATCAGTATGAGTTTGGCAGAGGCAGGATCCAGATGTGCAGCCCTTGGAATGAATCTGTCTGGCAGTGGCAGCTGGCTGCCACTTTCCCTTTGCTGTTTTTCTCAGCAGATGTGATGTGATTGTGCTGTGCAACACACCAACATTATTCATTTTCACACCATCTTTTTTGTAACATTGGGGATCTGACTCACTGTTTTTGATGTTGAAGAGGAAAAAATTATATACGGAGGTCCTGTTTCTCTTACCTGAGTTTCTTTACCTTCTTTAACCTGAGTGGATTTAGCCTTGATTTAGAAAGAATGAGAATAAGGCTTATAATACACAGTAATCCTTCACCAGCACAGGCAAAATTCAGCCCTCCACTGTCTTTTATCTGGTGTGAAAGGCTCCATTCAACTTCCAGAAAAACTAAACTGGACAGTAACTAGGACTGAGAATGAGATTCTTCTAGCTGCTGAAACAGTTTGCCAGCAGACTTTAAACCAGAGTGAAACTAATGAAAGTAACACTGGGAAGGAAACAGCTGATGAAGTCATCCTGAGGAATATGGATGGGTATAAAATGGAACAGCCTGTGTAAAAACAGACACAGAAAATACACAGCAATTTAAAATTTCTGTGCAGAAAAATAATGAGTAAGAAGTAACAGAAAGAGCGGAGCTCAGGAGAATAGTGAAGCGGCACTAGGCACTGACTAGTTCAGATGAGATAACCATGAATAATCTAAAGTTGACTGCACATACATTTATCGTGTAGTCCTTTGTTCAAGCTTATTCCCTTCTTGGATTTTGATCAGTTCAGCCACATGCAAAACAGAAATGAATTCACTTGGGCTGCCTAATTACAATCAAGCCTTAACTGAGATTTGTTAGGGAAAGATAAAATCTCACTAGTCTTTTTCTTTTAATGGCAGGGAATACTGTGAATATCCTGGCTTTTCACTAACTGTTTATATGACATTGGCAATTAAATTAGCAGGATTGTTTTCTGTAGTTTAAGTTGGAGTGTGCATTAGTGATTTCTATCACAACTGTTTCATCTAAAAAATGGATGTAAAGTGATAAAATAAATGCATGGATTTTGTTTGGAAATGCATTATCTTTGATATAATTGGAATACTTGCCATCCATTTTTCTGGTCGCCAGTTTTGATTTTTATAGAAATAGTTTTTCAATGCACCTTTTTAATTAGTCTAAGGAAGGAATATTCTATTTTACCCTCTGATCTGGAAAGAGTATCTCACGTTGATGACTACCAGTGATTCAAATCTGAAGACACAAATAAATGGGGATATATGATCAGGGCCTGTCTGCCTGCACATAACTGACCAAAATTCATCCTTTTTTCCTGGCTAAGAAATTATTCTTGAAATACAGAGTCTGTTTTTCTTCACATACTGTAACATAGCATGTTGATAAAAGGAAAGAGCATACATCACTATCTTTGATCCAGAAACATGAAATGCCACTCTCGTGTCTCTCAGGATTCTTGGGAAACCTTGAGTTTTCACTCTGTATGGTAGCACTGATGTCTTCATTCTCTGATTTCCTTTTACTTTATTCATCCTATGTCTTCTTGCTGGAATCAAGTCTGTGGATTCCCAACTCTGCAAAGGGTTGGGTCCACATCTTGATAAAGATTCTAAGAGCATCCAGCTGTGCTACACTTTGCAGGAGAATCTGTTTGCAATGACTGCACACCAAAAGCTTGAGGAAAGTTGTTCACATAATGTTTTAGCACGTAGCTCTCTTCAATACATGGAGTTACATCCCACCAGGAAAATTTGAGTCATAAAATCAAATGGACAGTCAAAAATCTTTTTTCCATCCCCAAATTCTAGTTGTAAATTTAATTTGGGAATTTTCTCATTTTGTGGTCCTGGACTAGCACATAAGAGATAGATTTCTGCTATTTAAATTTCTGGACAATGTTGTGGACTGTTGGATTTTCCCTTTTTATGAAAATGAGGTGCATTGAAAAAAATCTAACAAGGCATTTCCACTGGAATTGCTTCCAAAATGACATAGGTAGAAGTTAAGTGGTTCTGGCAGCATTATACATTTTGAATGTATAGCTTGTCAAATAATAAAAAAAAAATAGAAAGTATAAATATTATTTTTATGCGACATAAATTCTTTTCTATCTTTATACATTTTAAAAGAGAGGAGAAAGAAGGAATGGAAGACTCATTTATTTTACTCTTGTTCAAATCTTTATTGCACCAGTATAAATTACCAGTTATCTTTGTTTCCACTTGCATTTAATTTTGTGTTATTTGAAGTACCACAAAATCTCTTCACCAGTTTGGCAGACTTTAAAAGATGTAATATAAAAATTCATTAAGAGGTCTAATTTTGTCAGATTAGTATTAAACATGCATTGTCTGAGCCAATTTAAGGCAGAGAATTCTGCTAAGGAAAGATAGCTCTCTTATGGAGAATATCTTTTCTCCTCCATTCACCAGTTCCCAACTCAGGTCTGATGCTCTAGAAGAATTGGAGTTGATTAGGGTAGGAGGGAACAGAATTATAGTTTGATGCCTTCATCTGCTTAATCTCAAAGGCCCACAAATAGCAAATTAGACTTTTCTTTCTGTTCTGAACTCTATGAGTTAATTTTCCTTGGGTTTTTTGTTTTGTTTTGTTTTGTTTTGTTTTGTTTTTTTTTTTTTGGTTTTTGGTTTTGGTTTTTTTTGTTTTTGTTTGTTTGTTTTGGTTTAGTTTGTTTGTTTGTTTGGGTTTTTTGTTTGGTTTTTTTTTTTTTTTTTTAATTTTGCCTGCAAACCTTTTTCATCTGGATTAAAACAAAACCTCCATTCTTTTACCCTGGACACAATGATGTTCTAAACACATATAGAGAGAGGCATGTTACTAATAAGAGAGAGAAACGGGGTCACCTGAGGCTTTGAGAGACAGTCCAGAGGACATTCAAACTGAGAACTATAGTAATGACTTTGGAGAAGACTGGATGATGAGATGAGAGTTGTGCAATGTAGAATTTGATCTGGGCTTGAGTGAAAAACACCAAAATACTTAGTTCAGAGCTGCAAAGTACAGTGATTCTAAATATATATATTAAGAGAAGACTACCGCCTTGTCTTTTCTCCCTGATCAACACATTTTTTGAGTGATATTGCAAAAGAACACACAAACTTTCCTAAAGGCTACCTGTATTTTTCATATATTTGATTAGTTAATTCAGGAAAATGTATACTTTTAATACATATGGTTGTAATTATCTAGCGAAAAGGTTTCAATCTAGAAAAAATTGGCAGAGAATGCAGGAAAAACTGGAAACAGAGAAAGTTACAATAGAATTCCCAGAGGACAATATATTCAATAATAGGAAGATTAACATGAGAGAATAAGAGGTACAAACTACAGTCAGAGTATTTTTAAGATCTGTTATCAGTTTCTAGGATCCAAATTATTTTAGAAATCCATTTTATTTATTTATAAGCATGAGAACAATTGACAGTTTTAGATAACGGGTTGGTGTATGTCAGATTCTTGGCAAAATGTCAGAGCTTGAGCTCTTGGGTGGTGTCAGGGAAGAAGGGAGGAACACAGTCCTGAAAAGACCTCAGCACTGCAAAATTTCCAGTTGCAGCCCATTTCCCTAAGCAATTTTAAATGCCTCTATACTGTCTTTCTCTAAAACCGTAATTTTCCAAGGCTGCACACAATGTTATATAGGCTGGCTAGGTCAACATGCTTTTCTCAGAAGGGTTTGTATGCTCTATTGTCTCTGCCACAAATTGTGGTAATTCTCTCTCTTCTGTTACAAGCATTTTTCTTTCTTTTTAATAGGAGAACAGCTCCCTTTCCTTCTCTCTTTTTTTTTTTTTTTTTTTTTATTGTATTACAGTGAACCTAACTCCATAAATAAAAGTAGTCAAACAGAAATGACAAATACTTGTGGATTGGATTGTCTCTCGTTATTGACAAAATTTTCATTACAAGAGGAATCCAGTTATGTAAGAGACAGGCTGAGAGAGGGCAGTAAGTGTTAGATAGTCTCTGCTTGTTTTCCAAATGCAGTTTGACTTAGGACATCACATGCACAGACAGTAAGCATCCAAACCAGACACACAGAGCACAGATAAGTTTAAAATAATAATATAATAAAAAGAGCAAATAGCATTTTGCAGACATCTAACACAGAGTAGTACCCTGGCATAAACCTCAGTTAAATGATGAAATTATATTTGGCACTGCACTCAGCGACAATGACTGTACCGTAGCCTGTGTGGTTTATACTTTGCCTAGTGCTTTACTTGGGACAAAGAATGTAGAAGCAGACAATGAAATTAAAAAAAAAAAAAAAAAAAGAGTGGGTTTAATTTTACTGTAATATACACATACACATTGCTGCAGATGTTATTCATTGGCAAGTGGTTCTGCCCAATTATGTTCTGAGCTTCATAATATTTTAATGAGCTTTTACCCTAAATAGCAATGAAATGGAACAATAAAAATGTCTCAAAGAGTAAAACAGTTTGGGGAGAAGGAAAGGTTTGTCGTATTTTCTTTTGGGGAGGGCTATCTTTGTGAAAAAGTACATAATATACAGTGGAAAATATCAGGATTGAAATAATGTCTAAGTTTAGTAAAGCCAAATCATCTCTAATACATCAGATGTCTGCAAAATTAAATATTTTGATTATTTACTTCTTTATTTATTTAACTTTTTTTAAAAGTACATTTATGCTAAAGGAAAGTAAGGAAAGTAAGAAAAAGTGCTTAGTGCAATTCATGCTGGATTTGTTCTTAAAGATGGTGAAATCATAATTGACACCTTGACACCTTATCAGTGTTGTTAATAATTTGTGTCAATTAAAGTTTTTTTAAAAAATAAATACTTTAATATTTATTGTAAATGCCATGGTGATTTAAGCATTGTTATACACAGATTAAAAATATTTGGGGATGCATGGTGAGGCAGCCCATTTCTTCTCTCCCAAAAAAAAACACTACAAAATACAAATCCAGCTTGACTAGGAAAAATTCTAGCAAAAATTGGTGAAATCTAACTGCTATATTTATGCAAATTGTTTTAATTCTAAGAATTTGTAAAAAAGATCCACGTTCTCTCCTGAAATTGGCATGCCACCACCTACCTTGGCAAATAAAAGTTAAAATAATGTCGACTCCTCCAACCCAAAGAAATCCAAATCCAGTTGGATTCTATTCAGCATACCCCCCACTATGAACTGTCTTCACAGACTCCTCTGTAACTCTGCACCCTGTAAATGTTGAGCACGGAAGATCTGTTTTCTGTTTAAGCCTACTTCCAGTAGATTCACGGGATTATTGCTGTTGATTGCACTGGAAACCCTTTAAGCCCTTTCTTCTGCCAAGGGATAGGATGAGCAGGCAGACAGCAGCAGGATGGGCACAGTGTCTGTTTGCAACTGGTGTTTGCCTGTGGCCCTCCCACCCCCAGCTATCTGTGGCTACTGGGCAAGAGACCTGGGCAATCCACCCCGCATGTCTGTGGGAGGAAGCTGATGGGCCGTGGCTTTTATCTGCTGCAGCTGCCTGAAGTGCTTATGGTGGTTGAACATGGGAATGAAATCCAAGTGGATCACTGCAATGCAAGACTGTGATCGAGATTATTTTGGTTGAGCTGGTTGAATCCTCAGTTTACCTTGGGATAACCCATATATCTCCTCCCAGTTTTCTCTACTCTGACTTTGCACCCAGTCAGAGAATAACAGCACTGATTGTACAAAGATAATCTGGCAATGTCCTCCCCATATCTTATTTTCTGAAATTATGACTGACTTGACTGGTGAGCAGGATTGTACTAATTTTGATTTATACATTTTCAAACTTCCCAATTTGAAAGTGAAGTTCACAAACTGCACATAATAATAATATCTGCAGTTTCTTCCCTTCTATAGGGCACTTTCAAATTCACTTAGATGCATAACAAAAAGGGACAGATTTCCTGCACTGGAAGCTCTCTGACATATCTCATGTGCCATCAAGGAATCCAAGTGTTCCAACACATTTGGGTAATACTTATTCCAAAGCTGGAATATTGAATAATAGCCTGTCCTCTTCATCCCACAGGGAAGCACTTGAAAGGGAGATCTGGCCTGACATCATGAAAGACCACTAAGGGGCGGGGGGGGGGGGGGGGGGGGGAAAGGCCCTAGAATGTTTAACATTTCCATAGCCAGAATTAGTACATCTCAAACACAGAATCTGACAAACTAGTTCTATTTGTTCATAAATTCCAACCTACAGGCACAGGAGAATAAATATCCTGAACAACAAGGTCGGAATTTGATTAACATGTAAGCCAAGGCTTGCCTGTACATTTTGTCCAATTTATTAATAGAGGAAGACGGGGTGGGTAAAGTGACCTGTAATAGAAGGCATAGCAAAGAAGGAGTAGAGATATGGGAGAGAATAAAAATTTAGTAGATTAAGAAGGTTTGCAAATGCTGTTTCTGTTCACTACTATTTTTTTATTCACTCACATCTTGAATAAATGCTTGATTTTTTCCTGCTGAAATTCTGAGCTTGAAATTGTGAAATGCATTACGAGGTGACAACCAAACTTAGATGAGCTTCCTCCAGCATAAATTTCTATAAAGCAGTACAAAAAGTACCTGACTTTCAAAAGCTGGTGGAAATTAATCTTGGGATCCACCTCCTGGAACATTTTCATTCTTCCCATTAAACTACTAAATAATTTGAAAGCACAAATGTATTAAATACTTTATATTTTATTGAGGAAGCTGAATTGAATGTGCAGCCTTTCTACAATATTCTCTGATGCTGCATTTTGATCAAAGAATTCAAAGACAATCTGTCTCAGAAGAACAATGTGGGCAGTATGGATTGCTGTTCTTTTACTGTGTGATAGAAATATCTTACCATATTTCTACTCTGAAGGCCTTTATTACAAATACAGGGAATGACCTGCATGGACAAATGTGTGTCAAAAGAGCAAGACTTAGCAGAGGAAAGTATAAAAGCTGCAGAGGAAAGGGGAATTACATGTTTTCTCTGAAGATGTTTGCTGATCTCTGTTAGCTCAACTCGGGGAATGGTGGATGTATTACAGGTATGAGAGTTCCTCTTTACTAAGCAATGGAAATAATGGAAAATGTTCTGTCATATCTGTGATGGTGCCATGTGCTCTTAGTATTTCAGACTCTGGTTTTCCTCTTTATCTTCTGTTTCTTGTTTTCACTGAACACAATATAGGGAATTCCATTCATAACCTTCAGGGGATGAAGCTGCTGTGTGTGCTGTCTGGATGTTTTTCATTTGGTTTTGGTTTACTTTTTTCTGTTTTGATACATTTTAAAACTGCTGAGCTTTGGAAAGCAACTGAGTGTTTATAGTAATAATGGAGATTATCTCAAGATGATGGCAATGAAATCTGCATTCTGTCCTCCACAACTTTTTCAAACTAGAAAAGTTTGGAAACAAATGGAAAATGGGGAGTGCATTGTCAGAAATGAAATGGAGAAAAAACTGAAATCAACATGACTGCTTAAATATCCACCCTTGGACTGTACTCAGTGACAATGAGACTTGATAATTAATACATATTATGAAGTTTAGCTTTTTTTTTCAATACATAATTTGTGAAGTTCTTCAGAAAGATGGAAGATTTATAAAGCTCCTTTTATGAAAACTTTTACAAAAACTGGTTTGACTCTTGTAAGTCAGTCTTAAAGAAGTGACTTTAGATTTACCTACATCAGGACTGAATTTACAGTACTTATTTGTATTTATCTTAAGGTTCTTATACACTTTTTAGAATTATGCAAGTTTTAAACTTTGGTATAATACTGCATGGTCTCTCTGTCTCAGAAAGTATGTGTGGTATGATTCATAGGCACACACTTGAGGAAGTGGCATTGCATGACAGAATCAATTATCCTAACACAGCTGCAAAAAAGCACCAGTTATTGAACTCACCTTCAGCTTGCCACAGTTTCATAATTCCAAGCTCACGGATGGGCAAGGGAAGAATTTTTGGCTTTTTTATAATGCACAGAATAGTTGGACTATTACTCAGATTATGCTTTATTAGTAAATTATTGCCACGTAAATATATTTATGTGGCAATAATTTACTGATAAAGCATATATATATATATATATGTATGTATGTATTTATATAATCAGTAAATATATTGCTATGTAAATTAATTTATATTTCTCATGTCCCTACAAACTCTATTGAGAAATATATAGAAAATATGTATTGCTCTTTTTAAAAAATGTTCTCCTTTGAAGATTGCTGGATCAGCCCCTACTGAACATTAAGTTTGTTGCCATTGCAGATCACTATGAATAAATTAATGACATCATAAAAATTATCATGTGAATGGTGGACTCACCCTACACCTTACTGTTATTTTTCCTCTGAAATGCAAGCTGTCTAGATTTATTATTTATTGCTGAATTAATGAAATATGAAGAGATATAACTAACTTAAATAAGCTGGTATGTACTGCCCTGATGATCCCAGTGTACAACATCAACTTCTCTATCGCAGAGAGCATTACTGTAATAAATTAGTCATGAGGGAATCACTGACTTCCAAAACAAAACACCCTTTCCCAGATCTTGACTTGATTTTAGACATCACAGTCCACTGGGGAAAATACAGTTCTTTTCAATTTGTCCTCTTTAGAGTATATTGTGCCTGTTGTAATCTCTCTTAAATACTGTGGCTCTGCAGTAGAACCGAAGCATTTAGAGAAGTAAGCAATGCTTTTCAGGGTGGAGATAATATATTTTTTCTGTTTACAGTGAGTCCAATATCTGTTACACCTTATTAATAAGAGTGTAGTGCACACATTGAGCAATCAGAGAATAATAGACTAGCTTGGGTTGGAAGGGACCTTAAAGACGATCTAGTTCCAACCACCCTGACATGAGTAGGGATGCCACCCACCAGATCAGGTTCCTGAGGGCTCCATCCAACCTGGCCTGAAGTACTTGCAGACATGGAACATCCACTACTGCTCCAGATGATCAGTTCCAGTGCCTCACTCTGCTCTAATAAAAAATCCTTCCTGATATCTTATCTAAATTTCTCTTTAATTTAAAATTGTTCCTCCTTGTCCTATCACTATCACCCCATGTAAGAAGTCATCATCCATCTTTTTTATAAGCCCCCTTTAACTACTGGCCACACTGAGGTGTCCCCAGAGCCTTCCCCTTCAGGCTGAACAACCCCAACTCTCTCAGCCTGTCTCCCTATTAGAGCTGCTTCAGCCCTCTGACCATCTTTATGCCCTTCTCTGGACCTGCTTTAACATGTGCCGAGCACTCCAGACCTGCATATAGAACTAATGGTGGGGTCTAATGAGGGCTGAGTGGAAGGGGAGAATCTTGACCATGCAAAGAGTAAGACGTGATGGAAATTTGAATTCATAGTTGAGGAAGGAAGGAACATTCCCCTTCCTTCATCCTGATCCATGGCATATAAATCAATTTGCATCTAATACCAAAAGATGGATATCCCACAACCAGATTTTTATTCATTCTGCTCTTGAGTGAAAAAGAATTTACAGTAGCCTTTTCAAAGAAATTAAAAACTCCACCTGCCCATTTAATAAAAGTAATTAAGAGAAAATTGGAGACTCAGTTTCCATCCAGTGAACAATCAATTTTTGTTTTGCAAGTAAGTGAGGAGCTATATAATTTCCCAAGAGTCACCATTCTCCATGGTAGCATTTGCTGATCCAGTAGTAATTATCTTCTTGAGACAGCATGGATTTTAAAAATGCGACTAAAAAATCCAACACTAGAAAAAGAAGTCCTGTACTGTGGATTTCTCAGTGACAGAGGTATAAAAAAAAAATTCATCCATAGTTTATGAAGGGAGAATTTTTAAAAAAAAATTTTTACACTTTCTAGACAGAGTGCTATAAAACAAATTATACAATTTTACTTCTTAGTGTGGTATTTTTTTCAGCTTTACTATGTTTTATAGATTCATACTGTTCTTTAATATTTGTGTTTGCATTGTGGTAGATATGTAAATAATGAAAGCTTCTTTTATATGAATGATATTTCTAATCCTCTCCTGAGATTTTACAAAAGATGGCTTTTGGTTGTTTGGTGTTTTTGGTTGTTTTTTTTGTTTTTTTTTTTTTTTCTGGCAGACTTATCCACAAATACTAAGGTTGTATTGTGCTCACAAACTGACATAAACAAAATAGGGGCTTTTAGGGCAAGTACTTAATTTCATACTTCCAGAGTAAAGGTTTATCAGAGGTATAAGACCAGGAATTATTTATCCTCTTAATACAGGTGTGTTCATCTGAAACAGAATATATTACATTTTTACCGTCTTGTAGGGCACATGTGCCTGCTGCAGACAGAAAGACAAGAATGGTAAACAAAGTAACTTCATCAGTACTTTGTGTTTGCTATATAGAATATTTCCAAGGCATTAGTTTGCCAGGAGATAAATCTATATCAGCTGTATCAACCTCCATATATAACTGCAAACAACTCACTATAAATTGAACTTTATTCAGCAAAAGAGTAATATTTGCTCTTCTATATATAAATTCAGTAGTTTAAGAAATCAGTCAGAAAGCGTTCCAATGTAAACAACTTTAAATGCATCAATTATAAGACAAGTACTGAAGTAATTTCCCTTAACAGGGTGTGGGTGTAAAGAAGTAAACTTACTGTCTCATGGTTGTTGCAAGACTTGCTTCCCTGCCAGTAAAGGTTTGTTGTTGCTTATTATTAAATGTTTTTAAAATGGCAGTTTTAAAATGGCACACATACCTGAATGACAATGTTGTGATTGTGTACCAAGACACTAATTTTTTCTTTATAACAAAGAAAGTGGCCTAATGTTAGGGGCAAATGAAGTAGTTTCTTGGATGTAGCGGTAGGAATTGGGAGTGACTACAAAAGGAATACAAAGCTGGAAATTAGGAGAACTTCCTGTGAAAAAAAAGGTGTAAATGCTCCATACAGGAGAAATCTAGAGAATAAACTGTATTGTATATTTCTACTGCATATTCAATACAGCATGTTGTGCATCCACAGTCATTTGTCCTATGATTGTTCAATTATGTTCACTGAACTGACACATCAGGCACTGCAAAAATATGATGTATTTGGTCATGACAAACACTATAGCAATTTTGAATATTTTGAATAGGTATTCCAGGAGGCATAGCACCACAAATGCACCTGCATTTGGACTACAACAAAATAACCCATTTTTCCTTTTCAGGAATCATGTTTTTATAAGACTTCATGACAGCACGTAAGTGCAGCCTCTTATTAGGAACTTTTCTCCTGCATAAATTCTGGGAAGTCTGAAATAGGAAGCTAAACTAAGCAAAGGCAGATTAGGTCATCCACACTTGGCAAGAGGAGCTGGAGCAGAAACATGGCTCAGTTATGACAGCCTTTGGCTGAACATTTTCACTGCAGTTATTGTGAAGTGTTAATACATCTTGTAAGTTATAACATGGTCCTTTTGATTGTGACAGACTTGTGACAAAGAATCATGCTAGCATTTGGATAAACAAACATAACGCATTCTTGGAAGGAGAAAATTGGTAGCTGAACCTTATTCAACCTCCTCTTCTCTGGAGTAACATTTTCAAAAATGCTTCTTGCCTCTAGAAAATGGGGTTTGAGATTAATTTCAAAGCACTTGTGTCCAGGTATTACTTTACTAAAATTCTACTGCTGCAGGTGTCTAAATTATCTCAAATAACCAATATTTTACCTAACAGTCCATTATAAATTTAGGATTCAGTTTGTTTTATTGTTGCCATATGAAAATCTCTGGCAAGTATTTTAAAATCCCTTACATGTCTACACATTCTGCTCTTAATCTAAATGCTGGGCTGCTCATGCTCATAGCAAAAGGAAAACAAACCCAAACAGTATTTTGGTCGTATTTGTTATTATCTAAGTTCATTCTGAAATAACTTATCTTTTTCATTTCCAGTATGTAATTTTGGTATAAAACAAGCATAGTGAAGTTAATAAAAGTAGCAGTTACATGAAGCTAGAATTTGTTGAATAGAAAAAAAGAAGATACAGTCATTTTCCAAAGAAAGATGACTGGAATGAAAGGCAAGGAAATAGTTCAAAAATGTATTTAATACAGTTTGGATACCTGAGAAGAAAGTGACACACAATGACAGTATTTTAGTACATAAATGGTTTTACAAAACAGGCTGTCATTAGTTGCTTACTGTGGCTAACAGAGGGGAGAGGATAGAGAAGAGGAAGCTGAAAGAGAGTGGGTTGAAAATTAGCTTGGATTATCAGTAAAAGCTTTCTTAAATATGAAGAGATGAAAAAAACAGGGTATATATAAAAGTTGTAAAATATATTGCATTTTAAGAATTAGTTGAACAAACATCCCTTGATAATATCCTCAAAGTAGATATCCTGCCTGTGGTCCTAAAGGTATTGTGGTGCTTTTATAACCATGGCTATCATAATTCCTATAGCTATTCAAATTTCTAATTTTGATCTCTTCGTCCATGCTTGTGGTATTACTCAAAACTGTAGAAATTGTTTGGATGAAAAAGGAATTTTGGGAATCTCCTGTAATTCATTTCCCTTGGACTCACAGACAGATTTCTACATATCTTAAAGAAGAAAAAAAAAACCAAAACAAACAAAAAAAACCACCTCGTTTTCTGGTTAGGAATTAAGAAAATTATTGCTACCGATACATTAAAAAATATAGTTGACTTCAGCCTGGGGAAAGGCCAAGGTGTGACTACACAACTAGAGAAAATTAGAGGAAGACAGATAGGAAAACATAAAAGGAGAGCATCTGAAATTCAATAATAAAAAAAGGTTATTTTTTCTCTTCACCCATCGCTCTTGTCTCTCTGTGTTTGAGAATTCACAGGGTTCTAGAACTTCTTGTGTTCCATTGACAGGACTCAAAGAAGCTATGTCAAGGGAGGTTTAAGTAGGGTATTAGGAAAAGGTTCTTCACCCAGAGGGTGGTTAGACCCTGGAACAGCTCCCTGGGGAAATGGTCACAGCACCAGCCTGACAGAGTTCAAGAAGCATTTGGACAGTGCTCTCAGGCACATGGTGTGACTCTTGGGCCAGTCCTATGTAAGGCCAGGAGTTGGACTTTGATGACCCTTGTGGATCCTTGTGGAACCTTCTATGGACCACCCAACTTTCAGGACCTTCTATGATTCTGTGATTCTTTCTGAATATCAAGAAGTGTCTATAAATATGCTATAACAGAACAGGGGAAGTCCTGGTAACTGATGCCAGTAATTCATTTTTTAAGTCATTGCAGAGATTGATTCCCTTCTTTTATGAGGATCTTGGCAAAAGTGGGACAACTCCCTCTAGGTGTAGAATATACCAATCTAGTACATTTATCAGCTCCCAATAGTGACTGCAGTGAACAGCCCAATCTCTGGAGAATGTAGAATAATCATATGTTAGCCAGAGATGTTGAAGACACTTTTTGGCTTGATATGAGCCACCTTTTGGCTCAATAAAGCATCAAGATCTATGTTCCTTTATGCAAAATGGGTCAGTGAAGCATTTGAATAAGCAAGGAACTTAAAACTCACATTGCAATACAGTGCCAAGTGTGGATTGCTTCCTTTAAGAGTATTTACCCTTCCTCTGGAATACTTCCAGCCACTTTAAAAACTGAAGGTGTGTTTCATTATTAAAGTTCACAGCTATATATTGACTTGGATGTCAGAATTTCCATTAAATGCTTCAGTGACTGATTGTCAGGGATAGGCATAGGAGTTCTTGTACCTCCCCTCTCTATCCATTGAATGCCACCTCCATCCTTAACATTAGGTGATTGTGGTTAACCTGCAAGTCATACTGTAAAGAAAGCAATTATATAAGAGCACACTCCTTTGGCAAATTGCAAAGGAAGGTACATAATTACAAGGTGGTAAAGAGACACTGTTTAAATCTTGGCAGAGCACAGACTGAATTGGAAATGGTTAACCACAAAGACTCCTTGCTTCAAAGTTGTTGCAGGAATAACACTTTCCCCTCCAGTGTTTATACTATGGAAATAACTGTGAGATGTTAAAGTAGTACTAGTAATTAAAAAAAACTTGGCTATACTTACTCATAGTGTATTCAAAAAAAAAAAAAAAAAAAAAGCTGTGCACATTCGCTATCAATTTCATCCCAGTGGCATTACTTTGCACAGTTAGTATTAAGATTTGAAGCTATTTTGCATAAACAGGATGACAGCTCAACACAATTGGGGGTGCTTTTATTGCCAATTTAAATGGTGTTAAATTGGTGAGTATTTAAGCTATACTAAAACAATTTAGGGTTAAATCCACAAAAGTCTTGGCTCCAGAATATTGTAATATGAATGAAAACCTCATTTTTAGTCTTGTGTTCAACACATTGCTTTGCAGCTGGCAATCACTTTCAGTTTAAGTATATTATTGCCTTAGAACTATCCCATCTGACAAGAAATGTAGTCTTGAGTATGTGATCTCATCAATGGGACTAGGGATGCACAGTCCAGTTGAAAATCTGAAAAGCTATAAGATTATCAACAGTACCTCATAATTCTAGCAATAATAATAAATGGAAAGAATTCATTCAGGGCTTTCAGCACACAAAGTATACCTACTGAAGTTGTCAATGATTAGTACATGAAAACAAAAAGCTTCAACTCTAAATTGGCTTCCCTCCTTATAAAAAAATTGCTGTGCACTTAACCACTAGCAAATGTATAATTTCTTTGTTTTTTTCCCCCTACATAAGGGAAGAATAATTCAGAAGGCCTGGTTTCATATACCTATTATGTCTGCTGTTGAGGGACAGAATGCTGCAGCACCAGGAGAGCTGGGCACTTTACTTGTAGAGCTGTGTGTTGTGCTCTCCTGGAGCTCAGGTGCTTTTGGGTTAGTCAAGCAAGTACAGGGAGTTAATGGTGCCATCAGCTGTTAAGGCAGCTATTTTGCCCACCCTCTGTGCTGGAGGAAATGTACTGGAGGAAATTTCTTTTTTTCTTTTTTTTTTTTAATTTTTTTTTTTTTTACAATAGAATGTGAGTGAGAAGAACGAAAGGAAAGATTTGGTGGATCAGAGAGATATGAATTTTTTACAGTTGGCACTGCTGTTTTTTTCCTTTTTTTTTTTTTTTTTTCCCTCCATGTTTGAAGATATAGTGTAGCCACCAAATTGTTTGTGAGTAATTTCATTCTGGTAACATATATATTTGAAGATTTTATTGGTAGATTTTAGAAGCTATTTATTCTTCAGTTATTGCTTTATTTACATATCTAATGGATTCATTGGTATGCTAGCATCCCCCAGGAAGCAGAAACCTCATTTCTGTTTTTTCAAAATAAATGTTTTGCACACAGACAGAAGTTTCACAAACATACTAAGTCAGATACTCCTTATTGTTCTGTGTTTTTAATAAGTTCCTGATGGCACACATACAGTACCTGTGACTGCCTATCTGTTGAAACAGAGTCCAAAACCAGGCAGTTGTGAATTACGGCAGTCTCCGTACTAACAAAATACTGCAAAACACTGTGGAATGCAAGCAGTGTTTTTCACTGGCCTGGATGCTCAGAGGATGCTGGTCTTTCAGACAGCACTTTCCCAAACATAGGAGTTCATTACTTAAGAATAGGAATTATTACAATCCCATCTGGTATTACTTATTTAAAATGAGAAATGTGTAAGCACAGCGGACTAAAGTGTGACTTACTAAAATGGAGACTTCACATTGCCTGATGCTTCATGCTATCTATCTACCTCATTTTAATTTTGAGATTCATATTCCCTTCTAAAAGAGGCAGCAATAATTGGGAATAGGGAGTGTAATGCAGAGAGGTGCAGGTGCTTGCATTCAGTATCACATGGTCTTTCTTCACTCCTGCACCCTTCTCATATTCACCATTCACAACTATTACCTCTTTTTACTTTTGCTTTTAACATTACCTTATCTCTTCTTCTGTCACCTTCTGGTGAATCATAATATATTTCAAAGCAGAAGGGCTTTATAAAACTATGTATGTGACTATACATGAGCAAATATTGAAGGTGAAGATTCAGCTGCCTCCATATCTTCTTTTCTCTCCCGGGCAGGCTGTTCCAGCTGGCTACACACCTCTGGAGGTTTGCTTCTGACAACAGGAAGAGCTAAAGCCAAATAAAGGGTCATAGTGGAAAATCAGAGCAAATCAGCTGGAGCATGGGGCTTGGATCAGAATCTTTTGCTTTCCCTTAGAGAAGCCTGGGACTGTTTTGCTGTTATTGCTGGGGTTTGATCTTCTAACTGTTTTACAAATGTAACTAAGCAAGTCTCACAATCCACTGCAAAACAGGTCATAGGTCATTTCATAGAAGGGATATCATTGGGAAGTTAGAGCAACAGAAAAGAATAACATGAGACAAGGAAGAGATCCCAGATCTTTACTGAGAATGTTTGACTGTGCTTCCCTTGATCTGACATAATGGAAGAACAAATAGCAGCTCAGCTGATGGTGTGCGCCAAAGTGCACATTATTTGGTTAAGTTCAGATTCTAACCAGCTGGTCCCCTGCAAATCAGAGAGAGCATTCCAGTGCTCACAAATCAACAACTGCTGCTTCTCATCAAACTGTTTCTGTAGTTGGTTTGGCACCTTGCTGTACAGACAGGTATCATATTGTTGGTATGGGACTGAATTTACTAATGTTGAGGTAATGTTCCTATGGAAGTATCTATGCTAACAGATGAGTTCATACAAAGACCCGTAATATCATTACACAGTTGCTCAAATGGATGCTTTCTTTATTTTAACTTTTAGAATAATTGTACTTGAGATTCTCTGTTTTCATCAGAAATATTAAATACTTGCCTTATGGTTGAAAGAATAATAATTGACATGTGAGAGAGCAGGGGCCTGAGTCTGCAGTCAGCCTGACAGATCTAAGACTGAACTGCTTTCGTTGCTGTCACTATTATTTTATTTCCGGTGACTCTTTGTTGATATTATTCAGAGATTTACTGATAGCTTAATAGAGCTACAAAGTATATAGTCAATTTTGCTACTAGTACTGAGAAGGGGATGCTTGCTAGCTGATGCAGAATTCAACTTATTTCCTCTGACATAAAAATTACACAAAAAAGATTATCAACACCTTAAACTGAATCACTGGTAATTAATTCTTTTGTTGATAACAAGAAATTGAACACATCTCCAAAGCCTTCCTGAAGACAAGAATAGGGAACCCTGAAGTTGCCCTGTGGCTTCTTCTACCATACCAGCACAGGGCATATTTAAAACCAACTGTTCTCAAACTCACCAACAAATAGAAATACATTAATAGAAAAGAGCATTAAAAGTAATAATGTGATACAGCAGCTATTTCAGTGATAGTACAGCACCTGCAAGAAGAGCTCTGATGATGAAATAGCAACAGAAGGGATATTCTAATGGTATTACAGGGTTCTTGCCAAATAATTCACATTAGTATACAAATACATGGCAAAAAGGCTCTGAGCATGCCTGTATTCATACAGAAGTGCATTGGAGCCTTAACAATGCACAGACAAAGAGTGATAGGTAGTTACTAGAAAGTTTTCCCTCCAAACTGCCTGTCTCACCAGAATTTAGCAAGCTTGATACCTTCTCAGAAACGGTATCAAAACAAAGATCTAAGCATTATTCAACGAAAAACTTGGGAGGCAAAAGTTTGTATATCACAAATAACTATATTTGAAATTTGGATGTAAGGTTTGCCTTTTGGCAGGTCAAATAAAAAAAAGGTAGAAGACTTCAAATATAGAATTTGAAGGTTTGAAGACCCATAAATTACAACTTGATATTAGTTTTGTACCTGGGGTATTTAATAGCATAATTTAATGGATTTTGGAGGATTGAATGGTAATTATATTGCAATGAATGGTAACTTAGTCTGGATTGTAAATGACACAGAACAAGAAAACTTACTTTCTTACAAAGATAATAAAAAATTCTGAATTTCAAAAAGTCTAAAAATTGTTTTAGCAGCCATTACAACTATTAAGCAAATACTAAAAATAGACAACAGAATTGCTAATTCAAATTAAATAAAGGCTTCATTCACAGTACAGAGTGCATCTATACAACTTTTCAGATTAAATTCTTTTCACACACATTGAAAGTCAACAGACCCTCATGGGACCTGCTGGAGTTCAACAGATATTTACAATAGCCATTTTAAAATTATTAGGACTTAAATAATTAGTTGCCTGGGCAATATATCATCAGGAAAAAAAAAAGTATACTGGACAGTTTTGGTTACCACAAAAGAATTCTGCTGCTCATAGGTCCTCTGCAAGAGACCTTGAAGTCATCCACCTTGTTACACTGACTACTGCACCATCCCTCACTCACCTGCTCTGTGTCAGGCTATCAGCCATATCAAGTGATTCTTCTTCATATCAAGTTATTCTTCTTCTTACCCAGTGTGCTTACACCTTTTTTTCTTGAGTGTTTATGACAGCTGTGTGAGGCAGTACACAATTAGGCCCCAGAAGAGCTTTTCCTGCAGCAGAAACAGCTGTATTTGCATGTGGATCAGTAAACAGGGCAATAAAATCTGTGCTCAGACTGAAAGAAGGAAAAAAAATGACAGCCTACTTGTAACTTCATCAGCTTTTCTATAAATACAATACCATTACATGCAAGTAATGTAATATAAACCAAAGTTAATTCAAAAACTTAACTCCCCCACAAAACCATATAAAAATATATTCATGAAAATATATTCATGTCCCCATTGTGCTGAAACTATAGAAATGTGTGGCTGAACTTATAGCTATACTTTCAGAAAGAACACCTTTTAAATTCCTTCTTGACAAACAGCATACATGTGGTGGGACTCAAAATATTTGGGAATCCAGACCTGTTTCCTGTGTCCTGAAAGACTGGTTTCAGAGGAAGCATGACTTCAGTATCACCACTGCCACAGAGTCCAGCTAGTATCAGCTGAATTAACAAATTGCATGAGTTGAGTGATGTCAGTCCTGTGTCATGACAGCCATCCACATACAACAGTGACAGGCTGCAAAAAGCATAGACTAACCAGCGCTGTATTAGATGCTACACTCCTGTTTCTAATATTCAAATATGAATAGAATTTAAGTAACAGAAAGACATGCGTGTTTGTGTGTCAAGCGACAGTTGGAATATACATCTGAATATCTGGTATAGGAACATTTATATTTCCATTGCTTTGGATTGGAAGCAAGGCCATGAATTGGCCAGTGGAGCCTCTAAATACATCCATGTGGTGGTTTCAGCTTGAAACCAGGCTTTGCATCACTTCCCTGTATGTCTCTCATACAAAACCATGACAATCCAATATGGAACAGATATTTCCAGAAGCTAGAACAGACTCAGGTGTGCTAATTATCCAAGCCATTAATAAGAGCTGCTTCTTTTTTGTAACCACTTGAGTACATATTAAATGTTGCAATCACTGCTAAACCTGTTTATGGGTAATAGCTTTATCAAAGTTATGAAATTGTTAGCGAAAAGATTCAGGAGTAGAAAAGGGACATTGTGGTGAATGACAAGTAGAGACTGTTCCAGTAGCTTTCAAATTTGGCAAAGCAGTAGTCAATCCTTCTCTCTTGAAGGTCAATTAAAAATTCTAGCTGTATTGTAAACATAATTTTCCATATAACAGTGCCACACAAAGTCCAAAGCAGTCCCTTAATATAAAATATCAATTTGATTTTTCTCAGGAGATTAGCTCTTCCTTTGCAATGCAAATATTTTCAAGTGTACTAAACACATTCTAGCACCTCAGTATAGGGACTAAACTATTTGCATGCAAAATTACCCGAAGTAGGCAGACTGGCACAAGCTTATGCTTCTGCCATATGTGCTGAAGAATTTGAGCCAGGAAACTAGTAGTATCTGGATGCTATTTGCAATTTAAATTTGACTTTATATTATTATTCTAAAGAGAAAAAAATAAAAAGCTAACATTAAAATTAATGCTCTATGTAATGCTAAGTTTACCCCAATGCCTTCTGATTACAATTTTCCACTTAAAAACTTAATCAAGGAAACACAGAGAATTTTCTCATTATAACTCTATATTTTTTTTCTCTCAGGGCTTTTACATTTTAGATATATATTTTTTTTTTAATTTGCAGGATGTATCCCTCACGTTTCTCTTAGATATTAGTTTATGTGTCACTTCACATTTTCTCCCACACCCTTGTGTGTAGGAGGCTGCCACTGAACTTTGTAGTATGGCAGAGTAGAAATCAGTTTGTTTTTTTTTTTTCCTGGTAGACATTCAGGGTCTACCATAGCTTTTACTTGCATCACAATCAGTTTTGGAGAATCTCTGTGGATTTTAGATAAGCTGCTGTGTTTTGGATTGACAAAATGGAAACAAAAAGTAGATCAGCTGTAATTATCAGTCAAATACCAGAATGCAGGAAAAGTATAGCTCTTGTGCTTCAAAAGTTCATGCAAACACCATTTTCCAAAAACAACTATTAACACAATATGGTACAGGGGATGGAGGGAGGGGATTTTGCCTGCCATCCCAGCTGTGGTTATACTTTTGCTAGATCTTTGCCTGCAGCACCCATTGACACTGACTGGTAGCAACAGCTGCCCTCCATGGGTAAGTGTCACCTGCAGAGGGAGCCTGGGCTGTGTGACTGCAATATGCTGCCTTTCCCACACAATTGAACTGGCAGGCATAGTTTGAATGGAGCCAGCTTTGTGCTTCACTGTAGGTGCTTCAATATTAAGTCTTGATTATAATGTATTTGGCTTGAAGTACCACATCCCCAAGGAGCTAGGTGTTCAATAACATGTCCCTCTTGTATCAGTGCAGGGTTATACCTCTGTAAGTGTCTTTAGGTAATTCTATCTTTTTCCTCTGAAAATAATTCAGTAGGAAGAAATAAGTAACCTTTTTCTTTCTTTTACACTTAAAGAAAATCCAAGAAGCTAAAAGTGATCAGTAAAATCAACCTAAAAATTAAGGAATGTGCCTTCAAAATCAGTTTCAACTATACAAGCAAAACAATTTCCAGACAAAAATGTCAAATTTCTTTCTTCCTAGTTTTTGTCCATGTTTTACAGTAATTGAGTTGAACAGAATGGTAAGCAAACCTGCAGAGTGGCTGGGAAAGCAGAGCTATCAACACAAGGCATTTCTCCTCCTTTGGAGCAGCAGAGAAGCATCTCACCCTTCTCACCCTTACCTTCACTATCAACTCAGTGGAGCACTCCCTGCTGGAAACTGTCTTCAGCCAAAACAGAATAAATTCTGTATTTCTCCTTCTACCTGGTTTCTGAAAACAAATCTAACTTCCACTTGACTCTTGAAAGAAGTACAAGCGTTAATGCTTGCTCTAGTTCCAACATCCCAAGTTAGCAGATAATCTTCCCAAACAGAAAAGTAAGTGAGAATACTAGTGTGTTTTTTTCTCTCCAAATGAAATCTGGACACAAAGTGAAAATTCTTGTCTGGTACAAATTTGACATACTTTCTGTGGCCTTTCAGCTATGTTGAACTGAATAAAGTTTATATTTTATTGTTCTTATTATTGCTGCTTTCCAAGATAAAACTGATCAAGTTTTATCTTACCACAACCATGGCATCAAAATACACCCATATGTTTATCCACTGTGTTTATATTGCTCGAAAATGCTTATTGCCATGCCTCTTTTCTTTTAAAATGGTTAAAATAGGTCACATATCCAAACAGACAAATGTACATTTTAAGTTTGATTCTGTCTTCCTACAAATCATCATCTTTGATTTGTTTTCAGTCTCAGAAAAGCTGGACAAATGCTTCAGTGAATTCTTTCCTGAGAATATTTTGCTGTAAGAGTATCTCTGTTTTACTGATTACCCAAAAACATCCCGCAAAAGTACTCAAAATTTGTGGTTGTGTAGCAAGTTTAGTGGAAATGCTCCACACTGCATGTCTACCCTTGTGTATTAATAGCAGCGCAGTTTAAACGCTGGTTTTATTTCAAACACTGAATTAATGAAGTGCAAATCCCGGCCGAGACAAGTCTCCACTGAAAGGCATGCCGACATCTCCCTCTGCTGCTGGCATGGAGGTGCAGCGGCTGGGCGATCGTGGAGGGATAATCCGGGAGCTCGCCCCGGCGTCCCCTGAGAGCAGCCGGCACTTTGTGAGCTCCCTTTGTAGGAGCAAACCCATTAAAGGAAGCTAAAGAGCTTCCCTTTGGCATCTTTCATATTAGCCTTTTTGCTAAAACTGTGCATTGCTAAACACGCCATGCACGTGGTAATGAGTTCTTTGAAGTGCTTTTCCCTCAGATAGAAACAAATCAACTTGCAGGCACTTGTTTACACAATGCAGATCTGAAAGGTGTCTTGTACCAGATTTCCTCTCCTCAGTTGCAAAGAAAATCAAATCTCCATTGAAAAGCCTCTGAGAGACTTGTAGAAGACTGTTTGACCACTACAAAATCAAGATAGAGGATTTTAAAGTCAATTTCTGCATGCATAATCAGAGGAAAAGCATTCTTGAAAATTAGGAGCAGGGTTGGATTTGTGTCTGGCTTTTGAACAAATGAGCAAGCAAGATGTGCAAAATGTCTCTGCCACACAGACATTTTCTCATTAGGAGAATCTGTGACAGCACTTAATGCACTGCAGAAGAGGTGGCTATGGGGTCATAGTTCTCCCTTCCAGCCGGAGAGAATGACCTGCAGAGCAACTGATGCCAGCTTTCTCCTACAAAGAGTTCAGTCATTGCAGGAGTGCAAGGGCACCTCCAGAAGGGCCCTCAGCTCTGACATTTCAACTCTCTTGAGTATGGGATGAGACTCAATTTAGTTTTCAAAGGATATGACTCTTCTATTGGAATCATGGTTTTTTGTTTCTGTCTCTGCGATTAAGTTTCCCTTCTTTATCTAAATCCATGCAAACCTGTCAACCCCATCACCCATCTCTGTGTAGAATTGCTATCCTTTGAGCACCTGAAATAACATATGACAGACCTATCCAGTCTCACTCATTTGAAGTGAGCTGTCTCCTCTTGCTTTTGGCTTCATTTTCATGCAGCCGTAAAGATTCACGGCATATATCAATGGAAAATGTAATATAACACTCAGAAGTTTTCAAATCTCACTCATTCAAATGAGTGTGACTTGACAAGTCTGATGTGATAAAATAATGCAAAAGGGTTTAAGGATTTCACTTAAATGCACAATGAAATGAAACCTTTTTTCCTTCTTTTTCCCTGTTTTTTTAAACTTTAGAAATGAATTCTAAAAGGCTGCATCAAGCTGATAGAAAAGAGGAAGACTCTTAATGTAAAGTCTGTCATTTTCCACCTGCAAACAAGAGTGTTTTGCAGTCACCCTTACTTATACTGGCAAATTTTTAAAAGAAGAGATGGAGAATGGGATAGATGTAGGCAATTGCAGATATGAAAAACTAAGGAATTGTATACAATTGAGTATTGTATTTACCAGAATAGACTTGCAAAGAAAGAACTATAAATTAACTAAGGATTTTGCTGTACCTCACCTTAGCTTCTACACTGTAAACAGAGGGAAGACTTAGAGAGGCAACAAAACCAGAATGAAAGCTGGTAAAAAACAGATCACTCAACTAGATCTGGATGAATGCTCCAGTTGGTATTTGACAGTTGGCTGATTAGATGTTAGGGTAGGAAAAAGGAAAAATATCTACTACACATATTTAAAAAAGAGTGGGTTTACAGGTACTGGTGAGTACAAGTCATCGCAGGTATTGAAGACATAAAAAATAATACAGAATTTGGGTGGCCTCTCTATTTCTTTTTAATACATTAATAGTTGTGGATGAGTCTTTAGAAGAGCTAGAATCATACACATTCTGCTGAGGCTGGCAGGACCAGAAAGCTCACATCTTATTTGAGAGTTTTCTTAATTTCTTTAGACATGTGAATCCAGCTTCTTAATTTTATGGACACTGTTTTAAAGACCAGCATGAAATGTTCCACATGTAGTGAGATCTAATGAAGGGCACTGCATTTATGACTTGTAACTTCATGGTGAAGTGAGGCTTGATTGGAAAAATATATATGTACACATTCTGTTGACTTTAGTGGGAGCTCCACATACAGTAGATGGAAAAAAATCTCTCCTTGGTTACACTTTTGTGAGCTCCCTCTAAAGCAACTGTTACTTCCTGCTCTCAAAAGGAAGTACTCTAGTATTCTTCTCAGTACTAGAATTGAAGTGCTTGTCTTATTGCTGAACTACTTGTGCATCAAGAACATTAAACTCATGCTCATTTAAAGCCACTCAAAGTCTTTCAGTGTCAAAAATCATGCAGGTCATTACACTGTGAATACTGAATTGCTCAACATCATGTACTTGCTACTTCATATCTATGAAACATAACTGACATGTAATATCTCATATCTCTTTTTAGACCGACAAAACGTAAGGAGAAGATGGAAGAAAGCCCTACAAAGTGATGACAGACAAAGTAAAGGAGTCAAAGACAAGAATTGTGAGACTACTGGACACAGGCCCATCCACCAGATAGTGCAACACTATGTCAAACTTTTTAATGAAGTCCAGGTAGACGACATCTATAGCACTTGTCTCATCTAACAAGTGAATTACTCTGTCATAGAAGGAGATCGGCTTGGTCAAGCAGGACCTGCTTTTCACAAAGTCATGGTGGCTGGACCTGATTGCCTGCTTGTTCTACATCTACCACTTGATGACACTGCAGATCATCAGTTCCATGACCTTCTGCAACACCGGGGACAGGCCTGCAGCTCCCTGGATCCTCTTTGTGGTATTTCTCATAGATGGACATCACATTGGCTAGTCTCCAGTAAACTGGGGCCTTCCCAGAGAAATGACTGAAAGTGGCTCAGTAAGCATTTCTGTCAGCAATCTCAGTACCCTTGAGTGTATACATCCAGCTCCATAGACTTGTGTGTGTAGCAGGTCATTTCTGATCATTTCTTCTGGGGTTATGGGGTTTCATTCTGCTCCCCATCTCTGTCTTCCAGCTCTGTGAACTGGAGAGAACAGTTGCTCTTACCCTAAAAAACTGAGTGAGGAAAAGAAGGCGTTCAGTACCTCAGCCTTTTCCTAATCCCTTGTCACTCTTTCTCAACACCACCAAAGAAGGGATGGAGACTCTCCTTGACTTTCCTTCTACTGTGAATTTATGTAAAGAAACATTTTTTATTGTCTTTTACCACAACAGCCAAAGTAAGTTCAGAGTTGATGTTCATCCACTGCAGGTAGCAGATGTCTTCCTGGGGGCTCTGTCAGGGTAGACATGGGATGTTGTTTCCATGAAGGCCAAGAAAATGAAAACAGAATATTTGACATGTCTACCGTCATTGATTCCAGCACTTCATTTTGCTTCATTATATGCTTCATGATTGTTTTTTATTCTTTATATTCACTTGTGTGGATAGAGGTTTGTCTTCTTGCCTTTGGTGTCCTTTGGCAATTTCAGTCTTAGCTGAACTTAGCTTTTCGTACAGTATTCTGCATGCCTAGAAAATATTTCCATGGTCCTCCCTTACTGCTTGTCTTTGTTTCCACCTACTGTGGGCAAAGACCATTTGCACTGGGGCTCAGCCACGTGTTCCCATTTTTTCAAGGTAGTCTTGTGATAAGTTGATTATCTTCCTGAAAATCTGGATGACTCAGAGTTTAGAGAAGATTGCCTCTATAGACTTTCCAATTTTCTTTATTTCAATTGCAGTAGTTCCCCAATGGTTTCACCATTCAGACAGTTTTGCCTTGAATCAGCAGCAGTTGTCACAGTCATCTGGCATTTGACTTGTTCTTCATATACTGCTATGTTATTTATTGCTGCACAACAAATGCATAATACTTGCAATATTAAAATATATTAGACTTTCATTTCCATGTGACTAGCCCTTGAGCTGCTTATCTTTCTTTGCATGTCCTTCAAGATTGGGTTGGGAGTTGCTCTGACATTGCTATGGGCTATATTCCAGTTTTAAAGCTGTGCTCCTCAAGGGAGATACCTGAGCAGTGGTATGTCTCCCTCGGTAATGGTATATTTCTAGTAGACATAAAACATACCTAAATGTCTTCAATCTGTTGCATATGGGAATAACTGTTAACATGCAAGACTTATCTGAAAGGAACTCTTGAAGACTCTCTCACAAATGGGAACTTGTTGACTTGTCACACTTGCAATGAATAAGAGGAGGAGGACTTTCCCCTGTGTGATAATCATAAACACTGAACGGAGAATAAAACATCTTGCAAACTAGCTCCAAGCCCGTCAGAGCACACTTTTGTGAGTAAAGGTAAAGGTAGGAGGAGAGGAGGTAATACAGCCCCATGTGAATAATTTACAAAGTGTTGTAACTTTAAGTCTTTGGAAAATACTAAAACACAGCCTCAAGCTTCAGAGAAAATTGAATTAAATTAATTGTTAATCTAATTGTAAACCAATCTCCATGTGAAGAATAGCCAACACACCAGCTATCACACTTGAACAGCAATCTGTACTGGAATACCCCAAGTGACATCCACACAGTTTGAAAATTGAGTTGATATACTCAGTGAAGGATGATTTTTCGTGTGTGTGTATATTCGTAGATGTGTTTCAAGGAATTTGTACTCATAAGCTACTTTTTGCAATATTAGGTTTCATTCTTTAGGACTTTTATTTTACTTCAATTTAAACTAAAAATTGCAAAGAACAGGTATGATTTGATTTGTTTTGTTCCAGGCCTGGAGTTTGTACAATTGCCACAATTTCATTTTTGGATATGTCTTCTGTTGTTATTTGTGAATTAAAAGAGGGCACACTCTTATGACTGCTAGATATTTTTCTTGTTTAGTGTAAAGTATCCTTTCATGGCATATGATCTTGATTTCCTTTTTTCCTTTAGCACCATTAACTGACAATTTTTACCATGAGGAATAAACTGCCTAACAGCTCCTGTTCCTCACCTGTCTACATCAAGTGAATTTTAATTGCTCCTTTGTATTGACCTACATTACTGCTGCTTTTCATAAAGCTGAAATTTTGCCATATTTCTACAAGTTCTTTCCTTAAGTTTGCTGCTACAAAATCTCTAACTAATTCCTCCCGGCTCTCCTTTTTCTAGATTCTTTTCAGATGTATGTCTTTTCTGAAGATCTATGAGCAGTTCATAAGAACAAGTACAGAGTACCTTTAATATGAAAACTAATTCCTCTCACATACTCCAAATACTACACATACACATACCTTGCTTAAAATGATCCAGTAGAATTTTGTAAGGTTATACTAAATGTGAACTATTAAGATCTCTTCTTTTTTTTTTTTTTTCCCCCACATTTCATTCTTCAAGCTGAAGATTTTTAACATCAGGAAAAAAAAGTGCAAATTCCTTTTTGTCCCCCAGCAACAGGAAAGAGGTCACTTCCAGGTTGTGTCTCTCACTACTCTATTCCTTTAGCCTGCAATTACAATTCTCCTCTTTCTGCTTAAACACATATTAACTACAGCATTCAGGAGAAACCATTTCTGAAATCATTCTGTGACTACCGCACAGAATTATTTAGGAAAGGCCATAATTATCCATCAGATTGAAAAGATTGATTTAGAAGCACCCACCCAAAGCTCACACATTAATTTGACAGGACTTCTTCCCAAGAAGATTCTACATGCTTGCAGGGTGCTCCAGTGCTCACAGTGCTTGTTCAGTCTAGGCATTCATACTTCAAGCTAAAATAGATTGAAGAAAGCTTTTTAAATCAGTGTAAAATTCATAAAATATAGCATTTATTTCTCATGCCATGGCAACTCTGTTGGTTGCACTTGTGATTTATTTCAGCAGCTGAACTCAGGAATAGCTCTGGTTAAATAGTATTAGGTGCAACACATAGGTTGTCAACTGCCCTGGAGGTAGTGAGCTGCTAAACATTTATTATTTGCTTTTATCTTTTTCCTTTTGCTGTTGTTTTTTCTTTTCGTTACTTTTTCTTTCCCCGCTTCTTCACAGTCCTCAGAGTCTGACAATATGTCGAGAACTTCCTGAAGTATTTATGGTGAGGGTGGGGGTAGAAAACTTGTTCATGACTATTTTTTCTTGGCATTGATTGTCTGGGCTCTTCCCATACACTTCAAATCAATTTTAAAACTTGTTAGCTAAAATACTGTGTACAAGACTATGGCTAAAATAATTCCTCCAATAAATATCTTGGCAAAATATACACCCCATGTTCAGCAGATGCTTTGTTTAACACAGTTCATTTTGCATTAGAATTCCTGCCTCATAGTACCCTTACTTTCTGTCCTACAGGTTTGTATGTCTGCATGTTCTCTCTGTGATGTATGTGAACATCTTCTTTAAAGATCTCTTTTTCTTTTCCTCTTTTTATCAATAAACTCTGAAATCCTGAATATTATGTCCAACTTTGAAACTGATGATGTCAGTCCAAATTCAAGCTGAGCAATATGTGTGACCATGAGATACTTTTAAGAATGTTTTGCCAAGTCGTGACCATCAAATCATTATGTTTTAGAGACTTAACATTAAAATCTTGCCAAGGAAAACAACTTCATGAGCTTTTGTTACTATCTGCTCCTAAAGGAGGAATGATGATTTCATGTATCTTACCTCTAAGCCCTTCTAATCATCTTTACTCATTGCTGCCACAGACCTTCACTATGAAAACAAAGCAGACGTGGCATCTGCTTTTCAGATATAGAGCAGATCAGACTAATCCATTCTCTTTCAAAGAAGGATTCTCTCTATAATGCAGAAGTCTGGTAGATGGAACAGCTCTGGTGATTCATTAAATTTTTTTACACTATACTACAATATGCAATATTTTTTTTGAACAGCACGTAGAAAACAGGCATATTCCTTTCCACTTCTGGATAGCAACAGAATTCTGCATTATGTATGACCCTCATTCCCACCCTGCCTACATTACATTATTTCAAAATTCACAAAACTCTATAGACTTCAATTTAAACATGTGGTGGTTACATGAAAATAAGCAAAATCTGATCACAAGAGAAGACACAAATTTATACACCCTCTTCCCACCATTATCTAAACAGATCTCAACATAATACATGTGTTTTTAGTGAAAATGATAATCTGTCAAAATGTCTGAAATGTAAGGAGCCTCTAAGAAAAGGCAATGAAGTGAAGAGTCTGGGTACTTAGTCCTGTGGCAGTCTTGTTGCAAGGCAGAGGCCTGGACACTGGGACTCCTGTAGGGCCTCCCAGTTGTGAAGCCTCCTTGGTGCCTCTGAGGGGTCCTGGGTATGTAGTTCCTCTCTTAGGGTGAAAGAGTAGAGGATGCAGTGGCTGAACCAAGGACTTTGTAGCTCAGTCTGACATGACTGTTTCCTTCCAGAACAAAACTTTCATTTTTTTCAAAATTACTCTTCTGCGTAGATGTTTCCCTTCACAAAACATTTAAAATTTTCTGCTCTGTGTTCCAAAGCATAGTGCTCTTCCAGGGTGTTGAAGTTTTAGAATGGAAAATAAGATTTTGTAATCATGATGCATTAAATGTTGCCATTGTAATGGTTTTGGCAGGAAATCCAGGGAGTGGAGATACCTAGATCAAGTCTGAGGGGCAAAGAAAAAGCAAGGAAGATAAGAAATTAATGGTATTGTGAAACAAGGGACTTCATAAAATCGGGAAAGCTGGACAGGACAAACGCAGATCCAAACCAATGTGGTTAATGATACGTTCTCCCTTTATTGTTTATAAGATGGCAGTTTATATACGCTTCAGTATAGTTTACAATTTTGAGCACACTCTCATTGGCAAGCAAACATTGTTTGTCTTTGTCTTAAGGTGGTTAAAGTTTCACACTGCAGACCTATACTAATTCACACCCAGAAAACTGTGCTTACACCTTAACATAATTTCTAACTGCGCCAGACTAATTTCTGACTGCGTCATAGGCTTCAAGGCCTCACCGAGGCCCGTATCTGAGGCCTAGGCTGGGGTAGCTCAACCTTCACTCTAAATATAAATCGTGTCCTCTCTCTCTCAGAAATTCTGCTACAGTATTGGTGTTGGGCAAGCCTGTGGATACATGCAGAGTTTATTATTTTGGTCTATCAAATCAACACCATCCTTATTTATTTAGTTCAACTCAACTTCATGCCCATCCTATTTCAGATAACATATAGGAACTGCACAAAATGTTAAAACTCACTGCTAATCAGAAAATAACAGTTCAAAGCCGACAACATGAGGATGACAAACACACAAGGAATTGCAACTACGTTCCATGGTGTAGTTTTCAGGTAGGTGTGTGGTCACTCTGCCCAGTTTGTGTGGCGTATGCTCAAGCTGCCTCCCATCTGGGAGACACATTGCTGAACCCTGACACTGAGCCTCATCCCTCACCCCTACTCTCTGATTTTACAAGGCTGATGCTGGTCCCCAGATTTCACATAGTACAGCTTGAGCCTTGTGACCTGTCTTCACATCCTCCCCTTTCTTGTGAGCGTATTCTGCAAAAGAACCTGCCATTCTTCCTGCTGAAGAGGTAGTCATTGTGCTGTGCTTTTTTCCTCCTTCTAGAAACCTCCATTATCTGCAATGCAGTCCATTCTGCTGGAACCAGCTACTCCTTGCAAACAGAAGAGGCAAAGATTTATTATCATCAGAACACATGGATATTAGAAAATGGACTAATGGAAACCATTAATGTCCTCCTCTCAACAATCAGATGAGTGGTAGATCAATGCAGTATATAAATATATTGGAAATTATTTAAGATGATAAAAACATTAAGTCTCAGATATTTGATGGGAGGAAAGCAAGCAAGACAAGGACAACACTCTAACACACCGCTGCACCTAAGAAAAAAAAACCCACCATATTTTAAGACATATTTTCTGTATAGGATTTTGATCTCTTTAAAGAGATAATATTGAAAAACTGCTCTGCACTCTTCCATAATATCATCTAACTTTGATATTAAACAGTTTATCTCCTTAGAAAGCATCCTTATTGCCTGTAACATGAATACATGAATAAATTCATTGTATTCTACAGGTAAAATAATAATACTCAGAGTTTGCAGACAATAATTGGTTTTTTTTTAGTATCAATGACTCTTTTGTTTGCAGCTTGTGTATAACACTGTAAAAAGAAATTATTAAATATGATTGATATAACAGTTGCAGTTGCATTACCCACACTCATTCTATATAAACCTCAAAGGAAAACCTCAAAGAAGGGAAGAAGAAAACTATAAAGGAAAATAACTGCACAAGTACTTTATATTAGCCTGGCATCATGCATAAAAATAATATAATGTTTGTAAGTGAATGATTCTTAAGCTTTAGGGAATAACTGAATTTTTTATGCGGTCACATTTCTTGGAAAATATCAGAAGCCTTAGGATTCAAGAAATTTTCCTTCTCAGCTAAAATTTTGCAAAGGTCAGTCCATTCCCATTTTCAGGACTTAATCAAAATTCCTCAATAAATTCCTGTTAAATTGTTTTGTGTTGTTACTTGTGAGAACATTTATGATGGCCTGATGATGATTTGAACTACCACAAATCCCATAAATGTGAGGTCAGAAAGGTTACACCATGGCAATTCAGTGAAAAAAATGAAAACAAGCCATGAATTATCCCCACCAGAAGGACAGCGTGTTCAGCCAGATGTCACAGGCTTTGTCTTTCAATTGCTCACTGCTCTCCAACACGCTATCATGTTGCTTGGTTTTAACCATATGTAATAGGTCACTGTGATCAGGAGAATTCAGGACTCACATGTACTTAAAATGCCAAGCTATAGCTGGGTAACTGGGGGAATTCTAATAGGGTGGTACAGTAAAATATGTTGTTGACTTTATTTTTTTCAAGTTGCAACTAGTAGAGAAAAATGTAGAAAAAATATCTATGGTTCACTTAATTTGGAATGAGGTTGTTGACAAAGAATGGCCAAAATAATCTTGTCTGCTAGTGTTCATAGTGCATTTAGGAAAAAAAATGAAGCTAGCAAATTGTAGAAGCTGCTTCTTATTATTTCTGAAGTTTTTAGAAAGACACAATGGGGAGGACCCTGTCTAAAGGAGTCAATGTCACACCATTATGATGGGTACTAATTTATTTCATAAGGTTGGATGCTGTAAGTGCCTTCATTGCTGTTAAATCATACTCCAGTATAGCTGTCTGCCATTAAAATCATGTATTACTGACAGAGGCAATATTTATTTAATTTAATATTATGGCACATATTTCAAGCAGGACAAGAAGAAATACAGTCTGACCTTCCCTATGGCCAGGAAGTTTATTAGCACTGTCAAAGTCAGAATCAAACTGTACCCATTAACACCAAACCCACTAGTATTATGGGATGTTTTATACTAAGAGAAGGCAGACAAAGAACAGAAGAGATATGGAACTCTTCTGGTCCATGGAAAGCATATTGATACCAAGAAGATATGGGCTCAAAAGGTGCAGTAGATACTCTGGAATATCATACTCTATTGAGGGGCCTAATTCTGGTTCAAGGAGGATGAATAAAAGTTTGGAAGAAAAAAGAAAAATACCTAAATATTTAATAAAATATGTAGTGAGAAGGAGAGATGATAAGATGTACTAAATGTCTCAAGAGGCTAAAATATTGCCTTTCATCTCCAGGTCTTTGGTTCAAAACCAAACAAAGGCAGTTGCGACAAAAAAAAAATATATTGCCATCATATATATGCTGGCTTCTACAAATCAGGAATTTGGCCCATGTCAAGATGCTGTTAGAGAGGTACTGCTGCAGCCACCATTAACCAACCCATGCTTGCATGCTGCCTTACAAAGGAATGCAAGACCTGAATGATTTGAGCAAAGAAAAAGCTTTTAGAGCTGAGAGTGGTTTCTCTTGTGGACTTGGGATATTCTATTTGAATGGGATTGGGAAAATTTGCAATGCTGCCTGCACTTGTTACTTGCTGAACAGATGATTTTCAAGGCTGTCAAAATGCCAGCTTCTGCAGTGGTTAAGAAAAGACAAATCAAAGTGAATCACTGAATATAATAACAGATGAATTGTGAGATGAAATTACATTGGAAATGAAATGAGCAAGACCAAACTAGGTAATCACCTGTGTGTTGCTCTGACAGCAAGGGAAAAAAAGGCACTGGACTGCTCATACCTGCTAGAGAACATGCAGAATGTGAAACTATGTTCTGTAAGATGGATCTGTGACAATTACATGTCACCATAAGGCAACACTGACTTCTTGACTGTCAGATCCAGATGTCTGAGTGTTTTATGTATATTTGCTCCCTTTTTAAAAAATGTCACTATTGGTTAATTTCAAAAAATAAAGCAAGATTATCCAGTCCTGATTGCAGGCAAAAAAAATAAGAGAGGAAGGATTATTACTGGGGGGAATGAGATTCAAAAGGAAAAACTATGGACCAGTGCCAGTAACTCTCATAGAAGAACCAATTTAAGATCTGGAGGTTAAAAAGGAGCAGCCTATTAGCGATTCAGTCAGGATTTAAGTTACAGTTATGCAATTTCTGGGCTTTAACTGTCAAAAAAAAAGACTTGTTAATACAAGTTAGAGGAAATGAAATGAGTGTTGATTGTTTTTCACATCTTTACTTAGACATGTGAGGACAGATTTGTAAAGGTATGTAGGTACCTGAGGAACTGATAAGGGCCTCGTCTCTGAAAACACACAAGGACCAAACCCACAGAAATTAATTAGATGTTGACACTCAATTAAGATTTTTTAATTTTACTAGAGACAGGTAAGTACTAAATGTTTTCAGTTATCTGGTGCTAAACGTCTATCAGCATCTGTGGCCACCTAAACATCTTGCAAAACCTGGCCTCCACAATTTCTGTTTGCACATGCCAATTAGCAGACTCAGTTCTTGCTCACATCTCTGGAATTTGCTTTCTGGGAGCAAAGAACTCACACCATTTTTTTTTCTCCATTTGCATAGTACTGGAGCTTATTTCCCTCTCTGGATTATTTCTCTATCTGCTTTCCCTCTTCTTTCTGTACACTTCGGTACAGTCCATGGGGATGTGAGAGGAGCAGAGTACAGTGCTGGTAGCTGGCAGTGCCTTGCCCACAAGAGAGGACACAGCCTGGTCCTATATCCCAAGCTGCACCACGCTCTCAGGATGAGCAGGGTGCAGCTGAAGAAAAATATCTTGGGAGAACTGGGAGGCAGGGTGCTTGGCAGAGTCTGCCTGTTGCCTGGGCTCGTCACCAGAAACTTTGTGCTAGAGGGAGACAGAAGAGGTGAGTTTCTGTCCACTTCTTCAGGTGCTTCCTTGGTAAAGGAGGACCTGCATCCTAGCATTAAATACCTGAGCACCTTTTCCCTAAAATTGTGAGCTAGAGATCATCAAACAAGACAAAGCAATGTGGGGCACTAAATCCAAATGAATAGCACAGTCTCAACAGTTACAACTTCAGATAGGAGTTATTATGTTAATAGAATAAAGGATTCTTTCAGTCATATTTCTGTGATTTACACTATCAAAATTCCAACAAAATCCTTTCTCTTGTTCCTTTATGTTTCTGATACTGTGTTTCTGAGGTTTACCATGCTCATTAAAAATAAGAAAAAGACAGCCAAATTAAACTGATTATTAGCTCCACATTTTTTCTCATAGATGTTTGTCTGTGTGTTTAGGCATATAAAATTACTTATACCATGTGTATGTCTTTTACCTACTAGCAGAAAAAAACTGTAATTCACTAAGTGCTACTGAGGTGTGTAAGTTATTTGCCCTCTAGAAATGACCAGCTGGGTAAAAACCTGTCAAGACTTACTAGCTATGAAGTCAGGCCTTCTGAAAATGCTGTAGGATGGAGAACCATAACATCTTCATGCTTGTGATCAGTCTTTACATCAAGAGATGATAGCTCCCTCTGGCTTCTGCAAGCTGAACACCTTTGGGTAAACTGAATGATCCATTTGCCCATAGTTCCAACAGACACTGCAGAAGAGCAGTCTAACGTATTCTGAATATTTCATGGTCCTCTTGTGTATCTTACACTTTGAAAGCCAATGCTAAGCCTTCCAATGCTCCAAGCAAATCATCAAATATCTGTTCTCCCCACAGGCACCTAGACAAAAATAGTCATGGATTGCTTTGTTGATTCTGCTGTTTGGCTGCCTTGGAGATAAAACAGTTTTTGCAGGTTCAGAAGTGATTTTGTTCTAAACTGTGTTTAAACATAAGAGGTTTTTTGGGTTTTGTTCTTGTTGTTGTTTGGTTTGGTTTGGTTTGGGTTTTGTTTGTTTGTTTTGTTTTGTTTTGTTTGAGCAGAATAATTGAAAGAGGCGATAGAATAAAAATTAAGATAGTTTGAAAACCATGATGTCAACCTATATAGTGACACAATGGGAATTGAGACAAGCACCTTGAGGAACCAGTTGCTTACTTGGCTTTATATCAAGGACACTTTTGCTTTTTGCATTACCTTGGAAGTTCCTAGCAAGTTTCTTCCATGTAAAATTTCAGCCTGCCTCACCAGGCTGAATACAGCTGCAGCTTTATTTTGCAGTTTATCAGTTTTTCCTCTGCCACTGGACAGGCCCTGTAAAGTGCTGGCTGCTCATTCACTGAGATATTTCTGCTCTGTTGTATTAGATCACTTACTAGGCCAGTTGGCTTATGATGCTTGCCAATTGCAAAGTTTTCCACTAACGAGTGAAAAGACTATCAGAAAAAAAGTTGAGACCTGCTTTCTTGCCCTATCCCTTTGTCATAGATCCCATCAGGCATTAAAAACACCCTAAAAACAGCTACCAATCTAGCTGAGGCCCTTGAGTACTAATTTGTTTAAAAATAAATGTTTTTAAAACTCTTGTCTATATCAGCTACCATTGAATAAGGCTGAGAGGAAAGTAGGTAGAGAGTGATTTACACAGAAATCATAATTTCTTCTGGTATCTGAAAGAGATACTGACGGAGATATCATCTGGCTGATTTCTTACCTGCCAAATATAATATAGTAATATATTTTTAAGTGCAGCATGGATGCGGAACCTGAGCTTTATTAAGTTGAACAACTGAGCTCACTTTGTGGATCTATGGAAAGCCCTATTTCTCTAATTATGAATCTGCTCACCAGGAGGCAGTTGTTGGCTTTGTCTTACCTGCAAGTCTCAAAATGTGTGAATTTTATGGTGCATGCTGGTTCAGTACAGCTGACACATAACAGATGGCACGAAGGAGTCCCTAGTCAGAGGGTGCATATGTGCTCATCCCCAAAGTCAAATCTGTGTTGTTATAAACCAGGGAGTTGCCAGGCAGAGCCTATGAACATGTTCACAAGGTGCCAAGAGAAATTAGATTACAGCTACTGACTAACTTGGCCTTTTTTCCTGTGGCCTAAGGGATGCTGTAGTTTAACCAGCTGTGCTGAGTCATTAGAGGTTTGCTTTCAATTCTGCCATTGTTCACTGCAGCTAAAAGTATCAAAAACTAAGTACGGAGGGACAGCACAGTGGGCAACTTTTAGCTCTTGGCTATTTTACAACATTTAGGAGCAAACCTCTGCAGGAAGCTGAAGGGTGAGAATTAAATTTGGAACATACCTTGCAGAAAAGGTAATTTGACTTGCTTGCAAAGAAGGACCTAAATAGAGGCGTTTCCCATTGAAAAAGAGCCAAAGACATTCAAAATTTAAAATTTACACAGAAACCCAGGTGACTGCATGTAACCAGGAAGCATGTGCTAGTTTTAAGCAAACCTCAGGGCTGGTTTAATTGAAGTACATCTGGTCTTTAAAAGTCAGTCCAGGTGTTTGCATTTTAATTGCACAAATCTATCCTGCTGCCCCATGTTATACCCTGGAAAAGCCAGAAGTCAACTCTGAGATGGCTGTGCTATTAATACAGATGTTGCTAGTTGATCACATGTTCATCATGAAATAACAAGTTCAGAACTATGCCATTGCCTCTGTTACTCTTGTGGTTCGTTGTCATATTTAATTCCAGAATGATACTCTTGTTAATTAATTTTCTACTGTTTTGAGTTCCTTTGACTTTATAGTGTGGCAGTATCTGCTGTGAGCATAATTTCCTTCTATGGCTTGACAAAATGAGTGTCACTGATTTTTAGAGAGCTTGTGAAAATTCTTTGGCTAGTTTGGATCACTTTCTGGACTAAGCTGGAAAATATGAGAGAAGGAGAAAAACATCTTTAAATGCAAAAGTTTTTGATAGCATGTTGGGAAATCAGAGAAGTAAAGAGTCATGATTTATTTGATGAAGATTATTAAACAGTCCTAAAAATAATGAAAGATAGATACATTAAATTAAATTCAGTGATGAGTAGTGAAGCTGATAATGGAACTAAAATTCGTTGGATTAAGATAAAAATATTCACTAAATCTATTTGAAACATTACTAGGTACTTGGGAAGGAAAAGTATCTGTCTAAAGAATCATTTTGACAAGAACAAAGCAGGTATTTGTAGGGAACACAGGAACCCAAAAAATTGAAGGCTGGAAATAAAAGGAAAAGTTGATAGCTGTTTTAGTCAGAAGGATACTTGCATACTGCCAAAGACTCTAACCTAAGAACGTGTTAAACCTATATTATAACCTCTAACCTAAGAACCTATATTTAAAAAACCCAACTAGTTTATGGATCAAAAAAAAAAAACCACAAGAGTGAGGTATGGTTTTTCTGTGGATGCTTCAGTAAGGTGACTAGAGAGTGTGGAGTTTTAAATTATCTAGAAAGTTAGGATATCAATGTTAGGCTACACTTTGCATGTTTGAAATTTTTTTTTTTTTTTTTTTTTTTTTTTTATTTATTTAAGGTTCTGTTTGTCAGCAGTAGGGGAATTGTAGGATATTTTTTCTTTAAGTTTCAACTCCTAAACTGGCCTTCTGATTGCAACATATTTCTCATAGTATCCTGTGCAGGTGGCATACTTGGAATTGAGCCGATTTAATAACTGAGGGATTAAAATTAGATTTAGAGATAAAAATAAGGATAAATTAAGTTAGGTATATTTCCTTCCTGCCTTTATCCATGTAACACTTCACTATATAAAAAAATTATGGAGGAATGAGACATTTTCAGATAAGAGTAAAGCATCCAAGAGATATAACCATAAGTGAGAAGGCAATATATGTTTTCAAACATATACTTTTAAAAAAATGTATTCCCTTTTCAAACCTGTCCTCTGCTGAGAAGGAAAGCCAGGTGAAGAAAAGGTTTCCTGTTGAATTTAGAGATAGCAGAATCATCCTGAAACAATAAAAAATGCTTCTCACAGGAGTGTAAATCACTAAATGCATGAAACTAAGAGAGAGTCTGACAAAATCAGAAGATGTTTGAAGACAAAGAAATACATTTTATGTCTGGGAGAAGACAGGGATAGGATGAGGAGCTATGCTTATAAGAGAAGTTTCATGCATCTGAAGAATGCCTGACAGGCACTGAGCAAAATAAGGACTGTTTTAGGCATGGGGACCTCATTGTGAGTCTTTGACAGCACAGCAGGCTTTTTGAAAAGGATAGAAGCTGAAGTCAGAACCAAATTTAGAACCAAATTAGGGTATTCAGCACAGTTACCATCCCAGTGACAAATGTGAGAACCGGGCAAGCACAAATACAATGGAAGGTATTTAAATTTGGATGGGTCTGAAAACAAAAGCTTGATGAGGTTCATAAATGTCAAATGAACAGATGGAGCTGAGAATGAAACCAGCAGGGAGATAAGGCAGAGATTGCTGTGTGCAGGGGTAGAAAACAGGAAACTCCAGTCGGTGGGTTACAGGGTGAGGACAAGGGACTGCCAAGATAAGAGCTGAGACAAAGGCAGTCCTCAGGCTTCAAGGAAGAGCAGAGGTCAGTGTAGTCAATTATGGGAAGAAAGACCCCTATGCACAAACGCTGGGACCAGACAGACAGGTCAAAAGTGGGGTACGCATGGGATCCAACTCAAGCCAGGGTGCAGGTGAGTTTCCCTGCAGATCCCTTTGACGGTTTGTGTATGGGACCATGTCCTTGTACCCCAGGCTTCATCACCAGCCTGCAGAGGCCTATATGCCCCTGACAGGATGCTCCTGCCTTACACACAACTGTTGCTGTGGGGTAGATTTATAAATGGCTGTGCTGCCAGAGCTCCTGGAAAGTAAGAACACTTGGTGGGCCGTGCTTGCATTCAGGGTCTTGTGCAGCACAGCTGTGTCCTGCTCCCCAGGGCCACATTGTGCCAGGAGCTGGATAATAAACAAACTTACATATTTTTGTCCTGGTGAAATGAGGCCTTTTGGGGGGGGGAAGGGGGGGTTGGTTATTTTTTGTTTGTTTGGGGGGTTTTGGTTTTTTTTTGTATTTGTTTTTAAAGTGAAGAAATGGAAAAAAAGAAAAAAAAAAGAAGTAGCAACTTCATTTCCTTTCAGGCCATGAGCTCCCCAACACCATGCCCTTTACGAAGGATCTCTCGATCTCTTTGAGATTCAGCTTTTGTTTTGTGCTGTCTACCATACAAATTTAGCCTAATGAGTGCATATGCAATGCAATGGGCTGCTGGTATAGAATCCTCCCAGGGAAATGACATCTTCACTGTAAAGCTGAGCTACCTCATAATCCTAATGAGCAGTCTGGTCTACCTTGATGATGCTTTCCAGTAACTCTCATACAACAGAAGCATGCTACAGGCACAGATGACTGTTGGGGGTGGACACCTGTAATTTTCCTTCATGTCGATTGCAACAGGTTTCAATGGGATGTTCACTAGCTCTCAAGACTAGGCTGAGTGCACAAGTATATATTGTCTTCTCTCACAGCATCAGACAGGAAGGTTTTATCTATGTAGCAGACATACAATGTGTAGATTATATTTATTGGTTGGTTGGTTGATTTACTTTTACAGTCTGATTGACCATAGCATGAAAAAAAAAAAAAAAATAGATGAGAGTACTATTCCAAACCTTCACCTTTAGAAGAGCCCTGCAAAATTTAAATTAATTCTTTATCTTCATATTAATTTTTATCTTTATTCTTTTTTACTGTGTTACAACCACATTACTTGAAGATAAGAATAAGATGGTCCTTTATGTCTTTAGATTGCTTAACCAAGTTAAAGTACGTTGACTATGAGCATAGTTGTTTGCCGTCTTTGGACACTGTCTAGGAAACAGTACTTAATTCTCAAGCAGCTTGTAAACTGTACTGTTAATGCCTTCTGTGTCTTGGAGAGTGGGATATGACTTTATATGCCTCAAAACTCAGCAGGTAAAATTGAGATACCACACCGATGAATGCTGTTGCTTCACACAGTTAAAATACTAAGGCATGGTACTCAAAGCCATTTATTTTCTTTTATTTTCCCTTTTTTTAAAAACATGAAATTGCAATTCTGACAAAGTGCCTGTCTTTTAAATCACACACACAAAGTACAGGAAAGTAAGACAGAAATAAAAAATGTGCTTAATAACTCCCAACACTTTTGTGTTTAACTGCTTCTGACACAGGCATGTTTCTTTTAAGAAGTAGAGTACTAAGGCTTCTGTGACATTCTAGAATAATCACTGCATATTTTGAAGAAAAATGAAGTTCTATAAAGAGTAAATGTTCTTTTTGCGTCCAGATAAAAGCATGTGTAGATGAAGGCTGCCCCAGAGTTTCTATTTCACTATAAATTGTTCTAGTCCAATATTTCACACTCCTTACACTTACTTAAAACTGAATTAAAATTCAAATTAGGATTAACCACCCATTGAGTCTGGCACAACAATAGAAGTAGTCACTAACGTTTTTCCTACATGTTATTAGCAAACAGAATTTAGGTTAAAGAGGTTTACCTAGGTTAAAAAAATATGATTTTTAATTCTAGTCTACCTGCCTTTTTTCACTTTCTTTTCAATGACTGAAGTTTTTACACACTGCTGTGGCCCAGGGTAATCTTTAGTCAATAATATTTTAAAAAGTGAGTAACAGACATACTGATGAACAAATGGAGAAGTGACACAGCAGGACAAATAGATTAGTTTGGTTTGCTGAACTGGAGTCTAGTACTAGGAGAGAAAAAGAAGCAATTTCTCATCTATCAGTCTTTCACCTTTAATCATTCAGTCAAAACTGTTAAAGTTGAACAAATGCAACAAATATTTACAGATATTTATAGGGTTTGTCTTCACATTTAAGAGGACCTTTTCTTTCTTTTTTTTTTTTTTTTGAATGGTATTTTGAATGGTTGTAGCAAAGGAATAAAGAACATATTAAAGTCTGAATTATCAAACACAGAATTTAGTGGACTGAATAGTGGGTTTTAGTCTAGTCAAAGTTTCAGATGTTAATGTGTCAATGTATGGCTGAAACTTGCACATTTCATTGAACATTAAACACAGCTACAACATTAAATACAACTACATAAAATTACTGTTATTATTAAGCTTCAGAAGGAATGTAGCCAGGTTAATCAGTCTTCATACATGGGTATCCGCACATACAATATTAATAATGAGATTATAAAGGTTAATTTCTCATATATACAAATATCTTTGGTAGAGTTTGCAGCTACAGTAATGCTGTAGCTGCAAAATATTTTGACATAGCCTGAAAATGTTATGAAATGGTCTGACAAACTGCTTTATTTAAGTGATATTTGATTTATATTCAATAAAATTCCAACTGTTTTTAATAAAGATGAATTTTACCTTTGAGACAAGTGCAGTATATTATTTCCCCCAAACTGTAAGGAAACCGTGGCACTACTCTGTGTTAGTGAATGAACTGTTTATCTTAATCTGGGTGGTTAAGAAGAAAGGACTGATGAGGGTGTTGACCTCCTGAAATGTGATTTAAGACCTCATCAGAGGCTGCATGGATGTGTAAGTATAGGCCGAGCACTAACTCAACACTAGTACAAAATGGAGATAATGGGATTATTAAAACAGAAGTTTGGCAGAGTTTTACAATTGTTATTTTTATTGTATTACCCATGACTTTCAACAGAATTGTGTTGTCATACTACATAATTTCTTACCTAGGTATAAAAAGGTGAACTTCTTTTGAGTTTTAAGTACAACTGAAATCCCTAGTTAGGATCTTGGTCAATTAACAAGGAGTTTCCTCCCTTTGCAGTAATAGAACTGCATTTCTAAACCTGTTCCCTCCTTTCTACTACCTAGGTTTCTGCATTCCTTTTTAATTCCTTAACAGCTAATTCTCAGTGAGAACATATATAATGTAGATACAGAGGATACAAGTATATATTGTGTAAGCTGTGACTGGCATCATTGAAACTGTGCAGATGGAGAGAGACTGTTTTTGCAGAAGTGGAGCTGTAAGTTATATCACTGGGTATCACTGAGAATTTTCAAGGAAAGATTTTGTCACCACATCCTCCTTTCCACCTTTTTTTCCTAAGAGGCATCATGGTACAAGAAAAACAAAATCACATCTCATTGGGAAAACCAGTTTTAGAAAATAATTCCTTCAATAGCTAACATCCTATTTAATTATGAACCACTCATCTTTCAAGTTACCTGTTGTGCCAACTTGAAATTTTTTTCTGAATGCTTTATTTGCTAAGGCATAATGTTCAGAATAGTAAACAGTTCTCTGATTTAAAACTAAACAAAACAAATACCCCACCAAAACTGATTTTCTTAATTTTCTCTTGGCAAGACTGCTACATTTCTATAGAATAACATTCAGTCCAGAAAACAAACTATGCAGCAGCACTTTTTTTGAAGCATTCATAGCTTCTGTTGTCTTTGGATAACATTTTCTCTTGTGCAGTGAGCCTGTTTGGGACCTTACATTACCTTACATTTCATGTAATATTTCTGGGGTGAGTGGTCAAACAGCACAACAGTCTTCAGCAGCATTCTGCTAATTTTCAAATTGTCCTAAAGAGATCTTGGTCATACATGGAAAAGAAGCTTCAATATTCATCATTTGAGAAGTGAGAGCTTTAACTCCTGTTTCAAGAATGAGTGGTGTGCCGTCACGAGAGATAAGGCCAACATTCCTCTCCAGTATCCATGGGCATTACACATAAACTTGTTTTCAACTTTACCTTGCTTTCTGTTTGCACTCCTTGCTCATTTTTTACCTCAGATATGCTTCTGGAAGCTACACATTTTAAGTGAGTATCTCCAGGTAACCAAAAAGACTGAACTTGGAAATGTGAAATCTTTTTTGTGATGGTTGAACAGAGATGGACTTAACATATTGTCAGTGATCATGTGACATAACATGAAGGCTGTAGATACAAGAATGAACAGTAGATATGACTTTTAAAATATGTAACTCTTCCTTCATCAAAGTGCAAGAATTGGTTAGAGCAGTATCACAATATCATAGAATAGTTAGTGTTGGAAGAGACCTCTGGAGATCATCTAGTTCAACCCCACTACTACAGGAGATTCACCTAAGGCAGTGTTGTTTTTTGGCCACTGACAGGGGTACTGACTCCCAGGTGAGATGTTCCTTTCTATTATTCATCCACAGCTGAGCTAGACATTAGCACAATTACAGCATGGCTTGCAAGGCAGCTGAAAGTGGGCTATGACCAGTGTATGGTGAATAGGATCTGTGGTCTTGCTACAAACCATTCAGACACATAGACTCAAGATTGTGATACCTGGCCAGCCCTAGTCTTCCACCACCCAGTAATATGTTTAAATGGAGAATTTGGAAGATGAATTGAGCTAGCTAATACTCTTCAGTGCAATTCCCGTACATCTGACAAAACCTGAACAGGACAATTTGAATTTCACATTACTGAAGTTAAAGAGGTCCAGCTACTTTCTGTCAGGTGAAGTGCAAAGCAAGAATTACACACAGGAACAATTTGGGAAAAACTTTCCCAGAATGCATATGATTGCAGGCCTTTTATAAATGTCTAAAGTAAGAAATTTGCCAAATGAATGTTTTTTCTACAAAGTATTTGCTTGTTTCTATTTAGTCTTATAAAGCTGGTTAGTCCATTTGCCTTCCAAGCTCACATTGTTTTGTGGATCTACAAGCATACTGAAAATGGCTAGCTAGTTAGAGACAGATGGAATACAGGGATTTTTTTTGTTCTTTTTTTTTTTTTTTTAATTGAGAAAACAGATATCCAAATTAAGTGTGCAAATTACCATGACCAGCTCATGTATGGTATTTGCATGACTTGCTAAGGCTTTTGTAGGTTTCAGGAAATTCATTTGCTTTTCGAAATGGAGACTTCAGTGTTCAAATAGAGCACTTACCCTTCATCTCAGTAGGTGCTTGATGGAGCTGAACAGCTGCACCAGCTTGAAATGACTTACTATTGTGCATTTAACATTATGGTCCTGAAAGCAAGAACTGATTGCTGCCAACCCACATGGCTCTTCACATTCACTGCTGGTAAGTACCCTCCAGTTGAGAAAGTGATGCTACCGAGCATTTTTCTCTGGCTTGCTTTTCCCCATGGTTATATACCTCTATGGACAAACCTTTTCTCCTGCAGTTACCATTCTGGAGCTAGGAGGACTGCAAAGGATGCTCTTATGGGTGATACAGGTGGAAGACAAAGTGCTGACCTCTGATACATTGTCATTTACTCAGTGCTTTTACTCTGGGTGTAATCCCTTGATGACACCACTACTAGTATTAAATACTCACTATTTAGTCCACACAGTCAATCCAAGGACATTGTATTGCAACGGTTGACTCATTTTGAGTGCCAAGTGCAATAATGCTCGACACAAAAAAAATAATGTTATATTCAAGTGCACTCCATGGAGTCTTCTACATGCTCTTTAAAGCATTGTATTCTAACTAGGCAGGAGGCTCATATCTGATGATGACCAATGCTGGCTTCTTGCTCTGCTGGCTGGCAGGTGCAGGTAGTCCTGTGGAGGCAGCACAATCAACCCCTGTGGAGGAAAGAGTCCTTCACACCACTCAATGGCAATCTCTCCTGCCAATTAAAGAGATTTGTGGATGAAGTCCAAGGGGAATTGCAACCCATTTGCCTTGGCTGGGAGAATGAGGGCTTTGGTCTGTGCAGGCAGTGCTATAGGCAGGGATAAAATGAAAGAGTTGTTTGCAAACAGCTCCCTTTTGAGAGACATAGATAAACTGGAGGCTATTTTAAGCTTAAAAACAAAGCAGAACTTTTGAAAGGACAAGGAGAAATTTTTAACCCTTCATCTCTTGCTACACTAGCAGGCACTTGGAGCAGAGTACAGCACAGTATTTTTAAATATTCATGCCTCCATTCCAGTATATAAGTGAAACATCACTGAGAATTTGTGCTGTTCATTTGCTTTTGATCATAATATGATTTTGATATTCATATAATGAACACAAGTCTGGAACAAACATACAGCATCAAGGCAGATGGATAAACAGCAAAATTAATGTCTTCTGTGGCTGTAGGAAGTAGAGGGGAACCCCAAAAGACTTAAGTTGCCCACTATGTTTTCCACCATCAGTCAGAGCAAAGTGAAATATCTTTTAGTGATTTTAAGTGTAAGTATGGAATATATCTGGAAAAGGCACTAATATTTGACAGCCTTACCCCAAAAAAATGTAGGATTCGTACTTTTTTGGAGGTAATATCTTTACACTAGCTCCTCTACTGTTCAACATCAGAGGAGCCGGGCTGCGCTTCTTCTAAGGTAGCATCTGGGGTTAAGTGAAAACTCAGTAGAGAAAGAATTAAGGCTATCTTTGCCTAAAATCAGAAATGTTATCCCTCCTTCTCATTTTCATTGTTTTGCTTAGTCAAATCAGTGAGGCTGTTTTGTAGTGTTGCTCTCTGATAGATCAATTATAATTACTACTATATGTTTTACTGAATGTGAGTTTTGAGATGGTTAACTCAAAAAAAGCCTTACAAAAACAGGCACAGGTATGAGAGTTTTTGCATGAACTGATTTTTTTCACTTTAAAATACTGCAGGTAAGGCTCATTTGTCATGAATCATTGAACCCGTGCCTTCCCTTATGCAGTCCTGGCATCAAACCATTCTGTCTCTCATGTCTAGCAAAAATCAATGAAAGTAATTTGTCCATAGCCAAATGGTCCTTAATCAACCCCAAGATGTTCTGTTGCTCACTGGCAACATTTCTGTTTGTGTGAATGAAGGAGTAAAGGATATAACCTGCTAGTGGTTCTGCAGATTTAATCCTGTTCTCTAAAAAGGTTTGTCTCATTATATTGAATTTTAAAGTTGAAGAAAGTATACATATTAAAAACTGCAATGCATAGAGGAATAATAGAGTATCCATTACACACTTTAAAAAAATTGAAATGGTTTTGCAATTTTGTGTCTTCCAGAGAGGAATTCTTTATTTGCCATCCCTACAACAGTGATCTCCCCTTATTGTAATCTCCATCCTTTTGTCTATTAAGATCTCAGAAATCCTTTTCTTTTCATGGTGAGGGGTGGTAGCATAAAAATAATATTTTAAAGAGTTAATCATAATTGTATATCTCTAACATACTGGAATATCTCTGTTGGCACCAGGTACTAGTAGAATTACATCTAGTGTTACATTGCTACATAGGCATCTCTTGGCTTCTAAGAGAAATACAGCTTGTATATCTGCTGTTAAGAAACAGGACGTCCTGACACAGGACCTCTAGAAGGTATCTGGACTGCTCGAGGATGTGCTTGTGCACAGGAAAACTGCATTGTGAACATGGCATGGAATCAGCTCCTGAGAAATTCCTAATGGTGGTCTTTAAATGGTCTTTGCTGCCCTCTTCCTCCACACATCCATCATCAAGTATGAGATGATTAGGTTGTTTTTTTTTTTCCCCCTATTGAGGGGCATTGTTAATTACAGGATTATCCTGACCTCTCCAGGACTTGTAGGCAGCTGGTCTCACTGCTGTGTGTGGGTAATAAACACTATGCACATTTCCTGTTTCCTGATCTCACACTGAGTATATTTATAAGTATGTAGATTTGATGGTTGATTTCAACATTTGTCATTGTTTCCCAGATCATTTCCGTCTTTCCTTCTTCCCAAAGAACATTCCTTCCTGATTTGTATCAAAGTAAAGTACATTTCTGGGTGGTGAGCATTTGTTTCCGGACAGGTAACACCCAGCAGAAACAGATAACTCCATAGAGTTGATGTTTCAGCATGCAGATATTTTTGCAGAGCCACTAAATCCCAACACAGCTCCTGCATGTCCTACTAATGTTGGCATAAAACCAACTCTTTGCCAGCTGGTATTGATCAAACTTTTTTACTGTTCGTTTTACTTTGAGGTATATATCATATTCAGTGGTGTGCTTAAATGTAAAGAAAGAACAGAGATTGATCCAGACAGTGAAGTTACATCTAATCCTTCATCTTTGCCTACGCACTGTATTTCCAGAGATTCATCTAGTTTTATTTCATGTCTGGCATAAATGTGATGGTTCTTCATTGCACATTGGATAATGCCTATGACACTAACAGATGCACAGAAGTTTTGTTTTATTGGAAGCTTTATTGTTATAAGCTTCGCATATTATGTGTTGTTCTTTTCTGGGATAGGTTTTTCATACTCTTCAAGCTTGGGGCACTCATTTTTTATCTTGTCTTGGGCAATTTCTTATATTTAGAAGACAATTGTTTTTCAAAATAAGCCCTTTTTTTTGTAGAAAAAATCTTAGTATTGGCAGAAGATGATATTTTGATGACAGTATCCACTGTCTTCTTTTTCCCAAGTAAGCTCTTCTTGTGTGGATGGGAGCCAGATCAGCATATATCCATTACTCTGTATTGACCTACTCCTGATGGTACAGCTTTCAAAAAGACTTCTGTACTTGCACAGTCTTGTTTTGGATCCAACTTGGATATTTAACAATTTTTTGCTTATCTTGGAGATCTGAGAAAAGCCTATTTCATAAAGGTCACTGATGCAAATTTGTTCAGTACTGTATTCTGATTTCATTGATTTAAACTGTTGACCTCCACAGGGCTTTTTAGGCTATTCATTTTCTCAAAACTTTTAACATTCAGCTAACCTGTCTCTTCCTACTCCTCCCACAAAAATAGTTTTCTTAACTTTTTTGTCCAAAAATTGTCAAAGTAGAATTACTAAATTTTAGTGTCAATTTTTCAAGTAGTGATGCAGGGGTGTTGTGTCTTGGTGATTATCAAAATTCCTGAGTCATTTGACCAAATCCCTTCTGAAAAATATTCTAAAGTCTAAGCAACAGTCAGTTTAAACTAACAAAGACGAATCTAGAACAAAGAAAACTTACGCTAGCTGAATGGGGATCTGGCTAGGGTATATTTAAGTTAATTGGGCATACATTGATTCTGGGACCTCGCAAAATGTACCTGTGAGTGCTGAGAGACCTGGCCCAGGTCACTGTGAAATGACTCTTGGTTGTCTCTGCAAGGTCATGGTGATCAGGAAAGATCCCTGATGACAGGAACAAATTAAATATCACTCCTGTCTTCAAGAAGGGCAAGAAGGAGTATCTGGGGAAGCACTGCTCAGTCTCACCTTAATCCCTGAGAAAATTGTGGACTAAAATTTATGAAAATTATTTCAAAGCATATTGAGGACAAGCAGGGTATTTGAAGAAATCAATTTGGAGATATAAAATGAGATCAAGTGTGACCATTCTCGTAGTCTTCTACAATGATAAAAAAGGCTTTATGGATGAGGGCCAGGGGGCAGGGCAGGAGGGGGACAAGAAGTAGATGATATTAAGCTTGATTTTACAAGGGTTTTGCCACTATCACAGAAAATGCTGACAAAGCTGAGGAGATATGGGCTAGATAAATGCACAGTGAGATGGATTGAAAGCTGTCAAAATCTCTTTACTAGATAAAGAGAGGTAAAAGCAGCAGGAGGAACTCCAGCTCGAGGATAATCGCTACAGGTTTCCTTCAGGAGTCAGTAGTTGATCCAACAGTGTTTAATACCCGTTTTAATGACCTTAATGATGAGACAGAGTGCACACTTGGCATATTTGCTGGAGATACAAAACCAGGAGGAATGGCTAGTTGCATCTGTTGTCCTTGCTGCCATTCAGAGGGACCTGGAAACACTGGAGAAGTAGGATTCAAGGAACTACATGAATTTAAATGAGTGGAAAGCAAAGTCTGTGTCTGATAAGGAATAATTCCATTCAACAACAAAAACTGGGAGCCAACCAGCTGGAAAGTAGCATTCATTGCATAAGAAGTACAGGGGGTTCTAGTAGACACTAGTCTGACCATGAGTCAGCAGTGTGCCCTTCCCATGTGAAAATCTCACAGTATCTGGAACTTCATTAGAAAAAGTGTTACAAACAGACCAAGTGATGTGATCTTTTCTCTCCACTCAGCAATGGAGAGACCTCCCTTGGAATGCTGGGTCCAGTGCTGGGCTTTCCTGTACAAGAAAAAAAATAGACATCCTATGGAAATTACAGTGAAAAGTCACTAAAAATTTGCCAGTACTGACGTATCTGTCATATGAAAGCAGGTTGAGACTTCTGAAACTGTTTACCCTCAGGAAGACTCAGGAGACACTAATCTCTGTGTATAACATGTGATGGAGCACTAAATAAGATGGAAACAGACTCTCAGTTTTGGTCAGTGACAAGATGAGAAGTGATGGGTACAAACTGAACTGAAATGCAGTAAATACTGCTTAAACATAAGTTTTAAATTTTTTTTTTTTGGTTTTGTTTTGTTTTGTTTTGTTTTTTGCTTGTTTGTTTTTTGTTTTTGTGGGGGTTTTTTTGTTGTTGTTGTTTTTTTGTGGGTTTTTTTTTTTTTTTTTTTTTTTTTTTTTATGACAAAACATTGATGAACAGCCCACAAGGGCCATGGAGTCTCCATCTTTGGAGATAATCAAACTGATGACAGTTTGATTGGTACTGGACATACCCCTGAACAACGTGCTGCAGCTGTCTCTGCTCTAGGCTCTTTGCTCTATCTCTAACATGCAGAAGTGGGACTGGGCTCTCTCTAGGGGTATTGGCTAGTCTCAGCCACAATTTGCTTCTATGATCCTTCTACTGGAAGATGCCTCTGACCACAGCACAGACGTTGGAACTAGGTGACCTTTAAGGTCCCTTCTAACCCAAAGCATACTGTGATCCTATGGTTCTGTGACTGAGACAATTAAATACAATCAAAAAGAATTTTTCTTTAAGTTTCTAATAAATAAAAGAAAAATTAGTTTAAGAGCTGGTCTAACTGTGTGGAAAAAAAAATTATACAAGAGACGGAATTATTTTTGGAAGTAATTTCTGACCACATTAATTCCAGTGAGAGAAGCAGCAGTGAGTAAATTGTAAATTCAACTCCAAATGCTCTTGTCTCTGTATTATAAGTGTGAAAAAATACTTCCTTGGTTGAAAAGTCCTTCTTAAGACTTTGACATTCTGCATTTGAGACCAAAGGTAAGAAACTATATGCAAAACAGAAGAGATACTGTGTGTCCTTTTAGTGACTCTTCCCAAAATGCTCATTGAATGAGTTTAAGAACAAGATCACATGATTCTGGTGGATTACTTCTGGGTTAATGCCCGCAAATTGCACACTCTGGGAAGGTGAAATTCTCCCCAAACTACAGTGAAATTATTGCTGCCAGAACTGGATTGAATGCTTTCCAAGAGTATTTCCAAATAAAACTCCTTCATTACTCACTTGGATGTCAATGAGCAGGTCAAATTTAAACTTTGAGGCTTTAAATGCAGTGAGCTGATTTGCTACATTTTCATTATTAGAAGGATTTTTTTTTCTATTGTGTTTTATCTATTAGAAGACATTTTCTATATTAAGAAATAATTTGCTTGTCCTAGCTCTACTGAAGTTATCAAACTTTAGGTGATCTTACATAGAAAAGAAGAAATGGAAAAAAAAAATACTGAGATTAATTGCCTTCTCAGTTAAACTGGTGGAAGAAAAGGGTCATAATTTTGATTTATACTATTGTAACTGTGGAGATGATGCATTTTTCATTTGGAAATTTATTGTGAGTGCCTAGAAACCTAGTTAGCCTTTCATAGGTTTTTTTTAATAGTGAAAGTTGGTCTAATGATTAAATGTTTAAGTAAATTGACTCATGACACTGCCTATATAAAATACAACTTGTCAGCCATTGTGTGTATAACTTTGTGAGTGAAAGATTCTACTGAGCAAATGTAACAAGAAATATAAAAATATAAATTCAAATTATATAATTAGGAAAAAAAATAGCAACCACTTATGCATGCAATTATTTTTTATTTTTAACTCTCATTATATTTCACAAATTTTGTTCTCTTATGGGTCTTTGATATCTACCAGAACACTCTCTGCCAGATTTTGCTTCTGTGCTACTTCAGTGACTCCTACAAAACTACTCAGGGATACATTTGGTCCCCTATGAGACACCTTTGGAGGTGGAGAGGGCAGTTGACCTTATACTGTCATGCACATTTAGCAGTGAAATTTTTAAATATGGAACACTAAATCAACATTATAAGCACATGTCATGTGCTTATTTAGATAGTATGTATGGGTGTTTATGGATCAGCTGAAAACCAAATGGCTTCTTAATGACAGTTCCATACTGAGCGAATGACTGTAATTTTCAGTCTGTGTAGACACATTGTTTTTAATAATGGTAATTTCTAGAAAGACTTTTTAATTCCAAATATAGTGAGACTTTGAGGACAAAAAAGTGAAAGGTAGAAGAAGAGAGATTGAACTAATCCACTCTCAAAAATGGAATTGAAATGCGAAAAAAGGTCTTCACAGAAGATTTCTGAAAAATCTCAAAACACTTTGAAGAAAAGACTAATGAAATGCTGAGGAAAATGATTCACCACTATTTAAGAGGGAGAAAAGCAAAATAGAATAAAAAAACTGCCAGATGTTTGGAACAGAAAAGTAGGATGAAGAAGAATGTCCTTAATAAAACTAACTCTAAACACAAATTGAAAAAAAAATTCAAAGAAATAGATAAAGGAAAGGCAAAGGGGTGGCGGGGGTGGGGGTGGAATTCAGGGATTAAGTTTTTCTAACATAGAGTCTGCCCTTGATATACAGAATGACCACACAGAAAAACCTCTGTCCTTTGGATTCCCCCAGTGCAGTGAACCTGCTAGAGATCTGAGATCCACATCTGTTCTGTGATCTCAAACACAGCAAGATTTTATAAAATATTCCATCTATCCATCATAATCTTCTTATATGCTGTGAATTAACTGGGATTTTAGCTACACCTAAAAAAAAAATCCTGATATATTCCTGCTCTTTCTTGACCCTTGTCCTTAGAAAATGCTAGCACAAGTTTTTGAAGGGCTGAGGTGAATTCTTAAAATGAAGTTTGCTGACTCATTTTAACTCTGTTATGAAAGAACACTGTTCTGTAGAATGAGGGGGAAAAGGGTAAGGAGACAAGATTGTGAAGAGAAATACTTCATGTGTGAAGCATGTGGGAGAAGATTTTGGGGTCTCAAGCAGAGTCAGCAGAGAGCATTCCCCAACAGTATCAATCCCATTATATGGATTTAACCACACAGTCTGCTGCTGCCACATCTCTGCTTTAGCATGATGCCCATACCTACTTTGGCACCCATACCTACTTTAGCATGTGTCTGCTCTCTTTTCTGCTCACCAGGTTCTGACCCATAAATCCTCATCCTGATAATAGAGAAGAATCAATCCTTTCTGTTCCTGGCCTAGCTCACACCACTTGCTTTCTCCAAAACTCACATGGAAGCCTGCCCCTTGATACCCAGCTAGGCATTTTCAAAAGGACATCAAGTTCCCAGTCTGTGGTAAGAATCCTGATGCCAGCAACACTATAAAGTATGCATGAAAGCATCTGGAGGGCAAAGGAGAATGGCTGTAGGAGGAGGAAATTGGAGAGAGGTCAGGAGGAGAGTGCATGAAGGGCAGGCAGGGTGTGGGAGATATGGTTAGCTGTGAGAAAAAGGCCAGGGAGAGGAGTTTTGTATCGTCACAGTGCCTTGCTTTACTAAGTTCAGTGCTGTCATTTGTCACAAACATTTCTTATCTGTTTGTTGTGACAATTTTCTGCTGCTTTATATGCATGTTTTGATTATAGCTGATGGGACACCAGTGTGCTGGGATCCCTGTGGGCTAACTCATTTATTGTTTACAGTTGGCTGTGGATTCACAGGTAAATACAGAGCTGTTTTTGAAATGAAAGTTCTTTTTCTTTTCAATATCTTATAACTCTTCCCCACATAACTGAACCTGATATTTAAAAATATAACAGTGGAATTAATTACTTTTCACATAAAGATTTTTCTGACTTTCCTATCAGTGATATTGTCCCTGTTGGCTGTGTCTAAATGTCCACTTCTGTCAATGTTTATGGCATTGAATATAATTTGTGCCTATGGAATTCTGTGGAATATGGAAGTAGCGTCTCAGACCTTTCTTTATCATATATTCTGCTTTGTGAATGTCTTTTCACAGCCCCAGGCCAGAAGAGTTAAAAACAAACCCCAAAAAGTGTGTCTGTTCCCTGCACTGCTCATGTAGAAACTGAAGTGATTCATCTGAAATAAAATTATTTTTATTATTATTGCTGTCACAGAGAAATTCTAACTATAGAACAGCTTTATGGAAAAATCATTCATATGGCACATAATTTATGTGCCATAAATTACCACATACAGACAAGCACTGAAAACAGAAAGCCAAGATAAAAAAAGATCTACCCTTGCAAACCCTTTTTGTAGCTCTAGCATCTGTTCTAGGCATGCCTGGTATTGGGGACCTCTAGAGGCTACTCATGGCTTCATCCTCCTGTGCGTTGGCATCCATCATACAGGAGATGCATCTAAATACTGCACCATCTGTGGGACAGCCATTTGCTCCCACGGTGCATACATGAAAGTCCCACAGCTTTCCCATTCTGGACCATATGCTGCTCTCATTTATATCCCATGGATTTGGAACTGAGGCATAATGTAAATGGGAAAGCTTGGTTATCAGGATCCGCTGTTTAATTTATGCAAAACCGGGGCATTGTTATTCTGCAAATCATATGGTGCATATTTTAGGAATTCATCATTTACATAAAGATGGGGGTGCCTTCAAAAGTAGTATGTGTATGAAGACACACATCAGAATCACAGAATTCACACCCAGATTTCTATTACTACCTTACCTCCAGGCTCTGCGATATTTGTTTCTCACTTTTGAGTTAGATCATTACAGACACAAAGACAAAATTTGTATCTGGGCTAGGTTTCCAAATGCCTTCAATATTTAGTTGTATCTGTACTTTTCAGTCAGTCACTTTCTATTAAAAAAAAAAACACCTTTTCCTCAAAATTATATGAATAATCTACTTTCTGTCTTTTAAAACTATGTTTTATTCATGTTTTTGTGAATTAAAATACTGAACTGGCTCTACCATGGATGTGAACTACATAATCTGTGTTTCAAGTCAGATGATGTGTATTTTTTTTCTTTTTATGTATTTGCCTAATGGGTCTGGCCAACATGAGTAGCCAAACCCATCTTATTGCTTCTATCAATTCACACTCATATGCAATTCTATTACTTTCATGATGCATACTTTCAGTAAGTTTAATTCTAAGTATTTAAAAGTATTTATGCCTTTGGTTGATACCAAGCTGTTGGGACCATAGCACTGCAGTCCTGAGGGCACCAGTATGGAGTATAAGAGGAAACAATTTTGACCAAGCTAAACTTGCTCACTCTTGTGTGTGCCAATCTTTATTAGTTCAGCACCTGGTACTGGCTACAAAAGAAACAAAAACAGGTGGCTGCAACAGGACAAGTTCCTTATTGTATTTACTACCAATGTTTTTGTCCTTATGCTTTTGTCAGAGGATGTGGTTTTTTTTCTGTTGCCCTGAATGAAGGCTAGTGTTTAATTTGCCAAACTGTTAGAATAATAGAATCATCAATTATCCTGAGTTGGAAGGGACTTACAAAGATTGTCAAAGTCCAACAACTGGCCCTGCACAGGACAACCATAAGAATCTCACAGTGAGTCTGAAAATTATGTCCAAACTCTTCTTGAACTCTCTCCCCCATGACTGCCTCCCTGGGGAGCCCATTCCAGTATTTAGCCACCCTGTGGATGACTAACCTTTTCCTGATATTCTACATAAACCTCCCTGACACAATTTCAGGCCATTCCCTCAGGTTCTGTCACTTGTCATCACAGAGGAGAGATCATTGCCTGTCCCTCCTCTTCACCTCACAAGGAATTTTTAGACTGCAATGAGGTCTCCCCTCAGTTTCCTCCAGGCTGAACAGACAAGTGACCTCTGCCATTCCTCATATGGCTTCCCCTCAAGGCACTTCACCATCCTCGCTGCCCTCTTTTGGACACTCTCTAATAGTTTAATGTCTTTCTTATATTGCCATGCCCAAAATTGCATACAGCACTCAAGGTGAGGCTGCTCCAGCTCAGAGCAGAGCAGGACAATCCCCTCCCTTGCCCAGCTGGCAATGCTGGGCCTGATGCCCCCAAGGACAGGGTTGGCCCTCCTGGCTCTCAGGGCACTGCTGACTCATGTTCAACTTGCCATCAACCAGGACCCCCAGGTCCCTTTCCATGGCACTTCTTTCCAGAATCTCATTTCCTGGTCTGTCCATACATCCAGGATTGCCCCATCAGTGGTGCAGAATCAGGTACTCTCCTTTCTAAACAATATGTCATTGGTGTTTGCTCAGGCTTTGAATTTATCAAGGTCTTCCTGCAGGGCCTCTCTGCTTTAAGAGGGTCAGAGAACTCCTCCCAATTCAGAGTTATTGGCAAACTCACTCTGTATCCTCTCAAGTCCTGCATCCAAATCATTTGTGAAGATGTTAAAGAGCACAGAGCCAAGGATAGAGCCCTTTGGAACCCCAAGAGTGACAGGTCACCAGTCTGCTGTAACCCCATTCACTGAAATCCCCTGTGCCCAACTCATGAGCCAGTTGCTCACCCATTTCATGAGGCATTTATTGTGTTGTGCACCGGACATGTTTTTTCAGGAGGATACTGTGAAAGACAGTATTGATAGCTTTATTGGAATCCTAAAAGATTACATGTTCTGGCTCCCCTTGATTAACTAGGTATGTTACATCGTCATAAAAGGAAATTAGGTTTGATTAGCAGGACTTCCCTTTCATGAAGCCGTGCTGGCTCTGATCGATACTTGCCTGTCCTTCAGGTATTTTTTAATAATTTCCAGAAGAATAATCTTCTCCATAATTTTACCAAGCGCTGAAGTGAGACTCATAGGCCTATAGTTTCCAGAATCGTCCTTCTTGCCCTTCCTGAAAACTGGGACAACATTAGTCAGCCTTCAGTCAACTGGAATCTCTCCAGAGTCCAACACTGTTCAAAAATCATTGAGACCTTGCAATGACGCCAGCCAGAAGTTTCAGTATTCTCAGATGAGTCCCATGAGGCCATGAGGCCCCATGGACTTAAAGAGATCCAGCTGGAACAGCAGATCCTGCACAGGGCCTACAGCGTGTTTATCATTTTCATGGTAATAGTCCTCCAGCTCAGGGCACTGGGACCCCCTTAGTTGATCTTAAGTGTTGAAGATCTAAGCAAAGAAAGCTTTTGGGCTAGGAATTTGGTGCCTAGATGCCTTATGGAATTGACCTCCAGTGCCTTCCTCCTAAGTACCTGTCACAGTTGCAGCTAGTTTGTAGCTGCCAAATAAAATTGGTTATATTAGACCTTCAATCTCGTCCAAGAGGTAAAACCTATCCTAGAGGCAAAACAGGTCCTCAGATGTGGTGGGGATTCAAATCTAGGTTGGATTCAAATCTACACAGGGACTTCACCCACTCACGAGCTATCCTAAGCTGCAGATATCTCACTGGCCAGGAACCTGGGGTGTGTGGAGATCAGACCAATCAGTGGTTTAGACTGGAGTGTTTCAAACCCCCTATAGGAACAAGAAAGATCAGTGATGATGCATGAGAACCCTGGGGTGTGTGTCATCTCTGTCTCTGACCCATGCCCCCTTGTCATAACAGTACCAAGCAAAGTATTACCTCTACCACTGTATCACTGAGGCAAATCATTGAAAAACCACTGGTGACACCAGAGGGCACATATATGTCTGTTGTTATGAAGAGCTTTATTAAGACAGGTTGCTTTTCATGTTCCATTTGTGGGTTTCTCTGACAAATCTCACTTAAAGATCCTCCTCAGTAAATGAAGTGATCTAGCAGTCTTCAGAAGAAAAAAAAAATGAAGAGCTGTTACCTTATGCTACTTCTCAGTTCCTTTACTTTTTGCAACACCACCAAGTAATATAGAGGGTAAGGCACAGAGCCATCCACTCCAGCTTAGCCTAGCCTTTGAGTAATATCACAATGGTGCATATCTCATCAAATTATGTCAAGTATTAATTGCAAAGCTATAGAAATTGGAGAATCTTGGTATCTTATGGCAGTGAAGAATTACTATGATGGGTTGCAATTAGTACTTGCTGAGTTCCTAGAAGAAATAAGTGAGGTAAAGGAACCAAGTTGCACATGTTATTAAAGTGATGCCACCATCTGGTGAGCTATCATTTTTCACAGCATAGTGTCTTGATACCCATCAGCAGCTGATGTACTTCAAAGGCTGTGGTTTGAGCTCAGCTTACCTGTGTCTGGAAAGGTGCCCCTCTAAGGACCATGCTCAGGTCAGATAGGGTGCATCAAGGAAAGCAGCCATTTCAGCAGTGAGCTGAGACATGTGACAGTGAGATACTAGATGTGTATGTTTTATAATGGAAATTCATGATTTTTTTACCAGGGTGAATATTCATACCTAGTGATGAGGTCAAGCCACCAAAGGGGTATTAAAGCCACCAAAGGTTATGAAAAGTCTTGCAGATGTAATAGCATGAAGATCTTACTCTTACAGTGCAGGCAATGCAAAACAAACATTAATCCAGAAAATATTAGCAAAGTCTGAATGCCTATGCAGCTTGGCAACTGAGAACATGCAGCCTCCTATCAATTCTTAAAGATATTTTTAAGTATAAGTAAAAAGTGATAGTGTTTAATTAAATGTAGCCTTTCCTCCCTAAAATTCTGTTCTTGTTGTTATATTGTGTGAAATTTATCTTCTGCCTATGGTTCTAAACCTGCATCTTTCTTTTCAACTTTAGTACTGAGGTGACCAAATTTTTCCTTGAATTTTGTCAAAATATCACTGTCTAATTTCAGTTGTTTAGCTCTTCAGAGAGCAACAAGTGGAAAGTTGCTCTTTCACAACGACAAGCCCTTCTCATGTAGCATTGTTGTGTGATTCATAGAAGTACTGGAGAAATGGGTGAAAGGCTTTTCAGTGTTATGTTCCATTTGCTTTCATGGGTCTGTTGATTTTAAGCGGCTAGTGCCTTCATACAGAGTATTCTTTACTTTGATCGTAACTTCATTTTCTTGTTCACATATCCGATCAGAGAACTTAGTGTCACTGAAGCATATTCATCTCAAGTTCTGTAACCATTCTTCTATTCTGCATATTATGTACTTTATACATCTTAATGTCAGCTGTCTGGTAGTGATCAGCAATGTGGGACTGATTACTGGCCTTCAGGAGAACTGTGGAGATTGTAAATAATACAGTCTGTTGAGTTTGATGAAGAGATGTTAAACTTTCTATTATTCATGAAGCCAAGAAGGATGTTAGTCAATAACAGACCTGTTCCTGATTATCCTGGTGTCTTTATAAAACATTGTGCATTTCTCAAATGATTCACAAAATATTCCACCTCATTACAAGAAACTGATATTTGTGTACAGACAAGACACAGATAACAGGAGTCAGGGAGGAGACAGGAGCATGTAGCTTGATGAAACTTCTACATTTCAACTTACTCTGTTTATTATTCCATTGTGGGAGTTCTAACACAAGTTTCTAAAAACCCAAAGAAGTAGAACAATTTGCCCATAATTACTTTATTTAACTTGATAGTAGCTTGTACTAGTTACTTTAAGGGTTTAACTGTTTAACTGTTAACAGTTTTTCTTCTCTCTGCTTCTTCTTTGGTTTCAGGTTAATATCTCAATGGATTTCATTCTGCCATGGACTTTTGGCTTTGGAGTGAGTTTTGTGTTTGCCTGTCAACAATTAATGACATCACTAACATCTAAATGATCATGAAGAATTGAATTTTCTGCCAGAAATGTCATGACTAGCATCAGCTATTGCAGGAAGAAATAAAGAATCACAGTCTTGGTAAAAGAAAACTTAAAATAAGGAAGAACAGCATGGTAAGCTATTTTACTTTTTAATGAGATTCTAAACTTACCTGTTCATGATATATGGCCCTGCCAACTTAACTGCCTATATAAGCCACCATGCAATTCACTCAGATCTGGACCCTACCTGGAAAGATCAGAGAAACCTACAGTTATCTTTGATAAATTGTAGCTGTGCCTTTGGTTGGATAATCCTAGGTTGTGGTTGGAAAAAGTCAAGTCCCAGTACCTATTTCTGTTAATGCTACATATTAAAGTACATTCAATAGGTTTTGGGAGGAAAAAAAAGGAAAATTAGAGTTGCTGTTCAGAAAGTAAAGATGCCTAGAAAATACCTCTGACATTTTTTGAACAGAAGCTCCCTTCAAGCTTCTGAAGCTATAAAGAAACAGTGTAAGAAAAACAGTGTAAGTATTTTCCCAAACCATCACACTGTTTCATGATATAACTTTCATTAGTATACTTTCATTTGTCTGCAGTAGTGAATATGAAGAATATACTCTCATATTATAGTGGAGTTAAATGGTTACACTGACATCTACTGGTAAAATAATATTTTAACTTTTATGTGTGATATTTAAGGTAAAAAATTACAAGCCATATAAAAAAATTACATGCCACTTGTGGTGTAAGGAAACATAATTTTGTGCAAATATGTATTTTCCTTTGCCCTTTTTTTTTTCTCTTAAAACAACTAATTATGGTATTGCCCTCACATTTTGCTAATAATAATGGAATACATTTTAAGAATCTATATTTTGATGGTAATTAAATATAAAATTTATATATACCTGTTTAAGCTGTATATATTTATAATTAAATATACCACACAATTTGACTACATAGACTGGTATTTTTAGTAGGTTGGTATACTGACTGATTTGGCTGTTTTTTTAGCACTCTGTAGTGATGCAAGGGAATGGGAAAGGGACTGAAAGGGAATGGGGATGATATAGGATAATTTGGTACTACACAAACGTCGTTGCAATGACATAACAGCTATACAACGCAAATTCAACAGTAGACATGAGTTTTGCAAGTCAGGTTTAAATAGCCATAGTATGGCATCAGAACTGCTGTATTACAACTCTGACACTAGAAACATCATGCACCACAGTGTCTGCATGAGCACAGAAAAACAACAAACCCTTTCCTGCCATCATATCTGACTGAAGTTGTTTTGACACTTCTTGGATGAGTTTGTAATTTACAGTTGCCCAAGCACACCATGAAATGGAACAGAATTCCATTTAAAATGAACATGCTAAAAAGCTGATAGGCAGGGAACAGTATACATGAATGTTCACAAATCATGTCCTTAAAGCACAGAAAGACAAACAAGACAGAACTCAAAAATGTAATAAAATTTCCAAGGGAATGTGTCCTAAGCTATTTATGACATAAAAGACAGTATGTCAGTCTATCTTTTAAACATCAGTCTGCAATTTTAAAATAGATAACATTTACTATATATAGATGTTTTCTTCCTCAAAATCTGGGAAAGAAAAGGGTATGTTAGGGTACCACCTTTTAAATAATATTTCCAGCTGTGTTTCTAAAAATGTTCTCTTTGATTTTGGTTGAGCCCTCTGATTGCATACCAGAATTTTTTTGTCATGACTGGATAAGGAAGACACATTGGATACTCTGCCAGTTCAGGATGGAGAAAAAAGACTATGAAATATCTTCCTCTGAGATTTAATAAGAAATTTATATGCTTTGTCTTTCTTTGGAACAACTAGTCCACTTAATAGTGAAATTGCAGGGTTTGTAGAGCAGCTGTTGCTTGATTTCTGTCTACGCTTATCATTAAATCTACATGCACAAAACACCAACATAACAGAATACAGGACTATGTTAAGTTGGATAGAGCAACACTTAAAAGTGTTGAGTTACAGTTTACCTGCAGTCACACAGGAACTACAGTTTCATACACTTTTTAAACATACTTATAATTTTTATCTCATGTTTTGGACTTTATCAAAAGTGTAAGAAGTTGATTATGAAGGTGCAGTAGTCTTGATAAGTGATTAGATGCTTATTATGGGAGGTAAAAATGCTGACAGATATCACAGAATCATGGAATCATAGAATTAACTAGACTGAAAAAGATTTTGAGATCATCAAGTCCAACCTACAACCAACCACTACCTTATCAACTAAACCACAGCACTAAGTGCTACATCCAGTCTTTTCTTAAACACCTCCAGGGACAGTGAGTCCACCACCTCCCTGGGCAGCCCATTCCAATGCCCAGTCACTCTTTCTGTGAAGAATTTTTTCATATTGTCCTGTCTAAATTTCCCCTGGTGCAGCTTAAGACTGTGTCCTCTCATTCAGCTAGTGATTGCCTGGAAGAAGAAACCGACCCCCACCTGGCTACAGCCTCCTTTCAGGCAGTCATAGAGAGTGATAAGGTCACCCCTAAGCCTCCTCCTCTCCAAGTTAAAAAACTCCACTGCCCTCAGCCATGCCTCATAGCACTTGTGTTCTACACTCTTCATCAGCCCTTCTGCCCTTCTTCAGATGCATTTGACTATCTCAAGATCCTTCCTAAGCTGGGAAGTTGATTATCAGTAGCTTTAAATGTGAGGATATTTTGAATGTGTGAAGATGTCATATTATTTTAATTTAGATATCATAACCAGATTCAATAAATCGTTTATGCTTCAGTAATTACAAGGATACAAAACTCACTGAGTTTTCCCACAGAAACTGCTGACCAATAGCCATGTTAAATGTTTTCCCTCTATCATGGGCAGCTTTCTAAAACTACAAAAAATTACAAGCAAGCTGGCTGAATCTAAACATCTTGACATCACATACTTTCATTGTAGCATTAGAACAAGGCATTAGGAATGTAAACTAATTTATATTAAATGGCTATTATTTTAAAGTGTTTAAAAGAATTTTGGAAAGGTATGTAAAAGACTAATTTGTTCTTCCTATACATACTAACAGTATGAAAGCCAGCTTTTAGTTGGAGCAATCCAGCTAAGTATTTCACAAATATTAGTTAAAAACATAGTTCTTTTGCAGGGTTAATTTATGAAAATTACATCATTTTTATAATTTTCAATACAAAATAATCCTTACATATAATTTCATAATCCAAAGGCTGGGGTAATGGAAAAAAATTATATTCAGGGCTGCAAATAGTGAATTTATTTGAGGTATTATGGAAATGCTGCTGTAACTAGGAAGCCTAAATATTTGAAAATGAGACTTTATTAATGTAGACTTAGATTTAGAGTTTAGTCTAGTCTACACAGACCTAGAGAGCTTACCTTTTATTTTCCAGCTGTAATTGTGAGGAGATAGAGCATGCTCTTTTTACAAGGAGACAAAAGTGAGAATAGTGGTAAGTTTATACAAATGCTTTTAGAAACTTCATATCATTAGATATAGCATTTAAATATTTAAATTAATAACTTTTCCATCACATGCCTTATGTAGTGTAAAATTTTGCCACCTGTGGCCAAACCTACCATGACTTTATGACAGTAGACTTGATAACAACATTTGAAGGATTTTCAGTAATCAAAACAAGGGATCCAGCATGAACCCAGTCAAATCACTGATGCTGTGAAAGTAATCTTTGGCAAGATAGCCCAACTTTTTCTGAAATCTGGGGTGTCAGATTTTAGATCTGTTAGAATGGGTCCAGAAGAGGGCCACAAAATTGATCAAAGGGCTGGAACACCTTTCTCCTGAAGAAAGCCTGACTGGATCGTGATTTTTCATCCTGGAGAAGAAAGGGCTTTTAATGCAGCCTTCTAGTACTAAAAGAAGAGTTGCTTGGCATGATAGAAAGAGACTTTTTAACAGGGTCTGTACTGAAAAGACAATGTTCAACAGTTTAAAACTGAAAGAGGTTATGTTTTGTTTGGGTATGAGGAATAAATTATTTATGAGAATGATAAGACACTAGAACAAGCTGTCTAGGGAAGTCATGACTTTCAGTTTCATTTCATGTCTCTTAGTACTTGCAGTGGAAGAGGCCATGAACTTTTGTTTTCCACTTTCCCTTTTTATCCTCTTCTGCTCTATAGTGTTCCTCAATCAGTGTTGGCTCCCTGTATGCAAAGACTGAAGCAACTATTACAGCACCTATTGCAAAAAAATGTTGCACCAGTCAACTAATTTGTACATTCACCATTTCAACAATTTTCACTACAAACATTGTCTGTAATTTACAGTATTGTAAAACAGTGATGTGAAATTTTCATTCCTTGCAGTACATATTCCATAGTTATGTGTGTTTACATTATGCAACCACATGGGTATCAGGAGCAGGATAATTACATTAGCATGATATCTACCTGGGCTAAAATGCTCCATTGCTCAGAGCTAATTAGCTGAGTCATAGAATTATAGAATAATAGAATATCTTGAATTGGGAGGGACCCACAAGGATCATCAAGTCCAACTTTTAGCCGTACAGAGCACATCCCCAAGATCCACAACATATCTCTGAGACTTGTCCAAATGATTCTTGAACTCTGGCATGCTTGATGCTGCACTAACATGTAACTAATGTTTCTGGTATCTCAGCAATCTCTGAATACCTGAAGATGAGCTCTCTGTCTCTGCAGAGCAGTGCATCATGGCATGAGGGCATATCTGAAGTGCTAGGTAGCAACAAGGAGTCAGGACTGATCACAGTGGCAGCTTGAAACACTATGGAGAGGAACTCTGCAGAGAAACTACTAGAGACCTGAATTCCTTCCCGCTCCACAGACTTTTAATTGGTTCAGCTACTGTGATGGATACTTAATAACATTTATTGCCACTCTTCATCTGACACCTGTTAAATGTATTCTTCGACTCTTAGTTTCTCTAGGGGGTGTCCATCTGTTTTTTTTTTTTTTTTTGAAGTTTCACTAGAAATTAAGTAAACCTTATTTGAGCCATCTGAAAAATTAATTTGTAGCATAAATCTATATTTTTTTAATTATTTAAAGTTTGTATGCCAAAAGTCTATCAGATTTATTATTTCACTCCTTGGGGAAACGCTTACTAATTTTTAAGAGGTGTTCAAACTCCTACGATTTTGCATTTCCCCCCCATGCCCCAGTTTTAGCAAGTGTCTTCAGCACCTCTGGATTACAATGCACTTTTTTCCCCAAAGGAAATTGGATTTCTCAAATCTCTTATCAAGGTTCACTTACGCTTTGCCACTCATGTAAGAACAGTACACTTACAAGGAAGGCAAACCTGTCACTGCTGTACTTGGTACACAAGCTACAATCAGACTGCTGATGCATATGGCTTAATGAAAACCTGAGGCAGCTGACAGTCAGAAGACAAAACTGGTATTTTTTCTCAAAGCTGATTATAACTGGATATAAAAGTACAGTTTTTGAATAAAATTGGAGAGGCAAATAAGACTTATGTCTTATTACACTATTCAGAAGATTACTTTTCCTGTTAAATAATTTCAAGGGTTTTCTTTACAATTCACACAAAAAAAATCAAACAAACATGTTAAAGATGCTATTTTCTAACTAATAACAGAATATTCTGAGTTGGATGGCACTGACCAGGATCATCAAGTCCAACTTAGAAGTGAATGGCCCATACAGGGATCAAATCCAGGACCTTGGTGTTATTAGCATCATACATATTAGCATCATACCAGCTGAGCTAATCTCATTTTCCCAAAATTGAGAGCATAATATGAAGTAAGAGTCTATTTGGATTTTCTTGAGGAAAAAAAAAAATAAGGTAATGAATGTAAAGTTGGATCCAGGGAAAATACGATTGATCCAGTTTCTTATAAGTTTGCAAGTATGCTAGATGCCTATGATCTTGCTATGGCTTTCAAGGTCTTCATGGAAGTAGTGAGGTACAGGCAGAGGTCATTTTTTTTTTTTTTTTTTTTAATGGTGCAGGCCTTAAAGTTGCTTTAGCAAGGAAGAACATAGACAAGGATACTCAGATCTTTCTCACTTGCTGGACTGAGGCATTTCCTATTGCTTCAGATTTATAGATAAGAAAATTCTCTGGTTATTTAATCCCTGAAATAAAGGGATTCTCCTTTTTGTGTGGAGAAGACACCCACATATATACAGAATAGCTTAATGGGCAGACTCTCCAGCTGGAGTGCAGCAGACTTGATCAATTTTATTTCCTCCTCTTGCCACAGCTGAAAGCTCTCTTGATCAAGGACTCTACTGTGATGTTCCTAGAAGGAGTTAGGTAAAAGACTTTTGGATTGAGATGTCAATAATGCCATGTATGAGGAGTATGATAACAAACAGTCTTGGTGTCAAATGCATGGACTGTGCCCAATCCAGCATACTAATAGGATAATGTAGGTTATTTTTTCAATAAACTTAAGTTTTAATCTCTTCAAAGAGGGAACTCACTTTATTTGCCTATGTGCTAAATTGTTTCTCAAAAATGAACACATAGGATTCCCTTTGGTCCTTGTGGTACCTGTACAGGAAGGTATGTTCTAGCAGAGAAGTCTGGGTACAGTCTCCAAAATCAGATAGAAAAACACCTAGTTTATGAATTCTAGCAGTATTTACCTGAGACTAGACAAAAAATATATTAGGAAACAAAAATGGACTCATCTAGGTAAATTCAATATCCCAAATATAATGCTGGTGGCTCTTAAGGTGTGACAACTCAGGCATGAGACTTGGATGGGGCTGGATATTGGGTGTAGCAATACTGGTGGCCTTCTCTAGGTACCCACACAGATCTGAAGAAAGACTTGAATCTCTCCAGCTTGAATTAATTCTGTAAGAACTCTTTCTTTCTAACTTTTCTGAGGATAGTTTCAATACACAGGTCCATCATTTATTTCATTACAGTGGAATGGAGAGTGACATTATAAGAAAAAGCACCTGCAGGAAAACATCTGTAGTAAGGGTGACCTTGCAGGCATGGATGTCTGAAAGCCCCAGAAAGGTTCTTGCAGTGAAGGCCATGTGAGTTGTCCATGTGAGTCCATGTGAGTTGTAAGATTCTTGAAAAGGAGAACACATACAATGACCTCCATTTGCGGATTTCAGAAGTGGTGAAAGCTGAATCTGCATGAAAAGCGAGCAGGGAGGGGAAAGAGCCATTGTACAAAATGTTGTTTCTCCTGAACGTGTTTTCCCATCTTTCTTTCCTACCCCTCCTTCCCCTAACCCGGGTGGGCGGGGGAGGGGTACTCCGCTGTTTTAAGGCACAGGGCAGCCCCACAAGCATGGGCTGTGCTCCTGGCTCCCCAAAGCTCCCCCGGCACCCCTGCCTTAGCGAAATTGGCTACTTAATTGAGGAACTGACCCTAAACCCCTTTTCCAACCCCTTTTTCCCTGCTGAAAATCCTGGTTCTAGAGCTGCCCCGCGCTGCTCTGTTTCATTAAACTCCTTCCTTTGTCTGCCTGAGGAGGCCGAGGCTGCTTGCTTGATCCCTTTGTCTTCCCAAGATGGAGGGCAGCCACGTGGCAGGGTCTCTTCTTCCCACAACCCCTTTCTGTCCTTTGTTCCTTGTATCCCCACCTTTGACCCAACCCCCACCTGCCTCCCTGTGGGCGTGGGCGCCACCCCCTCAGGAGGTCAGGTTACTCTCTCACCCATTGTTCCCCCTTAAGTGGGCGTTCCCTCGAGTCCTTTGCATATCCTCCCTGCTGAGTCATTGACCCTGCCCTCCTCCACCGGGGAGAGCTCTGCCATCTCCACCCCGCTGCCTGAGGGAGGCAGCCCCTGTCCTGTTCCCCGCACCCTGTCCCCATCTTCCCATGGGTCCTGGAGATCTGGGTGGGAGGGAAGAGGGGGGAGGGAGGAGTGGCGACCCCTACCCCCATCTTCCCATGGGCTGCAGAGAGCCGGGAGGGAGGGAAGAGGAGGGAGGGGGGAGCAAGAGCCCCTGACTCTGCAGTTCCATGCTTCCCAGAGACCCAGGAGGGAGGGAAGCAGGGGGAGGGGGAAGCCGATGTGGGTCTCTGAGCATTTTCCAGATTCCGTGGAATGGGTTGAGCTGGCAGCTGAGAGGCATGTGGAGGGATCAGAGGTTCAGGATAAATCTGTCCTGGAAGTGGCATCCATGAACACTGCTGCCTTGGATGCTGTGCCTCCAAAGAACGCTGGTCCAATGCAGCCTCCAGCAAGACGCCAGTGCTTCCACTGTGATCACAGAGGAACTTTTGTTGTTCAATGTCCATTTTTGGGCAGGGCACCCCCAGGGACAGTGGGGGGGGGGGGGAGGGAGATCCCATTCCCCCAAAAAACTGAAAAAACAACACGCATCTGCCTTGCGTGAAGATAAAAATAAGGCAGGCCACAGCACCTTAAGGGGAGCTGTGATTTATCAAATAATTGTGCAGGTGGTAGTTCAAAACATCAGGGTGCCTGTGAGTGCGGCAGATGACCCCACCAATTGGGGGTTTACATCAAACCAAAGGCGATGCAAAAAGAAAAAGGACCCTACAATCTCCTTAAAAAATGCTTTCCCCAAAGCCCTAGAAAAACTTTCCTGCCACCCCAGTCTGTGTGTGTCCCAAATCCCCATGTTTGTAATAAAGTTGTCCCAGTTCCCCTATCCCCAAGCACGCAGGGAAGAACCACCCCAGCATTATCGCAGCAGGCCCTCTCCATCTGCAAAGGGCAGCTGTTGCAGCAGCTGAAACACCAAGAGCAGAAGCTGAGCGAAGAAGCAATCAGACAAGTAGCAAAGAAGATCAAGCAGCCGTTCTTCTTTTTTATATTTTGAAAAAGAGGGAATTGTTGCATCCTGGGATTGGGTTTTAGGGGTTCTTATTTGTGTTAGCTAGCCGAGTCCTGTTACCCCCGCGCTTCCCCCGTGTCGTTCCCCCCCCTGCGGTGTCTGGCCCCGTGCTGCCTGCTGTTGGGCTTTCCCCCCCTGCCACTCCTGTAACCACTCCCCCGTCCGGCCCCGGGAAACCCCGTGCCTGCCGCCCCATCCCCATGATCCCACTCAGCCCGAGGCTCGGTGCCCGCCCCTGTGGTTCCCTGGTTGGTCGCTGTCCTACGTCATCACTGGGGGCGGCATCTGCCCTCCCTATCACATCCCCTATATCATTCCGCTCCCTCCCAGGTCTTGGCGCCATTTCCCCACGTGGGCGCGGGAAGTGCAGGTCGCTACCCCCCCCACTGCAGCTCTCAGCGACAATAAAGCCTTCCTGCTTTCCTCATGGTGATATGGACATTCCTTCCCTCTTTACCTCGGATCCTGTAGTGCGGGCGACAGAACCCGGCAGACCCCGACCCGTGTGCCAGTGCCAGCAGCACGCGGGAGAGAAGCGGCGGAACCCAGAAGTCCAGGGGGAGGCAGCGCCGGAGGGCATCGAGCTGCCCTGGACTGGGGAGAAAGAGACAATGCCCCACATTTCCTCTTGGTTTGTCCTATTGTAAACAAAATTAAAGGACAACCATATAATGAAAAAACAAATTGCAGCTCATCTGAGCTAGTCTTTGCATAACACATTTTGAGATTCTGACTGGATGTAGGTGAAATTTTGTGTCAAGTCATAAAACTGAAGGAAATCAATTATAGCCTTGAGATCCCACCCTGTGCTCTGCACATTGTATGAATCCTTAAAAGGCTAGAGAAAACAACAAAGAAGTAATACTTAGCCTGTTGTACTGTGTTTTTATACCCCTGTAACAGTTCTGTAATGGTTTGCCCCTTCACCCCCCATTTTCTCCCAATGGTTCCACCCTGAGCTTTCCCACCTTTTCCCTCAATGCCAATCTCCCTGAAAATGCTCAGTCATTCCCCTGTCCCCTCCCTGGCACCCTGTCCATCACTTGGCTCCCCATCCCACTCTCCCAGAATATTCCACCTTGGGCATCAAGTGAGTGGATGAGGCCCAGGCGTCCCTCCCTTGAACTTCCCCCATTGATTTGTGTGTCTGTCTGTTCCTCCGCCTTCCACTCCCCCGAATCCCCCCCACTGGCTGGTGGGCGTCCCTTCCCCCTTGTTACTGCCCCAGTATTTAACATGATTGCGAAAGCTTGCGAGGGCACTTTTGTTCATCGGGACAATGGCATTCGGAGCTCCCCGGGGCTTGCATTAAACCTGAGACTTTTTCCCCGGCCTTGAGTCGACTCACTCATTACCTCCTTGGACGCCACCTCTCCTTCCAGGACAGACAGCGCAGCGCTCTGTCTTAGCCACTCCCCAAATCTTGTCGAGAAAAAGGGCAGTGTCCCCCGCTGCTGACTGTGCCTTGGCCGGGCAGGCGAAGCCAGGGAGCTTCAGGGCAGGCACAGCAGCATTAGCCAATGAGAACAGCTACACCATCTAGCTAGAAAACAAACTATTTTTTGCATACAAGGTTGTGAGTACTGATAGGTAACCAATTAACTCCTGAAAATGAGGGATTCAGCTTACTACTGTTGGGTGGTTTGAATGGAGTATTGATTCTATTTTTACTTATATTGCTAGTTTCTGTCACTTAATGATCAGATGAGGACAAATTTGCTCATTTCATATCAAAGTTTTTAAGACCTCCTTATGACAATATCACTAGGAGAAGGAACCTTTATCTCTAAGAGAAGCAGCTGACCTAAACCAAAGCGGATTTTAACAGAAAAAAGGCATTTACTGAAATAGTTTCCTTCTCTAACAGAACTTCTTAATGTTGCAGTTGGACTAAATCTAAATTTGTTTCATTTGCTAAAATGATTTTCACTTAGTGTTAAATTCCTATTTAAGAACAAACTAAAATGAAATTTCCATTTGTCAGATACTTGTATAAATGAGCTTATTCCAGAAACACCAACCATTTTTACATATTCTGGTCTGCTGAAAGCTCTTTTCTCTCTGTGTTTTTTCATAGTTTTCTTAGTACTTTCTGTGTGACTTGTAGGAATGGTGAACTCCTTTACAGCAGTTGAGTATGCACAGAGGAAGGAAAGACCTTCAATGTATCAAAGCACATTGTAAGGAACCTGACCAAGACTCCAAAAGCTTTGGCCAGTTACAGACATGCTTGCTTATATCTGGGCCCAAAGTCTGTAGCACAATGCATCAGTAGTTTCCTCCTTACATCCATCTGGCTGAATAGGAGATATTTTCAAGAACAGAAAGGTTCTCCCCACTCTTCATGCTTTTACAGGTGCTAATCTTGCTAGACAAAATAGCTTTGGTGTAGAAGGACAAGTATAATAGCTAATAAAGCCTTTTTCCTGGGTAGCTTCTTCAAAAGAGCAGAGTGATCTTCTTTGGACATGTCACCTGACATCCATAAATGACTTGGCTGATGTGAATGACCAATATTTAGTTTTCAGATTCACAGGTAGATGGATATATTAGTTGCATATTTGGATTTTGGACTCTGTACTTAGAGTCCAAAACACCAAATCACTGGTGTTTTGTAGCAGTCAAAAGCCCTGCAAGGCCTCCATGGCAGTCACTAGCCTAAGACAAGAAATGCAGAGTCATGATGAGTGGACCAGAGCTGCCCCTCTTCCGCACCCAGACCCCTGTTATCTCTCTGTAAGGCTATAGGTCGTATTCTCCTTCAACCCTAGCCATTGGACAATTCCCGATCCCCTAACAGCCTACTTAAATCCACACCTTTGCCCTGTTCAGCGGAAGAGTTGTCACTGGAACCCTTTGCAGGAGCTGCCAATAAAGACATCTCCGCAGAACTCCATACAGCCTTCTCCTCTCTCCATCCCTGCATCTGCTGAGGCAGATAGCGAGCACAGAGCTGAAATCACTGAGAGCTGAACTCACTAGAGCTGAAATCACTCCACAAGTGTTCGCTAAAGTTGCCTGCAGCTGGGAGCTAGCCTAAGGGCCCAGACAGGCTGCACCTCATCAGCACAGCGCTATCCGGGACACCCAGTGCGGCAGCTGCCCAGGGACTTCAGGCCGCGATAGTGTTTGTTTAATACTGGTAATTCCTAGACTGTAATAATCATATTTTCAATGCAACTATGTAATGGTATGAATGGTGGTTAATAATAGTGGTAAATACTAATAGCTTTAGTTCTGACCTGAAGTTCACCTATACTATAAACAAGATGAAAGGACACAGATGTACATTTCTGCCTCTTCTCTACATGTAAATTAAAACTAAGAACATGCAGAGCCATGTGGAATCAGCTCCTTCAGAAAAGCAATGGAGCAGGGTTGTTTGCATGGTCTCTCTGTACACGCAATGACTTGGCAAAGCTAACTGTAAAACTTGATTGCCATCTCAAACAGACTGCAGCTCTAATACTAGTCCATGACTGGGACAGTATAGTGATACCACATTGATACCACTTTGATGGTCTGTCTTGGTTTGAAAAGAGAGGTGTCTGTTAAGGAAGGTAGGAGCCTTCCTTGAAATGGAAAACGTAAACCCCCTCCCTCCAAAATATTGTAATTTTTAAATTAAGGGGCTCTCAGGTAAAGATACGGGAATAGGAATAACAGTTCTTTACTAGGAAAATTAAAAATACAAATGTAATAGTACAAAAAAAAGAAAAAAAAAAAAAAAAAGAAGAAAACAAACTATTGACAGAGTCAGAATATGACCTGATGGTCACCCTGTTGGCCAGGGTGTTGGTAGTAGTTTTGACTAAATGGTGGTTGTAGTCTTTTTGGAGTGATAGATGTAGTTTTGTTGAAGCAGTGATTTTGTAGAAAGGTGTAGCTTTCTTTTGAAGGTCTGATGTGGTGTAGATGGATCTGGTTTTTTTCTGCGAATCTAGTGGACAAGACATCTGCTCTTCTGGGAATCTAGTGGGAAAAGGCTGTTCTAAATCTCAGATTCTACCCAGGTAGGAATGCTAGGTTCCTCTCCCTAGGTGGAGTATCTCACAATGGGATGATGTATTTTTTATCAGTCATGCAGTGACACTCAATGGTCCATTAACAAAAGATATTCCTTGGAGGAAGGATTGTTTGTGGAAGGGCTAAAGAAAACTGCCTAATTGGCGGAAGATAACTGCCCCACTTCTAACTGTGGGAAAATACACACCCCAGCTAAATCTTTCAACCGAAGACATGGTCCAATAAATACAGAACTATTTATCCAAAATGGGTAATATCATGAATGTTTCTGGGAACAAAAAGGCCTAAGACTGCAAATTCAGAGATGTACTTTTTCCGAAGGTTTTAACTCTGAACATCACTGAAAGCAAAACATTTCTCCAATTTCACATTTGGATCAGAAGCAGAGACTTGAAGATAATGTGTACTCTTAAATGCAATCTGCATCATACACTACACAGGGCAAGCGATCAGATACCTTGATTGGCTAAATAGTGCATACAGACGTAAATACTATTTGGACAGTGATAAATTGCAGAGCCATACAACAAATCATTCTGTACTTATTCCTGTGCTTTACTTAGTTTCACCAATTCATCTGTACATAAACTCCTGAACTAGTCAGGTCAGGTTCCTTCCATTCTGAATTTTTTAGCTCTAAAGGATATGTCATGCAGGACCTCCCAATATTTCTAACACAAGCATTGCTAATAAGATATTGCCCCATCTTTTCAAACATTGAAACAGCTGTTGAATTGACAAGTATACCAGATCACATATTGCTCTGGACAATGTCCCTTGAAGGACTTCTGAGAAAAGGTTTAAAAATTAGATTGTCTGAGAGTGGGGTCTGTCAAATATGTGGCAATCTCTGGCAAAATACAACATTTGGGAAGAAAAAAAAAAAAAAAAGCTGTAATCTGACAAAACCAGACACTCCTTGTAGGTATTATGTGTCTGAAGAATTTATGATAATGTTAATATGCTTTGTCACTTATTTGGCTTCACTTCTCTGCTATGGGCAAGGCCTGTGGCTTTAAACAATCCTTTTTGTGTGTAAATAAATGCCCTTTTAATTTGTCATAATTGCAAGTATTTTGTTTTGTAGTTATAAATAATTAACATACCTTTTATGATTTTTTTACTCTGCTTTACCTCACAGGGCATACTTCCCCTTCTACATGTATGTGCAACCTCCAATAGCAATAATAACAGTTACGAAGTATGTCCACAGGGAAGACAATTTCCCAAAGAGACTTTAAAATGTAAATCTATGCACCACTCTTGCCAACATGCATGCCTCAGTAAGTGAAACTAATATCCGCTACTTGCCAGCATAATAATCCAAAACCTGTACATTTCAAACACGAAAGTTAAGAGAAAGTTTCCAATTTTAACTCTGTATAACAACATACATGGTATTACCTCCAGTAATAGAAGTAACTGTGTAGTTACACCATCTGACTTTTGAAGTGTAACTTTTATGTTGAAATGAAGAAGAGTGTTATATTTAATATTGAATGCTTCTGCGGGTATAATTTATTCTACTCTTAAGAGCTCCATGAAGAAAAGATGGTGATCCATCCTTGTTTGGATAAGGACAAAACACACATCCACATACTTAATATATTTAGATTAGCAGCTATAGCAGTTAGGATCATAGTTACCTTTGATCTCAGATTGGTTTTCTACAGCTTAATTCCCCTTAATGCAATGGATTACTCTTGCTTTACACAGCCAGGAATAAAATTTGATCTATAATAAATTACTATCATTCTCTAACAAGGAAGATGGTAATTTGTTGTATTGTGTTTTTACATCTTTATAATTGTTCTGTAATGGTTTGTCCCTTTACCCCCCATTTCCTCCCGATGGTTCTGCCCCGAGTTTTCCTGCCTTTACCCTCGAAGTCAATTTCCCTGAAACTGCTTAGTCATCTCCCCGTTCTCCCCTTGGTACTTTGTCCATCACTCAGCTCCCCATCCCACTCCTCCAGAATCTTATACCTTGGGCGTCGAGTGATTGGGCAAGGGCTGGGGGCCCCTCCCTTAATCTTCTCCTATTGGTATTTGTATCTGTCTATTCTTTCACCTTCCACTCCCCCAAATCCCCTCATTGGGTGATGGGTGTTCCCTTCCCCCTGTTACCACCCCCATATTTAAACTGTTGCCAGCGTGCAGAAGGGGTTGTCGGCTACCGGATGAGCTGGTGTTTGGGTTTCCTAGGAGCCTGGATTAAAACCAAGTTGCTACCCCAACCTTGAGTCGGCTCCGTTGTTCTCTCTTTGGATGCTATGTCTCCTCCATACTGTACTGACAGCGAAGCGCTCAGTCCAAGCAACTCCCTGACTCTCCCGGAGATGCAGGGGAGTGTCCCCTGCAGCTGTCTGTGTCACAGCTGGGCAAGTGAAGCCAGGTGGCTTCAGGTGGACACGACAGCAGTAATTAGTGGAGTTTTTTAACTTGAAATTTGAGCAAATGCTGTAATGAAAAGTGTAATACTGTGTCTATGTATGTATATATACATATGAATATACATTAAGAAAATTATGCTGTAATATTGAAGAGTAAGGCTATAAAAGACAAGTGTATCCTATTTTTAATCAAGGTAGTACTTAAAAGTGTTTATTGGTCCCTTTTCATGTTCTTTTCTAAGTTCAGGGATGGAATAATTCAAGCATAATTAAAAAGTTTATAAATATTCCTGACTTATTCCTCACAGGGGACTTCTAGGTCCCTAAAATACATACTCTATCCATTCTGCAGTGGAGCATGCAGTAACAATGCCCATACCAAATATGATACCCACAGTGATTAAATAAACAATTATTGTTAGGAACACTTTTTTTTTGTTTTGCTTTTTTTTTTTTTTTTTTTTTTTTTTTTTTTTTTTGTTAGGAATAAATAGATCTGTGTCATAAATGTCATCAAATATGTTTCATAGGCAGCATCTTCTCAAAGTGAAGTCAGTACTTGTGACTCAGAGCAGAATCAGACTTTCATTTCATTGGCTAGATCCTGTTCCCATTACTATTTTAAAAGGCTGCATCCCCAACAGCAGCCTAATGAATGATTTAATGGACACACAGCCTTGTTTCTGGTGCCCCTGTTATTTCTGTAAAGACTTTTTCTCAGTTTACTTCTCCTTCATGTTTTCTAATAAATCTAAGCAGTAGATCATTAATATTAATATTTTATTTATTTAAGTAAATCAGCAAGGCAGACATCTCATCCAATATTGATACTTTGACCATGAGTATATTATAAATTGACCTGAGAAATGAAATATATCAGGATGTTAATATTAGAGAACATAAAATGAGGGTTTCTTTAAATCCCCTTCATTTCTCCTTAAGAGTCCTTTCTGACAGAATATTTTTTATGGATTTTGTAGTAATAGTAGTCTTTTTAGGAAGGCTTATGATTTAAAAAACTGCTTGCAATTTTTATTTACAATCACTTGAATAAACATTTGTAGACACATCAACTATTTGTAGCTTGTTAAAACATTTAGCCTTGAAATACAAAGTAGATTCTCTTTTCTCACATTTGAAGGATCCCTCAAGATTATACAACACCAATGGCCACACTCCTTACACTAACAAAGCCGTGACATAACTTAAAACATTGTGTGTCACTGTACGTGATGTAACACACTAAGGAAATAATTGATATGTTGTGACCCTCTTTTTCTAGGAAGGGGCTGGAGTGGTCCTATTTTATAATAAAAGGAAGAAATAAGTAAATATGAATGGCTGATGTCTTTCGAAATAACTTTCTAAAGCTAGTACCAAATATATCCACAAGACCAGTTGTATATTCCGAAGCCTAACAATTTGCTTTGCTGTTTGCTAGAACTGTGCCTGCATGGCTCTTCATCAGTGTCATCAGCTACTGTGTGCAAAAGCGCATTAGATTACTGTCATGCTAATTCCCATTACAGTTTTATGTCTATTGTACGTACAGTTTTGTGTTTACTGAGAGGGTTCAGTTTCTGTGTACAGCTATGTTGGCAAAAATATACTCATGCAAATCTTTTTAATATGGGCAAGGCCTAAGGTAGCACAGTGTTCTGAACTTCACTATCATTTACTTAATATATACTCCAAGGATTTGACAAAATATGAATAGAATTTAAAATGTATTTGTACTTTAGAATAGCAGTCTGTATGTTAAAAAAAACTTTCTGAAAGGTATATTGATGCTGTTGTACATTGTGAGTACTGTTGCACCTAATATTGACCAGCTTTTTGTCCAAATAAACTTAATATAATCACTGCATTTTGTTTCAGTCATATCCCGTAGTTAAACCCTGAGCAACAGGAAAAAAATAACAGTAACATTCTCTTTTTGTACTTGTCTAATCAACTGTGGCTTATTAATGGAACAATGATACATGGAAACAAACTGTAACTTACTTTTAAAATTTTATTCTGAATTTTATAAAGGCTCATGTAACACTCAAAGTTGGTGGGACAGTTATAGAGCATTCAATGTCTTAGCTACAGCAGAGCCTCTGTGTTTGATTAAAAAAGTAATATGCTTATGAGCACATGCCAGACTGAACAATGGAACCTGTGAATAAAATCTTGAAAATTACTGTTCTTAGTTAAAAAGTGGAAGAACTATTGTTAAAAAGGTGTATATTTTAGTATTCAGCAGAGGAAAAGGCAGCATTAATTTGGAGTTTTTCAATCCACCAGCTCTAATAAGAACAAACAAGAGAAATATTGTTTAGTGATTCAACCTTTTTTCAGAATTTAATTTTCCAAATAAAATTTAAAAAACCCAAAAACAAAAAAAAAAAAAAAAAAAACCAAAAAAACAAAAAAAAAAAAAACAAAAAAAAAAAAAAACAAAAAAAAAAACAAAACAAAACCCAAACAATGCAATGTACAAAGACCTATGTTTCTTAAAGTTTACATGTTAAGTGTTCTGCTAAAGAAAGTGTTTGTACTGGGATTGCATTTATTGATACTATTGAAAATAGATAGGGCAGTACTCCATTCTAGCTTCATGACATTAGGTTTCTTTAAAATTTTTGCGTGAGCAAAACTACTAGAAGTTATGATGACACCTAAGGTTAACATCTGTTTCGAAAAAGAACAAACCAAGCCAGGAGGCAAGCAGATAAAAAAGCTCATGGAGCCTCTGCGGAGCCAGAGCCAACACACCTATTGGAGCAGCTGTGGTCCAACTCCCTCTGCAGGGGGTTTACCTCAGTTGAGCTGCCTGAGAGCATCGACATAAAAAAATTATCTTACGTAAAGGAATAGGGGAAACAGTAACCCTGATAACATTTGCTAGTAGAAGCAAAGTTAACAAATAGCAAAATAATTCCACCTTTAGCTGAACTTATGTTTTCGGGTATTTTGTGGTCACTGCAAACATCTCTGCATTATGTGCTCTATTCTTAGACATATGTATGTGAAACACACAGCATCTTCCTTACTTTAACAAAATAACCAGCTGCTGCATCGACGGAAAAGTCATTCCTTTATTAATTCCACGACCTTATAAATAATTTTGTCTAGCTTCATCATGTGTTGTTTGTTGATCTAATTTTTTTTTTTTTTAACATTTCCAAACGTTTCCTCCGTTCCAGGCCAGGCTCATCTTGTTGCACAAGAAGGGATACGGCCCGTGGCTGGGCTGGCAGCAAGCGAGGCCAGGCCCGGCCGCAGGCGGCACCGCACCACTGGAGAGAGGCAGGGGCCAGCCTGCTGCCGCCTTCACTTCGCAGGCGAACCGGGGAGCTAAACCGCACCAGCCCGGCTCCTCGGTGTCATCCCGGCAAGGCGCGGGGAGACAAACTTCGCGGGAAGGGCCGCGACGCTACAGGCCGGCAGGGACGGGACCGGGCACCCCCGAGCGTGCCCCGCTATCCCGTGGATACCCCCGCCCACCGTCGCTGCAGGCGGCCGCCCAGCCCGCCCCGGTGAGACCCGCGGGCGGGAGGTGCAGGATTAGGTTTCAGGCCGCCGGGGCGTGCCCGAGCGCGCTGCCCCAGCGGCGAGGCTCAATCGGCGCCGCTACTCGGGGGCTGGAAGGGCGGAGAGCCGGGCCGGGCGGCGGGGCCCGCCGAGCCGCTGGGTAAGCAGGGTGCTGGGCCGGTCGGCGGGGAGAGCCCGCCTGAGTCGTCCTGCGGGGATGCGGACCGGGAAGGGCCCGCCGCGTCGCTGGAGTTTGAGCGACCTTTTAAAACGCGTTTGTCCCTCGAAGTTTTATTTATTATTGTTCATTTGATCCGAAGGGTTTTGCCGGGGGGAGCTGAGGGAGGAGAGAGGCCGTGGAGCCACGGGCCGGGGGGGCTGAGCCTGTTGCTGTGTCCCGGCATATCCCCTCTTCCTCCCCCCACAACCGACCGCGGGCGGCGGGAGCGGCTGTGGGGGCCAGGCTGGGCCGGGGCTCTGGTCTGCGGCGTGGGAGGCTGTTCGCGGGCTCGAGCGGCCTGGCGGGGCGTTGTTCTCACGTAAACAAAAGCCGAACCTCCCCTGACATATGCAGGGAGCCCTGCTGCCTTTTCACGCATTGCTTTTTTACCCCCCGCGGGGATTTCATGACGGGAGGAGGTCTCCGTATCTGCAGCCGTTGCCGCCGACCGTGCTAGCGGCCGCGGCCCTCGGCCCACTGTGGGCGGCGGCGTTGATTCTCGCTTGGAGCCAGAGCCGGACCGGAGGCCCCGGCGACATTGGCAGTGTCCTCGGGCTCCAGGCAGGGCGGCGGCCGCGGCTCCTCGCGACCGGTACCTGTTGCCGAGCTGGTGTCGGCGCTGCCCGCAGGTCCGACCCCGCTGTAGCGGTCCAGCAGCTCGCCGGTGCGCGTTTAAACGTAACGGCTTTGGTTGGGTGGAAACAGAGGGCAAGGGGCCATCTGCAGTTGTGCCCTTTGATGAGTCTGGGTGCTCAGAGGAGAGGGATGGTTCTTTTCTCGTGTCCCCCCTTGCTGCCAGCACCTCCCTATATTACTGGAAAGAGTATTAGGAGGAAAGAAAGAAAAAGTCACAAAGCCAACCTTTTGAACTCCGTGTACAACATTTAACGTTGATTTGCCGTTTGGCTGAAAAACGTTGTGGTTTTATTTTTTTTCCTTTACCTTGTCGTTTGCTTTTTTAAACACTGCAACATCCAGCTATATTTTTGTGTCTTAATATATGTAGAAGATTTTTATTTTTTTACTATAAACTGTTGGATAGGAAACGTCCTTACTGGCTTTGGTCCCAGAAAGGGTGTCAGGAGTCTGTCGCAGTAGGAGAGCAGAGATTTTCTGAGATAAAGAGGAAGGCTCTGAATTCTGCAGTTACGGAAGTTCTATTGTGTGGTGCCCTGTGGTTTGCATATCACTTCTGCATTTCCCAAGTAAACAGCAACTCCTTGGTAGGGAAGAATCTAAACTGGAAAAGGAGAAAGTGGTAAAATAGTCTTTGGGAGTGTTACTTGATGCTTCTGTGGAAATTGAAAGTAATTGTAACACTCAAATAAAAGAATGCAAGTGGAAATTACCTAAGGATATACCCCCCTTAACAAGCAGCATTTTTAGACCGATAACACAAATTTTTTAAATTGTTACCAATTTTTAGTTGCATATTTTTATGTCTCCTGTCTTGTTAACAGTAACATGCATGTAACATTTATTGATTAGATATGATGTTTCTGATGGTTTCCTTAGTGATTTGAAGAAACTTTTCACTAGGAATTGGATACATTCTCCCCTCTTCACACAGAAATGCCCTAGAAAAGTTAGATGGCTATCAGCACTAGGGAAAGAGAACTGCACTACGTCGTCGGTACAAATGGATCTTTTTATTCACCTGGCCCTGGTGGGGCCCTGGTCTGTGAATTCTTTGGGCAGGAATGCCTTATATCTTCTCAGTCATGCAGATAGCTGTACATGGTTTTGTTTTAACAAGTAGGACTTTATTCAGTATATTGAGAATCATTTTGAATAACTTTTTAATCTCCGCTCCATGTTTCACACCAAAAAAAAAAAAAAAAAAAAATAAAAAAAAAAATAAAAAAAAAAAAAATAAAAAAAATAAATAAATAAAAAATAAAAAAAAAAAAAAAAAAAAAAAAAAAAATTGTGAAGTGCATCCAGTACCTTTTTCTGGTGAAGCACTTTTGGCTAATATAATGCCATGCTGACAGGATACTATATTATCATTGATAAGGACAGTCATGTTTCACTGCTGGTGTTCCTGACAAGTCAATACAAAAATAGGTTATTTTTGCCTTGGCAATAATAACATATTTCTTTTGTAGGCTTTTCAGACCCTGTCCTTATATTTGAGACCCCTTGCACAGTGGTCTTGTTACACAGTGTTATGATTTTCTGTATAAATCACTTGCTATTGTCACAATACACAAAGAGAAATTTGTGTTTTCAGTTTGTAGGGAAAATGATGGCTCTTTGTTGATGCTTACTGGCAGCTGTTTGAAGAGGCTTTGTGTTTATTGATTAATGTATGCTGTTGTCACTTAAGTGAAGAATCCAATATACATTGAGGTGCAACTGCTGTAAAATCTGTGCTTCATCAGGTTTAATTGAATTTAATGAATATGGTTATCAATTACTTATGCTTGAAAACATAAAGAGCCAATATTAATCATGCCTGTATTTCATCAGTTCAGTATATGTAGCGTCCCCTATATTCTGCATATGCTAAAAAGATGCTTTTCAGTTTCTGAAGCTAATGTGGAAGATTCCAATTGATCTTAATTTAAGATATTTACTGAAAAAATACTTTTTTTGTAAAAGATGATCTGTTTGTTTCATTAACAAAAAACCCCAAACAAACTCCAGAAACACTTACCCTACTATGTTGTTGTTTTTGGATTGCTCGTTGCAAATAAATTTTGAATACACTATATCACACACATTTATCAGTAGGTGCAATCATTATGGATAGTTTAGTCCCATTTCCCATTTGCAATTATTAGCATGTCAGTTACCGTGGATATTATATCTTAAGCTGATGTAGGGCTTTTTACAGTGTTAGAGAAAATTATTAATTATACACAGTGAACAGATTGCCAGTTAATGGAAAACATTTTAAGTTTCCTTAATACATTAGAGTGATGCATACAGAAGGTTACAAGTAGTTGAATGTTCAAAATTCAGTTTTCATAATTGATGCAAAGTACATGGTACTGTTCAGCTCTATCACAGAACTTTTCTTCAACATACAGATCCACTACCTCTCTATGTATTTTTGATGCATTCAGCATTTTGCTAAATTTCAAGAGGCTAGTGATGTCTTTTCAAAGTGCTTAGAATCTTAATATAAGCTGTGCAATAATGCCTTTTTATTTCTACTTTGAATGTCTCAGAACAATTTCCATTAGCATCGCTATCAAATGTAGATGTCAGGCATCTCTTGGTTGCTTGTTACATTCCAGGCAGTCAACGGAAATCTGCTTTGTTCCTTGTAGAACAGTGCACATTATTTTTTTCTTTTTGTTTGTTCTCTTATACCCTATTGGTCATTTACTTTTACATCCTTTGTGTTTTTAAAAAAGCTGTGTGCAACAGCAAAATTGCATTTGTGACAGTGGAAAAGTAGCTAGAAAAATACGTAGAAAAGTGTGAGATCTTTCTATTTACTGTGAACAGTTTCCACTGCCTTAATTTTCACAAGACTACTCAGAGTCTGGGGATCAACCTTAGTTCTCCTCCTGGGGTTAGTAGCCAGCTTTCAGGAGGTAAGTGGGAAGAAATGGAAGAGCTCTTAGGCTCTACAGGCAAGGCAGAAAGTGTAGCAGTAATGAGTATCTTCCACTTCCTGTGTGGTTTAGTTTCTGTTCCTGCTCCATACTGTGCTAACACAATATGCCTATTTTAGTGATAGCCAGAAAATTGGGGAGGACGATGACATGGGATAAAAATGAAGTACTAAAGGATATATCTACCCCAGACAAACACAGATCTAAATGTTAGATTAGAAGTTCCGAAATGTTCTTTTTAGCAGCTATAACAGGCATGTTGTGGTTACCTTGCTGCTTAATTGAAATAGATTTAATTTTAATCTCATGCAACTCCAAGCCAGAGTTTGGGCCTAGAGGTCACTCTTCAGAGAGGCATTTCCTCTGTATACTCAGAGCACTTCAAGTAATGCAGGAGCTATGGGGCAAAGCCTATTACTATGTTTTCTATCTTTGGCATTGCATGTTTCCTAATCCATGCTTTGAGCATTAGTTTTCAAGGTATTATCTAAAATAGCTTTGTGAAACAGTAGATGGAGTATCCATCAGTGAAACAGAATAGGTTTCTTTGTAGAAACTAAGTGATCAGGTGTGAAAGAATGATAAATGGAAATGGGTCGCCTTACTATTTTCACAAATCTTTTGTCTGTTTAGCTAAATGCCTTCTGCAGTTGTAGTGGAAAGGAGGTGATCAAATAAATTTCAGATGTTAAAAAAAATTTTGCCACCTGTGCATTTTAGTGTTTCAGAAATGGACAGATAGAAACCAGAGTTTGAATGTGCCAGCTGTTTTCTGGCAACCAATGTTATCAAAGAAGGGTAGCATGAAGAATGGCAAAAAACCCCATTTTTGTTTGTTAGCATAGGAAGAATCAAATTTCTGAAGTGCAAGCTTGAAAGGCATCATCTTTAACTTTGGTTTGTTCTTAGAGTGAATATGGTGTGTTTGTCACCTTATACCTGTCTAAAATTCCTTGTGTTTTCTATTATAATGTCCTAAAATAGAAGGAAAACAAGAAGATTATGAGGTTTGGTTTTTTTCCTTTTTTTTTCTTTTTGGTTTGTTTGGCTGTTCATTTTTTGTTTACATCACAGCTTTCAGCTACCTATGTCTTTAGAACTTGAACATAGACTTAATTTGCTATTTGCTTAACAGTCTTTCTTTGATTTGCCAAAAAAGTCTTGACTCAGCCTGTGTTCTTGTTACTGTGAAGAGTTTAATGAACTTCAGCGCTGAAATACAAAAATAGTTAAATCTACTTTGAGCTAAGCTAGTAAGCTCTTTGAGGTGTGAAGATTGTTGTATCATATATAGAAGGGCTGGTTTTGGCTTCAGGTTCCTGTGATACAGACTGCCAGGAGATTGTAAAATGAGGAATCAGAACTAAACTTCCCACTCTGCATCTAGAAATCTACAATGCCATTATAAAAATAGTCACTATAGCAGAATTAGGCCTTTCAACAAGTGATCATGCATTCCAATCTACTTCTCACTAGCATATGGTTGCTAAAATACTAGAAGCAAGCTGGTTTAAAGGCCACTGTGTCCTGTAGTGAGTGGTGGTGTTTATGGATGTCTCTGCAGTGTATTTTGGAGAGATGTGTGGTTGCTTCTCCAGTACTTCCACTATGTTAATGTGCCACTAAGCTGGTGCTGACAGATCCCACTTGTTAGCATGGATGTGGCACAGCAGGAGCAGTCATTTCAGAGTGCAGGCAGAGTGAACAGGGGTCATCTTGGCCTGCAGCATGTAGAGGCAAACACTGGAGTGCCTCAATGCATTGTGTCTGCCTCAGAGGAGGTGTGTGAGGGAAAACATTCTGATAACAGTTTTGGTCTTTCTCATGCTTATTGCTGATGTTGACAAAAGTATTAAGCTGGAGAGCTGGGGAGAGATTCCCTACTAATAAAATCAGAAATAAAGAGAATAAACTGAGAGTTCAAAATGGATTTGCAGATACTAGCATGACACTAGAGCAATACTCATTCCTCTCTCTAAACCATGAGGTAAAAAGAAAGCAGGTAATGACTGTCTTCGCAGAGCTAAGGACTTTTCATTGCAGATTATGTGGCATAATCTCAACCTATAGATATGTTTAGGACTTGTGTCTGCTTGTAGAATCCTCTGCTATAAGTTGTTAGAGTTCATATCTTCAGAATTGCATGAACACAGTGATGACCTTGGGTGCTGTCACTTTTGCCTTTCTCAGCACAAGAAATGAAATTTTAGTCAAATTGAGTCATAAAATAAAGCATTATCCAGCTACTCCAAAAGATAGAGACATTTTACAGCTGCATCTTTTCTTGAGGTTCTTGCAGAGCTAAAGCAGAACAGTAACCCTCTGTTTTTTCCTGAGTAGTTTCATCTGTTGAACATGTTATGTGCTTGTGCATATAGTTCTGTGATAAATGAAATGACTGAAAAATACTCAATTTCTAATTTTTTGCACAGTTCTCTGGTTCCATCCACTACACAGCCCCGAGGTAGGTATTGAGAAATAACTAGAACAGTGAAACAGGAAAGAACTGCTTTGATTTGCATTGGTACTGAGGAAAACATCTACAAGCATGACAGAAATATCTCTGATTTTAAATAGTGGTTCTGAATAGAAGTGATAGTAGTTTTTAACCTAGAAAGAAGAGCTATGGGTGATAAGGGTTTGGGAAAGTCAGCTTCATTCATAGCATTTAAATAATCTCATCCAGTGCTTCCCATGTAAAATAGACTTCATTTTGTCCTGTTTTGTAGAGTGACAAGATGAAAATACGAGATATTTGAGTTGTTTTTCAGATCTGGGATTCAGATCTGGGATTTTCCTTACCAAGCAAGAAAAAAAATTATAAAGGCTTATTTTTATTTAAAGGCGTAATTTGGATCATGGAGTAACATTACTTTGACCAAGTCAGGTTTAAGGGGTTTGAATATTGTGCGTTGTCCTAAAAAGGATGATCAGTGATTCTGTATCAATGTATTGTCAAGATCAAAGGCAGTCTTCAGAGAGGTTATGGACTCCCCATTCTTTTAGTGGGCTGGACTGGGCTCTGAGTAACCAGGTCTAGTAGAAAGTTCTCTGCCCATGACAATAAGGCTGGGACTAGATGATCTTTAAGCTCTCTTCCAACATAAACCATTTTGTGATTCTATGAATAAAACTGATAGGAAGCTTCAGGCATATTCAAGCTAGGGAAGTCATATTGATGGAACTTGAAACCATTCTAAACCCATGTGGTTTGCTTTTTCTGCACAAAATGCAAATAGTATAGGCTTGACAAAATGATCAGGTTCTATAACTAAACTAATGATCCTGTTAGGCTGTCTTATCTAGTGATCTATCAACATCATTACTTTTCCTCTTTTTATCCAGCATCTCAAGAAAAAATAACTTTTTCTCAAGAAAAAATAACTTTTCTTGAGTGCTTAGAGATCACAGCTCTGTATGTTTTTAGGTTCTCCACATACAAGTGGGGATGCTGTACTGACGTGTTTTTCTACTATAAAGAAAACAAATTATGAAAGATAAGATCAACAGTTCATACACTCGCAATGATACTTGAGCTCCTCACTTCTCAGCTATCCATCTCCATCAAACATATTCTGTCACTGCAAATTTCTGAGCAATTGCAGACATACATTTTTAAAAAGCCCCAAACAACCCCAAAAAGCAACAAAAAAGGAATAAGCAAAGCAATTTCAGAATTCCTTCGTCCCAGTGTAGAATTTCCTTCATGGAAACCCACATTGATATAAACTCAGCTATCCACATCTGAGTCTCAATTCCAATAGATATTAATAGTAGAGGCTCTAGTGTGAGAGTCCTGAAAGCCTGTAGCCTTGTGGCTTATATGACTTTTCTTTCAAAGTTGACTGTAAAAAGTGTGCTGTGGCTCATGCACCTGAAATTGTCAACACAGAACTTGAAAACTGATCCCGCAGGGAATGTCTTTTGTGAATTACTGAAAAGGAAAGCAATGAAACTAAAATTTCAGTGTCAGCTGTGATTCATAGTGTCTGATTAAAGCAGTGCAGGACATGTTGTACAACAGATAGCCACTTTGATATGGAAATGCAAATAAATTACAAAGTATATTCCTAAAGCAATTTTCAGGAAGATTTTGAGCACCAAAGTGACTCGGAATTTGATTTTGCAGTTATTTTAATTATCTGTGGAGATAGTTTTTTGTGGATTGTTATTTTGCTGGTTATTGTTTTCAAAAGCTTTTTTCTTTCCCTTCAGAGCTTAGTATTTCTATAAATGTGACCTTTTTTCCTTTCTATTATTTTTCAGGGAAATCTTTACAGTCTCTTTCCAGTGTTGAAATAGAAGCTGAGAAGCAGAAAACATGTTGGAAACAATTGGTAATTTTTTTTCATTCATATCACAGTATTTTTGTGGCCAAATCAAGTGTGTGTGATAGATTTGGGATATGGGTGTATACTGCTGAGAGAGGTTTTGAAAGAAAATAATCTACTGTGCTTAGAAGTGGTATTGTGTTTGGGTTTTTTAATTTAAAAACAAAAGTTGCACAATCATATGTTTAGTGTATTTAAATTTGAGCCTGTTGTCTTGATTTTGTTGTTCTAATCTTTTCTTGAATTAACAATTTGCATGAAAAAGAAAGATGTTTTCTATTATGACTGTTTATGCCCCTATTTATTTACAGTGGACTGTAGCCACAGTTCCTGTAACTGAATTTCAGTGAAGGCTCTTTCATTTTTGTAATCCACTTCTTGATGGATAGAAATACAATTTTCATTGGCTTCTGATTTATGCTTTACCTCTGACTTCTGGCTGCATTAGATGGGCTGGGATTTTTGTTCAAAACAGAGCCATTCAAGTTCTCTGTAGTTTGAACAGTACAGAGGGTTATATTTAAACCTGTACCTTGTGTAGCTGTTTCTAGACTGCTACTGACTAGCAATGATTATTGCTGCAGATACGCATCGGGCCCTCCAGGCCATGGAGCGCTTACAGGCAAAACTTCGGGATCGAGGTGACATTGCAAATGAGGAGAAACTGAGCCTATTAAAATCAGTGCTGCAGAGTCCTCTCTTTAATCAAATTCTGAGCCTTCAGACTTCTGTTCAACAACTAAGAGATCAGGTAGGAAAAGCAGTCTTGCAAGTGCAAGGGGAAACTTGCTAAGGTAATGCAAAGATGTATGTGTTTCTGCTTGTTGAACAGTGAAATAGCTTAAACTAAACATCTGATTCAAAGGTTTGGGGACATGCCACATTGACTTTTGGGGGCTTTGTTGAGGCTGTATTTTGTGTTTGTGATTTTTATGTATATGCTCATTACTTAAAATGTGCAGGGCAGGGGAATGGTGATATGGGTAGAGGGTTAACATAAAGCTTTCTTTCTCTGCCCTTCAAAAGGAGCATGTTTTCTATGAGGTCTCGGACTTTTTTCCTAGGAGCCTTTTATTGCTTTTTCGTGTCTTACCCTGCTAAAATGAGGATGTGGAGGGAAGCTGTAGAATGGTTGACTTCAAAAGGAAATGAAAATCTATTTTGTACTTTGTATAGGAATAAAAGATCAAAGAGAAGCCAGAGCTCTTGCCTCCTTTTTGCTTGCTCAGGGTATTAAGTATTAATTTTCTGCATATTTTCAATGAGCTTGAGAAGAGGGTCAGCAACTTGACTATATTGACTTTATTTGTTGCTATAGTTTTCTTGTCAGCAGAATAACAATTTGAAGAATATAGAAAGTAGTTCAGTAACTGAATTAGGACTAAACTATGTATCTGGCTTTACAAATTGTCATTCCTGTTGACTCCTCCAAGATAGGCAGCTCTGTCTGGTATGCAGAATTGGTGAAGTGGGAGGGAGCAGACTCTGCACATGGACTTTATCATCAGTTTGGAGCCTCATCTGGTCTCTGACCAGACTGTGATGAGAAGGATTCCTCACAATACTCACAGTACTTCAGCTGTGTGGCAGAAGAATGCACTGTGGCCCTTTATTGGTTTCTGTGGATCATCTTGATGCTATTTTGCACAGACAAGAAATAAATTAGAATGGTGTCTATGCTGTATTCATCACAATATTTTTCAGATTTTGTCTTTTTAGTATTTAGAGACTTGATGACATTGGAGTAACTTAAAAAAATCTCAGGAAAAAAAACTGTCCTGAGCATTTGTTTGCACTGCCATTTGGAAATGAGAATTTAACAGTGACATCCAGAAATTGTATGAATTATGTGGTGAAGATCCTGGGAACACATAGTGAGAAATAAAAGTATATGAAATAAAAGTATACGAAATAAAAGTATATGAAACATTAATAAAAATTTGTTAAAATGGCAAAATAAATTTTCACTTCTGGATATTAGCTGTGTAGTTAAAGGATGGCTATCTTTTTAAATTGCCTAAATTAGAAAACAAAGCAGAGATACTAGGATGGGTAATTTAAGGCATGTATTTTTTAAAAAGCAAAGAATAACTTCACTTTCTGTCCTGACTCTGCAGGTTTGTCTGTGAAGCAACTTTAGTAATCTGTGCATATTGCATGGTATGTACCCTGTCTGTTTAGTTGACAGGGGAGCTATTTGGATGTGAATTCCCTTTTTTTAATGTGTGCTTATATGAACACTTACACATGTAAATACATGTTTACAGCATTCTTAGATTTTTGTCAGTTCTTTATCCTATATTTTTTCTGTAGAATTTCTGCCCTACAATATGACATGGGATTATTTGTTTTTATTTTGTACTATTTAAATATTTACAAAGCACACTGAAACAGGACAAAGAATAAAAGCACAAAATAGGCAGTTATGTTAAAAAAACCCGTGTTTTCATAGGTACACTTTTGAGGACACCCTTCAAGGACACCTCTTTTACAACTGTCTGGGTACATGCTCTTGAAGCTCTTAAGCAACAGGTTGATGAAAACTGAGTGAGTAGTGACCAGGTTTTTTGGCAAGCTGTGATAGACTAAGAAGAGAAGTTGTGTCCCAATAGTAGCAGTCAGAGCCATGTTTGAGACAGGATGACAAATGATGCTGAGTTGTGCAATGACAAGATGTTGCAGCTTCTACCCATTGGAGACTAAGATGGCTAAGTTTTTTATGTTTAATGATGAGCTGCAGTGACAGTTTAATGTGCATTTGATTCTTTTCGAGGTGAAGTGTGACAGTCCGTTTAACTGCCCCTCTGTTTTTAATGAGTTTTTAAAGAGCTACAAGACTACTGCAAAATTCTTGGGGAGGTCATCTTTTAGGACAATGTAGTTTGAAAGAGGGGATGGGAGCAGAGAAGCCAGAATGGCAGTTTACTTTACAAGTGAAACAGATTCCTTGTAAGTATCCCAGCAGAAGTAGGTTAACCAGTGAGACTTCATTGTGGGCCTCTGGGGTCATCAATAAATTTTAAGGTAAAGATGTATTCTTGGCTTGAGGCGCTGTGTCTGGAAGGCATAGAGATGATAGTGAAAGTCATGCCCTCTATTTGTACAGTATATGGACTGAGTGGTATGTTGCTTTATCTTGAGGCATGGTGCTAAAGTCAGCAAATCTGATGCCTTGGTTATTATTAGTAGGCTGTAAAGTTGCGGGGTATTTTTTTTTCTTAAATGAGAGAGCAGGATTTGTTTGTACTGCAAAACTGTCATTGTGAAGTTAACTGAAGTGGAAAAGTCTAGGCACAACAAAGGGATGGTTTTTTGCTTTTAAATTACTGTTTTGACTTCAGAAGTCTCTTGAGCTGGGGAGCCCTGAAGGAACCATTTTTTTTCTTGTCTCTTTCTGTCCTTGTTCTTCAGTTAATGCTTGTTTTCTGATGTTGAAGAGCAGTCTTGTTGTTTGAAGATAAGACAGAGACAGAAGAAAAATAGAGATTGTGGTGTTTTAAATATTTTAATAATATTTTATTTTCTTTATTAAATATTTTAAAGAAAATTATTCCTGTCCTGATTCTCTTCCATTTCTTTTTGTCTCTCAGTTGTTTACCTCCTCCACACCTCTTCCTGCCTCCTTTCCACTCAGAGCTCTACTAGAACAAAATATCTGGTGGTTGGCTATAGATGGCAGAGCTGTATTTCTTAGTTTTGGAGATTTTTTTGTTTGATAGTTTGTTTTCTTTGGTTGTTTTGGTTTTTTTTTTGTTTTTTTTTGTTGTTGTTGTTGTTGTTTTTGTTTGGTTTTTTTCTGTTGTGTTTTTTTTTTTGTTGGTTTTTTTTTTTTTTTTTTTTTTTTTTTTTTTTGTTTTTGTTTTTTTTTGTTTTTACTTGTGAGTTTGACCGTAGTTTTTCCTTCACAGTGTAGTGGTGAGTATCAGCTGGGTGTCAGTGCAAGAGAGAGTTTAGGGAAGAAGTGAGAAACTGTCTTTTCCTGTTTCCAGTGAAAACTTAACAGTGTTAACTCTCCATTTTGCACAACTAGAGATTTTTAGTTCATGTTTTGAACCCCTTTTGGCAACAATACTGTTTGCGCTTTTAAATGAAGTGATAAAAAGGAATGCTAATTTGGGATCTACTTCATCTACTCTGAGATGGAGCCATAAAGGTGCAGCCAGCAGAGTGATGCTGGTGCCAGTTCCTATTCCTGGGAGCTCAGGGCCTTTCCCTGCTGTTGTACTCTGGCTTCTGCTTCCTCACTTCCACTGTCATTCCTGTTGCAGCTGGCCTTTTTGCCAGGAATCTTCCAATCAGTCTTGTGCTTCTTGGGGTGTCCAGGGCTGCTGCTCAGTGGCTGCAGTGCAGAAATACTGAAAATTTCTTTTTGTTGAATAAGTTGAGACCTGGCAATGTTGAGGACATTTGCTTTAAGTGTTGGTACAATACAGACATTACTTGTGTTGCTTTTTGGTTAAAGTATTTTGAGCTACTGCATGTAAGCACTGCTTGATTGTATTCAGTGTGTCTGTGTGTCACACAGTCTGTCTGTGTGACTAAAACATAAATTTTGTCATACTAAGTGGTATTCATGAATTTTTCTTTTTATCTTATGCAAATTATGTCCGAGCTGGAGATTTTTATACCATAAGGAGAATGCCAGTCAAGGAAAAACAGCAAAAACAAGCTGATAAAACAAAGCAATAATGTTTTATTCTGTAATTATACAATCACAGTGCTATAAAGATACTTTTTAATGGAATTATGGTGATTGTATTACTGCAAAGTAGTGCAACTTATAAATTATGAAAAATATTTCATTTTAAGATTTGCACTTATGGTTTATTGCTCCCCCTGGCATGACCTATACTTCTGTGTTAGCAAGAATATATAGCAGTTACTCTCTACTTTTTCATGCTATAAGCCTGGATTTCGGGGGGCACATGGAAGAGAGCAGTCATTATGTTTCTACTTATAAATTTGTCTTGGAATTCTGAACTTCTACCTTAAGTACTGTAAATGTCACTGTAAATGTTTTTGTAGTTTTTAAGGTGTAACCATGTCTGTTTCAGAAGAGGAGATATGAAATGTGAGGTTTTTGCGCACACACATACAGAAAACTTCACTCTGTTAACAGTTGAACTTTTTTTTTTAAGTTTAATGTTTTCTTGGAGTTTCAGAGGTCAGATGAAATTTTATATGAGGTTGGCCTCAGACACTAAGCATATTCTCCATTAAATACGAGCTTGTTTGTTTAAAAAGGGTGTGATGAAAATGAAATGTTGCTGTCAGTTGCTCTTGATGTGACTGTGTTCAATACTGTGTTGTAGCTGTGCTGTTGTACTGAAATTTTGAGGAGAAGGCTTTAAAGTTCTAGTTAACCTAGTGTGAATTGGAATGTTATTTTTTCCTTTTCCTGCAATATATGTAGTATGCAAGACATCTTTTCAGTGGTATTTTAACCATCGTGCAAATAAATATAATCCAGTGTTTTAAGAATAATGGAGTTGTTACTATGTTATGTGTATTAGAAAAACATGAAGAACTTCCATCTTTTGCTTTGAAAGACAATGGGAAAAGTAAGTAAATTCCTGTATGTCTGCAGTGATGTCCCAGCTCACAAAATTACGGAGAAAGGATGAAATTTCAAATGGAGAAAATAGCCACTACATTTGCCAGTTTGAACAGGACTTGGTCAGGGAAAACATACAATGTAAAAATTTAAAAAATTAATTGGCCTGTAACTAGTTCTATTTCAGAAGAGAAATATGCAAATTCTCTACCAGGGAAAAAACCAGAATTCCCTAAGGACATTGCTTTACCTTTTTTGAAAAAGTCCTTCAAACTTGAGTAGAGAAAAGCATGGTGATACTGGACAGATGTTCAGGTGGAAGTTGAAGTGCTCATCATGACTACTCTGCTCTTTAAACATTGCAAACAGTGCAGTGAGCTGCCTAAAGCAATCAAACCACTGTCCAATAGTACTAGGAGAACATCCTTAAATCGTAGTACAAGTTTGAATGGTATAAGAAGTATTTTGGTTTCAGATTAGGCATGCAATACTATTCATAAGGGCAATATGTCATACTCTAAAACCTTTTCTTTTTGATGTGTAGTTCCATTTGTTTGGTGATTATACATTAAGAGAGTCTTTTATTGTATACTAGAGAAAAACAGTATCATAATGCAAACACCGTTTATAACATCCATGCTATTGTAAAACTGCCATAATTTTGTTTACTGTGGCTTGATGTAGATTTTTGTGCATGATTTTTCTAGTGCAACTTGCTCCCTACACATTTGTGTGTAAAGAAGTACTCTAGATACGTGAAAAACATAGGCTTTTTATGCAGGTTTCACAAACTGGGATTGTCTCTGCATTAGCAGTCTGAAACACTGTGTGGTGACATGGAATAAATTCAAAGCAGTGGTCTCTCAGCTACAGTCAGTTTCTGTGACATAAAATTCTGTTTCTCTCCTTTTTTTGCCAGCATGGCTTGTTCTTTGTAAAGTAGAAGGTGTTCTAGCTTTCTGTACATTTCAAATTTTGCTTTTAGCATTATTACAGAATTTTCCTTCTTTTGTCTTAGAAAATATCTACACACTCTATTCACAGTGGGAATTCATACACAGTTGGGTCTTAAAAGACTTTGAGTAATACCAGTGACTTTCCGCTTCTGCCACCCTGAAATATGAAACATCCAGAAGCTCCTACTACAGTAAAAGGCCCCCAGGACAGAATAATGCAGATAGAATGATGCTAAATGAAATTGCAGACATTTAATGTATTTTTCTCTGGGTGTAATCATACTGATTGAAGTCATTGCAATGCTCAGATGCTGAGCCTGGCTCACTTAGATTGAAGTTACTACTCCAAAAGCTGCACCAAAGTAGTTTAGTGAGCTCTCACTGATTGACATTGGATAAAATTGGTAGCTTTTACTCGTACTATTCTATTCTTTGTTTAGGCTAACTTTGCTGGCTTTGCCAGAGTAAGTGATTAGTTCTCTAGGGACTGCTTTGACCAAGAGTGCTCTGAGGATAGTAACTTTCAGTAGAAAGGGAAACTCAGTGCTATTTTCTGCAATGACCACTGCAATTTAGAAAGTGAACTTGAATCCATGACTTACTAACATTTGTGATATCAGACCCATATACTACAGCCTTCAGGTTCATGTGAAAGGTAGTTCAGGTGTGTATCTCATATACTCTTAGGCTGTTTCATATTGCTGTAGAAATGTAAAAATATTTTTAGTAGAACCAGTTAAGAATGGTTAATTGCCATAATGTTAGATGCTCCTAGGATTAATGACTTCACCAGTGACCATTTTTTGTGGGAAGAAGCATAGCAACAGGTTCTGTAAGAAGATTTGAAGGTGGAGGAGAATAAGAAATAAAGCACATAATTGACCAAGTTCAGTTATACAGTTTTATATATTGAAATGGACAATACTGTGAAGGTGGAAGTGAATCAATCTATTATATGGCCTTCTGCAGGTAAGAAACACAAGTACATCATAGACTTTACTAGTTTCAAATCCATTCATATAATGTAAGGGGAAGTCTTACATTCTCAAAAGGGTAGAATTTGATTGTGTCTGGCTTTTGTTACATGTAATGAACTGTGAAACAAGCCTTGTCTACCTGTGCCTTACAGGCTTGCCAGCACGAATATATGTGGTTACAGAAAGTGCATATATGCACATTTTAGGCATTACAATTTGTTTGAAACATAACCCAAATGATTCCTCACAAGTATGGGTAAAGAACATAATCAATGGGATTTAAAAATCACTGAGTTCCAAATACCCAAATTTGCTTCTTTACAGTTCTTTGTGTTAGAGCAGGCTTAGAAATGCTGTTGAGAGCTTTTCTTTCTAATGCTGCCTTGTGGCATTTTTTCTTTAACTTGAGGGCCTTCCCAGCCACATAAGTTGTTCAACAAATTATATTTTTTTTATTGCATTTTCCTAAAACACTCTGATGAGATGGAATTATATGATGGAGAACAATATTGACCTTTTAAATGGACTGTTGGAGGACTGATATGATAAACCCAATACATGTAACATGCTTGAACAGTGAGACTAGTGCAGTAGACATTTTAGAATATATTTACTGTTTTGAAATTTTTATTGATACTTCAAGTATAAAATACGGCTTTAAGGAAGGGGAAACTTAGGTTTCTATATTGTGATGCAGAATGCTAGAAAGTGTGCATTGTAAAACTATGAAAAGTGATTGAAGTTGCAATATAATAGTAAATGTGCCAGGCAAGTAGGAAGCAAATTTATCTGGAATTAAGCAGTACCAACTGGCAGTCAACAGGCAAGTGGGACAAAAGACAAATGAGGGTTTCTGCTTCACCTGAGCTTTATATCACCAGCAGCCCTTCATTAGGTTGGTTGGCACAGATCTGCTTGAAAAGAGGTGATTTACTGTGGTAGTGCAAAACAGAGGATTTTCTTTCTTTTCTATTCTGAGAAAAGTGGATTGTAAAGTCTGTGTAAATATATGATTGTGACTTTCAGATCAGCCTGGTGGTTTTAGACTTGTTCAGTAATGTCATATTTAATCCTAGCTCATGCAGATAGTCACATTGGTAGCTGTAGTACATTGTGATGCAGAAACCCTGACCGGTGAAATTTGTTCTCTATGTAGATGTGAGATTTACTTATTTTTTCATCAATATTTGCTTACTTTTTTTTAAATTGTGAAATAACTGCTAAAAGTTTTTTGGTCTGTTTGGTGGGTTTTTTTTTTTGTTTGTTTGCTTTTTGTTGTTTATTTTTCTTAAATACTGATGCTGTAAAAAAAAACTTGTTCTTGTTCACCTCTAGCATAGTGATGGCGTACTTCAAGACGCTATGGTGATGGGAACAAATGAATTTTAGACAGAGTAAGGAAAATAATTTTAGGTTGTTCTAATCAATTTCTTTTGTGTTTTATGCTTGTAGTTTGCAGCTTTACATTGGGTGTGAATATTGAAGGTAATTTTTCTCCTTAAAATGTCTGCTTAAAATTGCAAATTGGTGTTTCAAGTACTTCTAATGATCAGTTGGCTTATGAGAATGCTCTTACCTAAGGAGAAGGTTTCTGCTGTGTCTATAAATTGTGTTGCCCTCAATCTTTTACAGGTAAATATTACACCTTCCATACATTCCAGTGGTGAATTCCCTCAGCTTATCCATCATGGTGTGAATGTTGGGTCCTTGCCGCCTAATGAGTCATATTTGTTGGCTCAGCAGAATGGCAACCCAGCTAATGTGTTAGAAACATCAATGAGATCCATTACTCCTCAGATTAATGGGAAATTCTGCAGTGATGACTTTGAGCAGCTGATCAGAAACATGTCCCAGGTAACCCTGTCATATAATAACCACAAAATACGGATTACTGATTATATGAAGATTAGGTTACATGTATATTTATTTAAAGGCAATTGAGTTACTACACAAACCACAATACCACTTATGTATAAAATAAAAGTAACCTTTTAGTTTGAGAAACAATTAGTAAATGAGAACGCCGTTGAAAAACTAGCCCTGACATAGTCACTCATGAGCTACTGTCCTTAGCTGACCAGTATGTGTATTACAGACCAGCATGCCATTATTTTTTCATGCTCATTGTAGAACTGCTGCTCTATGCTTGAGGGAGATACTTTGTCAGAGCATGCTCCTGTATGCATAATTAACAAAATCTAGATCTGTGACTGTCTTGGAAATAAAATGGAAAATTTTGACCTTGCTGTGTTCTGACCTTGCTGTGCATTGTTCTCTAATCTTTCTACTTTCCTGTAATAAGCAGAAATGGTGCACGAGTCCCTTCAGCTGGAGCTGGGAAAGCCCAGGCATATATTCTAGGATTTAGCTATTTAATCTGTAATAGAGCAGGATAGGAGAAGTCTAGTGATGTTCAGGAGAGCCTTTTTGCATAGTCCAAGTTTTTTTTCATCTTTCTGAAATTCATCTTCTTTTTCTGGTTTTGCTTAAAAGTTGTCCTGTACCCTCTAAAATAGATATATATACGCTATTCAGTCACTACTAAACCAAAACTTTGTATAGTTATCTTTTGTTCCCTGATTTCATCTTATGGGCTCTAATAATACTTATTTCTCAAATATTTTCTGTATGATAGCAAGAAATTGGAAATGAACAACTGTGTTTCAGTTATTAGCTTGTGTAGTCTTGCCTAGCTATAGTTGTCATTAGAAATTACTTTCCAAGTTGTTTGCCACGTTTATTATTGCTTTTCAACATTTTTAACCTTTGTTAATTTTTAACCTTTTTAACATTTGTACCCTTTTTTTCAACTTCTGCTGAACAGGGTCGTCTTGTTGAGACAATTGACCTTATTAAACCTCTAAGTGGTGGTCTGGGCTTCAGTGTTGTGGGACTCAAGAGTGAAAACAGGGGAGAACTAGGAATATTTGTGCAAGAAATCCAGGAGGGAAGTGTGGCACATCGGTAATATTACTACTGAATATTTTACTAACCAAATATATATGTGACACTGCAGTTCAGTTGTGTTACTGCTGTTATTTTTGTGTTACAAGGACATGTTTAAATGTTTCTCTCTTCATATTCTGAGCATCGTTGCAGATGTAAAATTACTTGCCACAATTTATGTGATGTTGGAACAGGCATCATATGAACTGTCCTTAATTTATAGAAACTGCAAATGACATTTCCCTGGGGTTTTTAAATAGGGAAAAAGAGGAAGTTACTGTTCTGTGTCATGCCTTTTAAAGTTGAAGTATATATTTTGCCATTGTTGAATGCACTGAAGAACAATTTGATGCAAAAAAGTCAGCTGTATCTGGCAGTGTTTGTTGGTAGAATCCCATTGAGCAGGTATGAAACCCAGATTTGACATCAAGCAAGTCTTTACCTAAAGTCAGGGATATTCAGAGATACTCAGCTGATATTACAGAAGCTCAGCAATTATAATGGTTTGCTGAAATTATGCTTTAGAACTTAAACTCAGATTCCACAGCTAATATTGAGAGAAGTGCCAAGGGAGCACACAAACTCAAAGGTAAATGGCAGCAGCACTGGTTCACTGCAGACTAATAAGATGTGTCACTGGTCCAAGCTGCTTTGTGATGTATTATGTATGTTGTGTGAAGAGGCTGAATCATGTTGGTGCTGTTTCTCACTGTGCTTTAGGAGATATTTTTGGATTATTTGTGATCTGAACATTCACTGTAAGTCTAATAAGAACATGGGCAAGAGAGACAAGAACATGGTATACAGACTTAATTGTAGTTAATCAGGTACAAAATGTGGCATGCTTTATATTTCTATAGTATTTTAAAATTTTTTAATATTTTTTATCTGCCTAATTTCCACTTTCTCTTTTTGTTTGTTTTTGTTTTGGTTTAGGTGAGGTTTTTTGTTTTTTTGTTGTTTTGGGGTTTTTTTCTGTTTGTTTGTTTCTTGTGAGTTGAAGCTAAATAGTTTTCTTTCTACCTGGGTGCTCTACCTGGGTTTCTTGAGTGTGGGTGCTCACAAAGGCTGTTGTAATAGAGATTCTTGTTTTCCTTGCTGCCCTTTGTTATCAAAGCATTGCCACTTCAGGATGCAAAGAAGTGGTGGAGGAAAGAGAGGGTAATTTAACTGTGTAGGCTTCATACACTTCCTTTGGAGTAGATCTAAGGACTCAGCATGTAATTTTACAGTGATGCTTCCTTTGTCAGAAAGTGAAGAGATTTTTGTAATTTGTTCAGGGCTTTTGTTTGGTTTCTTGGTCCTTCTCTTTTTTTTTTTTCTGTCATTTATTCTTTTCCTTTCCCGACCCCCCCCCCCCCCCTTGTTTTTCAGCAAAACAAAATCAGTATGTTTCTGTAACATACTGATGAAAGTGTGTTCCACTCCATGGTTTGATGAATATTCAGAATGGGTACACTGAACAAAGTGGGGCACTTGGTCTGTAAAGCAAGTGGCTCAAAGTCAAGGATAAACATAAGTTCCCAGGCTGTGGTTGGGAGCAACTGAGATTAATATGCTTAGTCTCGCATGGGGGTTCAGGGAGGGAGAAGAAAGCTGGCTAGGGGGTAGTCACCAGGGAAAAGTAGCAGTGGGATTAGCTTCACAGGGAGCCATCACCAGGGTGCCACATCAGCTCCTTTCAGCAAAACTGCAGCGGGGGATTAAAAAAGTGAGGGGTATAGAGACCAGGTTATTAAAAATCCTGGAAAATTGTCAAAATATTGCAATTTCTGTGGCAATGCTTCCTTGATTTTTCTTATTGTTTATTTTGTCATGTGTTTACACCTATGTGACAGAGATGGAAAGCTGAAGGAAGCAGATCAAATCCTTGCTATTAATGGACAAGCCCTTGATCAGACAATTACACATCAACAGGCTATCAGCATTTTGCAGAAAGCAAAAGATAATGTCCAGCTAGTTGTGGCTAGAGGCACTTTTCCTCAGCTCATCAGTCCTGTAGTTTCCCGGTCTCCATCTGCTGCTAGCACAGTTTCAGCCCATTCCAACCCGGTGAGTATAGCCCAAACATTTGTGTATTCAGTTCTGGACATGCATGTACTTACTGCATATAGTCTTTTGAGTCATTTTTTTGTAACTTGTTCGTACATTCCTTCACAGTTCTTGAGGTTTTTCTTCTATTTATCTTCATTATACCTTTTACCTTCAAAGACTAGAAAATATTCAGGCTTGCTGGGGGAAAAAAATCTTCATCTTGGATGTATTTCTTGCTCCCGTCTGCCAACTTACCTGTATCCAGTGTAAATACAGCATGTTTACCTTACTTGATGAAGCTTTATTTTGAGGTTGCACTAAACAGGATATTTTTTTCTTTGCATTCTGCTTGAGCAAACAATTTTTTGAGGCTTTGTAGTCTGATCTGCACCACCAACTGGATGGATGCTTTTGTGTTTGTGCCACTGTTGTCTGTTAGCATGGGAGCTCCAGTGAAATTACAAGATGCACTTAAGAGCTCCCCAAAAAGCAGCTCTGCTACAATTCCTTTCTTATGAGAGCTTTTGCACACCTAGGTGAAAACAACACAGTTCAGAAACATGGTGATATTAACTGTACTTTCTCTTACCTCACTCATGTAATGGATTGTCCTGGGATGAGGCAGCCTATATTCACTTTCTGTAGGTTTTACTCTTCAGTCTTTTGTGGCCTTTAAGGGAGTCAGTTACCAGAAGTATAGGGAGCAATCCGTCTGGAAAAAGGAACTGTTTCTTTAATCATTAGTATAAAACATTTAGTGAAGGAATGTCAGAAATATTCTTTGTATCTGTGTGTAGGAAGGCAGCTGACTGACCTAACTTTTCCTGCCTGCACATAGGGGAAGCCTGCTCTTCTCCAGTATTGCTGTGACAAACTTCTTTCTCTATGTGATTGCCTCTGTATTCACTGAACAGCTTCCCTTGCCTGAAAAGATGTTCCTTACAGACATCCCATAGCTGCTTCTGGTTTGTTAACATGCCTTTCCCAATTTTCATGTTCTCCTCATTTTCAAATGAAACATAGTAGGAGCAATTCTTTTTCCTTCAGGCTTTGCTTTATCATACTGACTTTATGTTAAGACTGGATTTCCAAACAGGTACCACAGGGCTTTGAGTTTGCAATACCTTGATTATTCAAAAGAAAAGCTTATTTTAAGATTATACCTGGTGTAGCACCAGCTGTGGTTTTAAATTTCAGACAAGTTTACTGTGGGAGTTCTTGTTCAGGAGGAAGAATACCATGAGCTTCCAGATGTGCCTTCAAGGAGTGCCCCATGTGAGTGAGCTAGGATTTGTCTGTCTTTCAGAGCAGTTTTACTCCTTTCAGAACACAGTCTGCCATCAAAATAACTTCATTATAGTGCTGTTGCCATTAAACAACCCAGAGGAACTTATTACATGGGGCATTTCTGTTACTACCTCCCTCACAATATTTGGTTCTGCTATCAGACTTAGAAATACTGAATTGGGATTTTGCTTTTTCCTGTGCTTTTTTGTAATGGCTGATGTGAACATGCACTTACCTGAAGATTTTAATTTCCAGTCCTGTGTGGTTTTTTAGAAGCAATATTTACTGACGGCAAAGGGGCATAAAGGTGGGCAGCCCTAGGCTGCTGCCTATATTCGTTCGACAAGTTCTTGGAAGGTCTGACCCATTATTCAGCTCTGGTTTGTACTAGAGAAGTTCCACCTGTTAATAGAATTAGTAATTTACTGATTAAATATTTTGTAATATCATACCTAACAGTAATTGTTAAAAAGGTATTATATGTCAATCTTCCTCCAATTTTCTATTATTAAAAACATACTCAAGAAATAAGAGAAAATAACCTGCACATTTCTATACATATATTAATAGCTTGTCTTGATGATTTTAAAGGTCTTTTTACACCTGAACAGTTCTATGATTCAATGTTTTTAATCATTTGCAAGCTTGTATTTATTCCTTTTAGGTTCACTGGCAGCATGTGGAGACCATAGAGTTGGTCAATGATGGCTCAGGTCTGGGATTTGGGATAGTGGGAGGAAAGTCAACTGGAGTGATTGTTAAAACCATCCTCCCGGGAGGGGTGGCTGATCAGGTAAATTCAACCTACCGCTGTTACTGTTCAGTAAGGTGTGAAGTTACTCTTTACTTTTATGATCAGACCAAATAGTGGTAGCTTTTATCCAAATAAATGTAAAAAAAGAAACAGTAATTACTGAAATTTTTCCTCTGTAAAGGTGTGTTTAGTGCAGCAGTCTCTGCATTTGAATGTTAAAGATGAATTAGTTTCTAAATCACATTTTCAGATCTAGTAACATTATATATGTTGTGTGCATTTAGAGTCTTAATTCTTTCACGAGTGTACTGGTTGTAATCAGGGTCGTGGGGATTCCAAAGATTGACTTGCTGTGCCCTAAAACAGCTAAGAGCATCTGCTTTTCTCTGCTGAGCTTACTGAAGCTTGGAGCAAGTATGTGGCTTCATGTGTCTGCTTCAAGACACAGATTCTACTCTTGCCTGGAGGGCTCATGTGAATTGAATTTGGTTATCACAGCTCATTTCAAGCTTGTTCATTGGACAGGTACCTAGGGCAGCATTAATGCTAGTAACAGGGCCTGGAGATGCATGGACAGCACTTACTGCTGCCCTCTTTCCCCTGAACAGGTAGATAGGTTCCTTTTACAAAACTGTCTCTGTAACACTCATCAAATGGTCTAAATTCATGTGACGCTTTTTTATTAATTAAAGGTTAATCAGTAAGAGACTAAACTAATGCAAAGCAATTTAGATAGCTGGATCACAGGAAGAGAGAAATGAATTTTATTTTGAAGTCATGGTTAATCCTGTTACTACTAGTAGTATTTTAGTATCAGCGCAAACCTGAATATGTGTTTGGATGCTGTTTTTTGGACGTGTGTTTGAAAACAAAACCTAAAGTTCTGCAGTCTACATGCAATTGTTAAATACCAGTAGAAGTAACTGTAGCTAAGCACATTTTTTTCTCTGTGCTTGGGTGATGTATTGAAAAAGGATCTCCTGGCTATCTCTCGGGAAATTCCTAGTAAAAGTCATGTGCCATTAGGCAACCCTCTTTTCTTCTCCTTGCTATCAGGATATTGGCTTGGCATCCAGAAAAAGTCATATGTCTTAGAAGTGACTAAGGCTATGTGCTATTTTTCTAATCGTATGGTATGTGGGAGAAATGGCAAATTTTTCATTATTTTTCCTCCAGCATGGAAGATTGTGTAGTGGAGATCACATCTTGAAAATTGGTGATACAGACCTAGCTGGAATGAGCAGTGAGCAGGTGGCACAAGTTCTAAGGCAGTGTGGAAATAGAGTGAAACTGGTAATTGCAAGAGGGCCTGTTGAGGAGCCACTTCTACCAGCAGTTCCTCCAGGTACACCAATACCCACCGCTACACCAGAGAAACAGGTAAGCAACAATGAACATATGTAACCCATTGCAAGCTTCCTTTATTTTTAACTGCTCTTAGAATCTTTTGTGTTTATGTTCTCAAAAGCTAGGATTTTCGTTCCCTGTAGCACAAGTCTCATCTGACAGTCTGGGAGAGTTTAAATGCAATGAGTCCACAGTGCAAGGAACTGTATTCTTGAAGACTTTTGGGATTAAGGTTTAGGACTTCAATAAGTATAATCTGATTAACATCAGATTTAAGAACAGATTTGTTCTGAGTTGCTTGTAAGGCTATGTTATTACATTGGGACAACTGAAGCAATGCAGTCTTTCCTTCAGGACTAAGCTGGTTGACTCTTTAGCATTTCTGTCTGCCTGCCCTTTTTCTGTATAATTTAATTTGTTCATCAGAACTTTTCTCCCTGTGCCAAGCAGCACACAGATGCTAATCCTTTCCTGTATCACCTTTCACTGCTCATTTGCTAGATGTTTTCTAAAAAAAAGTAAGCCAGCTGCTACCCTTACTCCCCTGCTGATGATTGTACTTTGTATCTTTACTCCTCTACAACTGTCAGCCACTTAAAAAATGCTGTAAATATTATCATGACTTGTCAGCTCAAAACCTCTACCAAACAGGTAACTTGCATGTTTGTAACAAAGTCTGGTTTCATGGGATTCTGAAAGAGTACTGTTTTGCCACATATGGCTATGACTAGATACATTTAAATGTGAGTATATGAAGTAAATTAGTGAGAGAAGAAAACGTTTGTTGTTTTTGAGCCTACCCCTAGATAGAATTTTTTGTTTTACTTTTTCCTGTTGTTTTTCTAGACATTTTGTTCAGTTCTTCAGAAGAGAAGTCCTTGCAATTTATGCATGATTGTTATGTAACAATTTAGATGGTGATACCATCATTTTGTCTCTGTCCATTGTAGTAATATCTGTGAAAACTTAACATATATTCAACCCCTGTTTTGTGGCTATAAGGCAAAGAAAGTTAATTTTAACAAGGAGATTTCTGAGCATCGAAGACAAGAGACAAACTGGTACTTCTGTGTCATTACAGCACACAGAGATGTAAAATCGTCCTGCATTTTAGATAAAGGGATTAATATTTAACACTAGTATTATTTGTCTGAAATGAATCTCTCAAAATAAAGCTGAATTTGATAACTTAATCTGTGTATATTTCTGCAGTATTTGCCTTTTTGAGGTTAGATGGTGCAATGTTAGAAGATGTATCTGCAGCTGCAGAATATATGCGATTTCTAGTACTGACAAAATAGCTGAAAGCAGCAAAGGGGCATAATTTGAGGTTTTTGCCACCTTCCCAATTTCCATACTTTTCAAAACCTCTTTCTGGTACTTCTTTCCTGGCAGGAGGTAGGCTATTTTTAAACTGCTCCTACCTACACAAAGTCACATTATTGGAAGGAGCACCCTGTTAATAGTCATGCAAAACTCATTGGTTTGGGTCTGGAGTGAAGATGATGATTCAAACAGCTTGATTTTTAGTTTCTTCCTATCAGATATGGTGTAGGTGAAGTCTTCATGATGCTCTTAAAACTATTATTTGGACCAGAATGGCTTTGGAAAATGGGTACTTCTTTTCATGTTACCTGCAGATATCTATCTTGTAAAAATTCATGAGGCTATGGGAATTGGATCTTTTTTTAGTGGCATTACCTGTGGCCAGAATAATCCTGCATTTTCAATGACAGGGATGATAAATGCATTAGAAATTTATTTTTCTTGTGTTCAATATAGTTTCTGGTGGAATTGCTTGGATAAAGAGCTCAAGTCAGATTCTTGGGAAGTAGCTCTCCTGAAATCTTTTTTGGCACATACTTACCTAGTCAAACTGGCTTCAGTTAGTTGGCCTGGTTGCCATATTAGCACTTAAAACAAAGTCTAGCTGCTATTTGGCATGCAGAAGGGGCAGAATAAAAACTATTCATACAAACTCCCTATTGTTAAAATAGGATTTTAATACATATTCTGCTTTCATTAACAACAAGTAATTAAATAGCCCCAAAATCCATTGTTATTGCAAGTCAGAGAGTTATAGCAGATAATAATGAAGGTTGTAATTATTGAGCTAGCTGGAAATATAATTGCTGTGTGCTAAAATGAAGCTTTTAAGCCTTTCAAAAGCAAGAAATATAATTGCCTGACTAGTGATAGCTTTTATAATATTTTAAATTTGCAAGTTTTAAAAAGATACCTATAGGTCATGAACAGAAATTTAGACAAATAGAATAAAAAATACAATATTTTTTCTTTTTAATAACACTAAAGCTAGTTCTGAGGAGGTCCCAGAAAGTCAGCAGGCTACATATTCATATATGTATATATGTAAGTTACTGTACAAGAAATTAATTGTTCAATTTGTATGAATTTTACCAGTCATTTTAGTCATTAAATAATGATTTGATAGGTTAAAGATAATATCCCAGAGCAGTGGGGTGAAGGGGGATATGACCTGCTCTGCATTGCTTTACCATAAGGAATGTTACCTACCTCTTGCTTGTCTGATGAACAGCAAATAAGAATAGAAACAAATTTCATATTTCTTTTTTTGTGTTTTTATCTAATTTTATATGTTACTGACATTAAAGAATGTGGTGAATCTTTAAAGGAAAAGAGCTTCTTTTGTAATCCCCCTTTTCTTTTTAGGATGATGCTTCTGTTGATAGCTATGAAGATGGGGAGAAATTCAATGTTGAACTCACTAAAAACAGCCAGGGCTTAGGAATAACTATTGCTGGTTATATTGGAGACAAGACATCAGGTAATTGTTGATTCCTGCACTTTATTGTGCAGTCTATTGCATACTATTGCATCAAAGACTTAATTTTGATATAACTTCTCTTAAAAGAACCCTTAACGGTCTAAAATCTATTTGAAATTTGAAAAAGAAGAGGAATGGTTTTCATTTTGTAAAAAGGATGTTCAGAATAAAAGCAATTTTTATTAAAAATTATTAAAAAATCAAATTAAAAGAGCAAATTATTAAAAAATCCCACCTCAGTATTTTTAAATCAGTTTTTATCTTCACTTTTGGCTAAACTTCTGCTTACGTGTTTTTGAAAAACAATGGTAAAATAGTTTGAGCCCTTTCTGTTAGAAGTAGCCTTCTTACAAGGCAACACAGTACCATTCTGAGTAGTTTTAAGAGATCGTTATTAATTTTTAAATAATGTGCATGATGCTGCTAGCACATCACAAATTCTTTACTGACTTCTGCATATAATAAATATTTCTTCACCTGTGGGCTGTAGCAGACAATAAATAGGTTTATTTAAATAAATAAGTGCAGAAATGTTCACGGACAATTGCTTATTTTTACTTTGTAATTTCCACTACATTTTTTACAAAAATAATCCAGAGCTCAGTTAGGCTTCCTTAGGGGAAATTCGGCAAATTCAGTAATACTAGGAAGGGGTGTCTTTTGAACGTGTCATAAAACTTCTCAAAGAGCTGTTACTTTGACTTGTATCCACTTGTATATTGTTTCAAAAATGTACATTCCATAATTTTGGCTGTTTCTAGCTGTAATATTTTGGATCAGAAAAAACTGGATTTCCACAGGACCAGACAGTAAGAGTTTGTGTAAGTCCACTCTTTAGCAGCTTCCGGTTGAATTTCAAAAGGCAAATTAAAACGTAGAACATTTATAGATCCGAGAGCATATTTTGACTGATTTAGTGTTTGAGTACCATTGGTCTTCAGTTTGAATTACTCTGCTGCATGTAACTATGTTAGAGAATATTTTTGTCTCAGGAGCTAGTTAGGTAACTCAATTTTGTGACATAACAGTTACAGAACAACTTTGCTGTCAAAGAAGCAGCAAAATAAAACTACTGGACAACAAATAACATTTCTGAATTTTTTGTGAATGACAAATAACTTGTCACGTTCTCTTACAGTTGTTACAGGATATAAGAATGCTTGGAAGTTAGGAGGCCAGCCATGTAATTATGCACAAAGCCTGGGCAAACAACCTCTTAAAAAATCCCCCCCAACCCTCCAAAAAAAAGAAAACAAAAAAAAAACCCACAAAACAAAAAAAAAAAAAAAACAACAAAACCACAAAACAACCCAAAAAAAACCTCCCAAAAAACCTGACAGAAAAAGAGAGACTTGTCAACGAGGTGACTTGAATATATGTATAATCATATTTTTCCTAAGCTGAGTTGAGTCTCTTTCCTTATAACTTCCATCATATTCAGGGGCCAGTAAAAAATTAGCTTGAGGTCTGCAAAGGCTGTGACATCTTTTAAAATACATTTTGTAGTGGATTGTCTTCACATCAAGTATATTCATTTAACAGAGTGAGAACATTTGTTGAGAGAAAGTAGATGCTGTTAAAATTTCTGATGCTAATGTTACAGGCCTGAGACCATCAGAGTGATTCCATGCCAGTTTATGCTGTTATTTTTCCTAATTCAATGTAAGCTGTGCAAAATGTGCATGTAGGAACTCCATATATTTGAGCTGTTGAAGTTATTTCAAAGCAAGTGTGTTTTTCCTGAAATGTTTTCTTTTTGTGAAATATCCCTTCTGTAGGTGTTTTCTATATATTACTTTCCTTCTGATTCAAAAGTAGTAACTAGTTAGTAAGTAAAATGTTTCTATTTTGATGGGTGTTTTTTTGTTTAATTTTGTTGTTCTGTTGGAGTTTTTAAAACTTTGTGACCTTTTTATCAAATAGTGATAGCTGCATTTAAAAACTGGTTCAAATGTAAAGTTGTATTCCTATTTCTCAATATGGCAGCCCAAACATGTATTTTCTTAAACTGTTTTTAAGTACATAGAAAATTCAGAAATTACTGGAGTAGTGTACTCAAGCTGAATTTTCTGTCCAAATCTGGCAAAAGTCAGAAATACATTTTTTGTCTATGTTGGTTTCAACCTTTAGATTAAGGGAAGTTAGAATATTTCTCATTTTGCATCAGGAATTGTGTATTTGGCATTGTAAGGTTTTGAATGAGATCTAATCCAGTGCAAACAGACATTAATCTGGCTCATTCTTTAAGATGATAATAATACATATGTTTTTCTTAAATCGTTGCTTTCTTTATGATTGTTTTATTATCTTACTTAGGGATTGTTTTTTCTTTTATTTTTCCTTTTTTTTGATTGGAGTCTTTAGTTGCATTGTTGCGGCATTGCATTATTTAAATTGTTTCTTAATAAATTAGTTAATTTTCCCTGTTTTTTCATCCCAGAACCTTCTGGTATCTTTGTGAAAAGCATTACAAAAGGCAGTGCTGTTGAACATGATGGCAGAATCCACGTGGGAGATCAAATTATAGTTGTAAGTAAACGCAGGATGAACTGAAATAGCTTGTCTACAAGACTCTGCTTCTTTATGTTGCAAAGAAATGCTCATTAAAATACTTAGGATCAGTGTTGCAGTTCTGAGTCCTTTCCTGACAGAGTATCTCATCACATGTTTTCTGATTATGCTACCTGCATGTAACTTGTAATTCTTCAAAAAAATCTTGTATGTGAGAATATATCATTATATATCCCCCGTATCAGTAGAAGGTTAGTAAGTGTGAAATTTCAAAGTTTGATTCAAATTGGGCAGCTGTTTTCAAAATGATTTTAAAAGGTTGTGTCCCAAAGTTTTAGGTGTTCAGAGAAAGAATAACATATTTTTATCCATAAACTGTTGCTTCTGTGGTGGAAATCAGGTTGTGAATGCAGGGAGTGCATTTTTGTGTCTCTCATAGATATGTCCTTGCATTTGTGTGAAGACAGCAGTAAGAACAGGTTATGGTCTCTCTTCAGAAGTGCCTGCATGTTTGTTTGTGGAAGCATATATCTTTTTTGTAATGGTTTACGTGCTGAGTACAGATGGCTAAAATGGATTATTCCAAAGTTTGTTTTCTTCTTCTACTGCACATGCAGAAGGAGAAAATTATTTGGGTGACCTCAGACACTGAAGAATAAAATGCATTTTTTAAATATGGTTTGTTTTAAGTGCGGGGGGAAAATTAAATAGTCCCACCTGATTTTTAGTTACTTTAGGAATTTTGGAGAAGGACAACAAATTACTTAGGGTCCAGGGGATTCATGCTTCATTTAGTAGGACTTAAAATAATGAAGTATGTGTTTTGTGTAGATAGGCAGAAACAAATACAGGAGTGAAAGAGCATAGTATTGTAAGAAGTATTTGAAAAATTTAAGGCACTGTGGGGTAGATATAGAAATAATAGAATATAATGGAGTTTGCAGGGAGAAGAAAAATAAAATGTGATGGGTGTTAGGTAGTGATAATGGGATAGAATTAAGAAATGTCAAAATTTTGAATTCTAGAAAGAAACCCGAGTTAATGAGATAATAAAATAATTTCAAACAGAGAAGACTGAAATTTTATTCTTTAAACTCTTAAAATGATGAACCAGTGATAACATCTGGTTGGTTGTGACCGTGTTCTGTTTCAAAATTGGAATTCACAGTGCTCATTGGTAGACTTCTCTGTATCTAAATGACTGCACTCTGTAAGTCTTTCTATCCCAGTGGATCGATGTGTCTCTCCTTACTCTTGATCACCCAGTATTGTCCCTCAGAGGTAGGGATGGCTGAAGTGGTTGAGTGACAGGCTGTACAATATGCCCTGCACAGCACATGCTGTATCCTCTCCCACCTTGCAGAGCAGATCTGCCTGGCCACACCATGGTGGGCTCTCCTCCCCTCTTTGCTGTGGTAGTGGTTGTCATCTAGCTCTGGGGTACTCCAGTGGGAGCGCTTAGCTTATCCAGTTACATAAAATTGTACAGGTTTTGTTCTTGCTCCTCCACTTGCTTTCTGCTAACAGATGCTGAGAGCTCACTGCATTGTTTTGCCCTGAACTTTTTTTCTGTGGGTGAACTGAAAAGCTACTTGATCCTGCAGGTGGATGGAACAAATCTTCAGGGTTTTACTAACCAGCAAGCAGTTGACGTTTTGCGGCACACGGGACAAACGGTTCGGCTCACTTTGATCAGAAGAGGTCATAAGCAGGAAAATTGTATTCCACCCCAGGAGGACTTGAGTGCTCCTGTTGAGCAGGACTTACTATTCCAAACAAGGGATAGTACCACAGCCAAAGGTAATTAAAACTGGCTTTGCTGTTAAGTTGGCTTGAAACATTTTTCTTCTCAATTGCAAACTGTAAATAAAATGGACCAGATTCATTCTGGGTATCTATTCATTCTGGTAGATGACAGAGCTGCTGTACATGAGGTGGAGTTTTGTCTACAATGGTTTGATTAATCTTTTAGGCACAGTGGTATTATTTGCTACATTTTCAAAGTGAGTGTTGAAAGTTCTTTGTCGCATTGACCTTCTGGCTGAATTGCTTTGAGACTTTGATCCTGCAAATCTTTGAATGGTAAGAAGGCAGTAAATGTTTTATTCATGCTTAAGAGTGAGAGCTGCATTCAAAAGCAGTCAGAGAAAGACCCTCCTTGATCAGCATAATCAATCTCATCCCATTTTACTCTTGCTTGTTATAAGGTGCAGGTATGAGAGGAGTAGCTTACATCGTCAGTACCCTATCAGCCCCTAAATACATGTGTAAAATGTTCAGATGCCAAAGACCAGTAGTAATTTTGCTGCTGATGACATGAGATTTGTGCACCTTTATCTTACATGCTCTGCACATATTTAAGTATATGTGCCACATCTTGAAAGTGAGTGTGTTTAAATGAAAGATACCTCCACAGGGCCTGGAAACACAAAACAGCTGCTGGTGTAATAGTTAGATGTCAGTGAAAGTATGTCACAAGTAGTCAACAGAGGCCTAATCCTCACCTCATACAAGATTTTCAGAGAGCCAATAGCATGTTACCTGTATGTCATCCTCCCACTCCTACCTTTAACAAGAGGTATAGGCCAAGTCTTCAGAATGCTGTTTTTCCAGCCAACAGGTGTTCAAAACATCTGACAGGTAGCAATATACATAATAGAATTTGGTGGTAGGAGAGATTTTCTATGTATGAAAAGTGTGCCAGGTGTCCAGGTCTCCAAGGCTGAAGCATTTTTGTTTTCAGTATCAGCTTTCTGAATTGCACAAAGGAAAGAAAAAAATAAATTGATACAAGAATGCTAAAGAATGTTATATTTAGATGTATTTTTATTCAGTCATAGAAATGCAGGTACTGATAGTTGTACTGGGTTTTTTGTCGGATTTTTTTCATTGAACTCACTGGAGAAGGCAATGCATTAACAAAAGACAGTATCTTTGAAATGTGATGTTTCTTCTGGGCCACGCATGCCAGATTCCATTTGCCAAATATGGGTACTCTGAAGTCCAGTGGAGGAGAGAGTTGGTGCCCCAGAGCATGCCTGTGAGCTTGGTAAGTATTATGACATATAAAGTACCTAAATAGCTGAAAAGATTTCTTCTTTTTTTCAGATAACAATGAAACAGAACAGGGATCCCCATCACTGCCATCCAGTGCCAGTGTGGTAAATACTGGAGATGACATGAAACAACAGGAAACAGGTTCTCAAGTTTTAATATTTTATTCTGTGAAATTGCCCTTCTGTGTTCTTACACAAAGACCAGGTGTTTTGTGTGTCTTTCCATCTTCTGCAAGCTCTGTAGCTGAGGTAGAAGTAGAAAGTCAAAGTAGTCATACATTTAATCATGTACTCCTAATCATAAGTGTTGTAGGAACAGGACTACTGTAGGTGTCTGAAAATAATTATATGCTGAAGATGTCACATGAAGCAGTTTGCTTTGGCTACTTGCTCAACCCTCTCCTAGTCTAGTTTTGCATATCAACTCTTTTTAGTCTAGTCTAGAAAAAAAAAAAATTCCTTTCCATTCCCTGTTATCTTTCCAGGTGTCGGCAGCTGCCCAGCTACAGTTCCAGACTTCTACATCTTCTGATTAATTTCCTTTTCCCAAATTTTTGAGCTTACATTTCATTTAGTATTCTCTGGTAATGTCTGAAATTCAGTCAGTTCTGGTTCACTGATATTCTCCAAATTTTCCCATACTCTTTGTCAAAATTCCTGTTTTCTACTGGGTATTCTTTTCCTGCTTGATCTCCTAGAACACTCTTCAACATTTTCAGAAGTCCTGTGTGATGATACGCTTTTCAGATTTAGACATAACTTGATGTGTCAGCTTGAGGTGTAAAATTTTTGTGCTTCCAGAGTAAAAGTAGGAACTGAAAAGTTCTGCAATATGTATCTTTTCATAAGTCATGCTTTCTGATTTTCTTGGATAGCTGGAGGAATTTCTTTTTAACTTCTTTCCTTCAGATAGTGCTGTGTCTTGGCTTTGGGAAAAGTATTGTCTTCTTTGAATGCTATGCAACATCTGACTTTATATGACTTTATACTTAGTAATATCTCTGAGTGATGACTAGACTTAAAACACTGTCTGAGGCTCTTAGTCATTTTCTATTCTTACTAAAATCAGTGGGATTTGAGAACTTTGTAATGAAGATTCTTGTCCTTACCTGTGATGAGCATCTGAAGAGTTTATTTTGATACTTAATGTACACACAGCCCAGGCCATGGACCTTGAGTATGTAGGATCCTGTTAAACTTGCTGTGTTTGCTGGCTATTGTATCTAAATACTACTTTTTATTGGTTTCTGTCATAAAGCCTAGACAATGTGAATGAGGGGGAAATGAGCAGGAAGAAAGCATTTCTCTATTTTTCAAACCTGCAAATAAACTTTCAGTCAAATTAAGATTTGCCACAGTTTGCTACCTAGCCTGTCACTGTATCACTGCACTTCTCCCACTTCCTTCCTTTCCAAGTTCGTTGCTGTTCTTCAGGTATTAAAATTAAAAGAAAAAAAGCAAAGAACTTGGACGTCTTACATTCTCTTACTGACCTTTAGGGCTTAACAGTTTCAGAAAAATCTTTCACAGTGCTCATGGTTTTAAAAATAAAAAATAGATCTCCAGATTGTGTTTTTTGGATATTCTCTGTAAAATACAGTGTCTGTCCAAAAGGATCAGTGTGCATTTTTAAGTATTTTAGCTATCCCTATGAATCAATCTGATCAGCCCACATGTAGTCTGATTTAACGCAGGGCTTGAGTGCAACCTTTTAATTTCCTTGGTGCCTATTCTCTTGAAAAATTGCAAAATATTGACTCAACTCTGAGGCTAGTATGCATCTTTTCTTCCCAGCCACCAATCTATTTGACTTAACTTCATGTCTTTCAAAATACACAGTTTTTAATGGTTGGAATCTTTATACTGCATTGCAAGTTTTTGCTCTGGTAAACCTGAGCTTGGTGAGACTAAACATGCCAAGTTTTTAGTCATATTTAGGACAGTTCTGACATCATGGGAATGATTGTGTCATTGTGCATGTTTCATATACTTTATCAGTTTTAGAAGTTGACTAGCTTTTTTAATTCTTTCTCACAGTAATCTTAAATATAAATTTTAGATTTCCAGCTAACTAGTACAGAAGAAGCGGCTGCAAAGATAAAGTGGCAGAGAATTATGGGTTCGAATTATGAAATAGTGGTAGGTAAATTTTGTTTATTATTGTTAAATATGCATCTCTTTCATCTGTGCGTCTATTATGTTGACAGCATATGGACAGAAATATGCTTGTATTGCATTTGTTCTTTCATGTATGAAGATTACACATATGCTCCTTAGTATGTTGAGATTATTTTAATTATAGACTTTGAATGTAGATATGTATTTTTCTGTATTTTATCAAAACCATGACAGACTTGTTAAATTCCTGTGCTCATAACTATTGTTTCACTAATTTTCTAGCTTTGGGAGGATAAATGTGTTTAGAGAAAAAATATTTAATATGAACTTCAAAGCTCCCTTCGTTAGCTAGAACTTGAAGCTTCATTCTCATTCTGCATACTGAATAAGTGATTTCACATAATGATGTAAATAATACATAGAACATATACTGTAGATATGGAAGAAAAGTAGTATGTCAGTTTAGGAGATCACATGTCACAGATGTAGTGTCTGCAGAAGTATGTATTATTAGATTGTTGTCATAAGCAGTTCCCACTTGTGTATTGCAAAGTGGTGTGTGATCATTGAATCAGTTTTTATCTGACTCCCCATTACACATGACAGTACTTCTGGTTTCTCACTTCTGGAATTTTCACCTAACTGCATGTAAATTGAAATGGAAAGTAACAGATCTGGCTGTAACCATTTCTTTATCTTACTTTAGGTGGCTATGGTTAACAAATTTAGTGAAAGCAGTGGGTTAGGGATAAGCCTTGAAGCTACAGTGGGTCATCATTTCATCAGATCTATCTTACCTGAAGGGCCAGTTGGACGAAGCGGCAAGCTATTCAGTGGAGATGAACTGCTGGAAGTAAGATAAAGTACTACTTTATCTTAGTCTGCATTCAGTAAGGTTTTTGAGCAGTAAGTTTCTTCTCATAGGCTATAACCATGGTAGTAATGTATATCTAACAGCATGCCAGTTAGTGGTTGAGTAGTCACTTCATATGTATTTACATATATTTATGTGAGTACATATGCTTACATACATTTCTTAGCTGGTACCTGATTTTTTGATAGTCCAAGGTCTTTCTCATGGTCTAAGCTCAGCTGGCAAGTAAGCACCATGCAGCCACTTGCTTACCCACGCCACTCACCCCCAGTCTGGTGGGATGAGGAGGAGAATCAGAAGTAAAACCTTGTAAGTTGAGATAATGGCAGTTTAATAATCGAAACAAGGTATAATAATAATAATAGTCATAGTAAAAAGGAGAAAAACCTTCAAGTGATGCACAGTGCAAGTGTTTACCACCTGCTGACCAATGCCAGACCCTATCCCCGAGCTCTGATCAGTGCACCTTCCAGTTAACTCCCCAGTTACATACTGGGGACATGATGCTCTAGGGTGTGAAATACCCCTTTGGCCAATTTGGGTCATTTATCCCAGCTGTGCTCCCTCATAGCTTTTTTTTTTCTTTTTTGTACCTTCTCACTGGCAGAGCATGAGACACCAAAAGTCCTTGATTCAGCTTAGCAGCAGTCAAAACATCGGTGTGTTATCTAAGTTATTCTCATACTGAATTCAAAACACAGCACTGCACAGCTACTGAGTATAAATTAACTCTATCCCAGCTGAAATCAAGACCGTCACCAAAAAAGAATATGTAGTGAAAGCGTTAAGATTTAATAGGTTTATCCCAACTCAGTGAAGGGACTAAACATCTGATTACTTTTCTAAATTATTCTCTTAGAATTAAGATGTGAATTTGTTTTACATTAATGCAAGAAACACGAAGCTACAGTGTATATTGTGTTTGTAGGGTGGTGTCATGCAATTAAAAAGACTATACATTTAGTTCAGTATCTACCTTGGTGGTGAGCACCGAATTGAGTAGAAATTAAGGATTGAAAGTGTCTATTAGCATGGGGATTTTTGTTGCTTTTATTTTACTTTTTTTTTTATGAGGTGATTAGTGAGTTGGAGTTTGCTTGGGTTTTTTTACTCATTTTTGTTACTGTGCTTAGAAATACTCTTTAGTTCTAACCACTGTGTATTCTTTATTTATTGAGGTGAATGAGATCTCTCTTCTTGGAGAAAACCACAAGGATGTGGTCAGTATCTTGAAAGAGCTGCCTATTAAGGTGACAATGGTGTGCTGTCGTCCAGTAGCTCCACCTGTCACTCAACCAGAAATACTAGAGAGTCTAAGCCTATCTGAGGTTCAGCTTACAGAAAAGGTATTTTGTCTTTAAACAATCACTGAAAATGACAGTTTTCTTGAGGGAAAAAAAATTAAGTTCTTCTACATGATTATAAATAATGTATTTTAATATTTTTGGAATAGGAGCCAGACAAATAGGAAACAGCAAATAATGTTTATCGGCTATTTTTTAGGCCACCAGAAAATATGAATCCTGGCTCGTCATAGGCAAAAATATCCTAGGATGTGGGGCTGTCTGTCTAAGTACAGTACTTCTTGTTCTGTAGGTGAGATGTAGGAGTATAGCAAGTTGAACTGTGCGTTCTTTAGAATTGGAATGTATTTAATATAGTTTTGAACTTTGCTTTCTGGATTTGCATTGTGCACAACTGTGTTTGCATTCCTTGACTGAGACTTCTGTCACTTGTAAGCGCACAGCTCTGGGCAGCCTGGTGAACTAAACATGTAGGAATGGCCTAGGGTATAGTATACAAAGCAACACCATTTGTATGAAAAGAGAGACAGTTAGCTCTTAGTTCTGAGCAAGGCACCAAATTCAGCTTATAGTTTCTAAACTTCTCTGTGAATCCAAGTGAAGAGCAGTCTGTGTATGTACGTATTTATTTGTTTTTACTTTTATTAAATATTCTGGCTGCTGTCACCATGATTACATTTAATGAAGGCATATTTTAGACATACCATTTAATAACATATATTTCCCATATATTTGAATGCATATGCTAATAAAGTTTTTTGAAGATTTTAATTTGACAGAAATTCCATTTTGTAAATATTTTTCTAGTGAGTAGTTTAATATACTTGCAGCTTGGCTACAGATATAAATAGTTGTATTTTGTGCCGGGTTTATCAGTGTTCATTAAATGTCCTGAGTGCTTGCACTTCTTCTGTGTTTAGAGATATCACTTAAGTTTTATCTTGTTTTCTGTAAACAGAGTTTTGTCTCTGAAGATTCTCAACTGTTCACATTTTATTGGTAAACATTTACTGTTTTTCTCAGGGTCACATAGAACTTGGATTCGTTGGTTCCTCAGACACAGAGGGAACAACTTTGGAAACAGCTGATGAAGGTCAGAGTGTGGAAGGGGTGCAAAGCTCATCTCTGGCAATGTGGGAAACAGAAGTACAGCACATTGAGCTGGAGAAAGGGAGTATGGGGCTTGGATTTAGCATATTGGACTATCAGGTAAATTCTGCACTTCTTTGGATGAGGGACAAAATATTCATATTGTTTGGATCTTGCAGTGCGTTCTATATATTTTAAGGGTAAACGTTAATAGAAACTAAGCAACAGAGTAGAACTAATCACAGCTGGCAGGCATTCCAGTAATTATATTACATATTCCTCTCATTGTATTAAGACTGCAGTTTCTAATGATGATAGTAATACTGGTTCAGAAAAACAGATAATCCATTATATGCTAGGGTTTCAGAAAGCTGTCTTCTAGTGACCCAAGGACAATGAATGATGTAGCCAGCATATTTAGGCATTTAGCCATGTATTTTGCACCTGCAGTGAGGTGTTTAGGACAAATCCAATAAAGGACTTAAATGCTTAAAGCAGGATTTACTAAAATCCAGAACTGTAATTCTGAAATCCCTTGCTTAGCTGCTGTCTGTCAGGGACATGCTTCAACATCCCCATTCATTTTGTGTTTGACTTCAGAATTCCTGGATACTGTATTCCTTGGTATGTCCCGATGAACAGTTGAGTGCTTGTTTCTTGCCTTCACTTGGTTAGGTTGACAGAACATATTACTCCTGTTCCCAGTTTTCCAGTGGATAATTTTAAATTGAATGTCAAGTAATTTCTCCCTGAGGTCCATGTAGGCTTTTGCTGAGCTGTTTTGTGGTGCTATGGGGTCACGTCTCTTTCCAGGTTTCTGCTGGATCTTGTCCACAGAAATGCATTTGCATCTGGCAATAACTTCCAAGTGGAAATTATGGCCCCAGGGCTGTCCTTACAATTAAGTTATGGCTTAGATTTTGCATTTGCACACTGATAAGGTGAAGAGCAGTGTAGTGTATTAATGTGAAGGATAAAGGTGTAGTCAAGTGTCTTTTATGAAGCACTGACTACTCTTTAAAGTATTGCTCATGATGCTCTGCAAGTGAGACATCACAGATGAGCTTGAGTGTTTGAAGTCCATGTCTTCTTAGTAGAAGATATTTTCGCTTCAGCCTCTTCTGAGCATTAACACAAATGGTGGGTGCATATGTGGTTAGTGACTGAATTTTGTTTATGGATAATAGTACTAAAAGCTTAATGCCTTAAGTTGGTTAACATATTTTTCAAATATGAGGTAGTCTTCCAGCTTTAGTCAGCTTTCTGATACTTAGGGTTTTTTTTGATGTTATAATATTTGGGTACTGACATATGTTCTTTCCTTTGATATGCAGTAAAAAAAATTCACTTGGTCACTGAAGTTTTACTTTCTTTTAAGACTGTGAACAGTAAACTTACAGGGAGATTTATATTTGTATTTTGCTGTTTCCATCAAATTCTCAATTCGTTTTCAATGAGCAGTGACCAAACTGCGAGGAGAATTATGTTCATAGTAATACATTTCTTATGTTTTATACAATGGCAGGCCTGTAGAAAGGTCTACGTAATTTCTAACCCTAAGGAAGACAATTACATAGACTAGAGAGGCTTGTTCTTTTTTTTTTTCCCCCAAAAATGTGTCATGCAGTGCCATCTGAAGTGACAATGTAAGTATTTGTTGTTAAAAAAGTGAGGAAGATATCAATGCTCAGCAACAGTGCTAGTTATATTTTGACTTGGGAAGTATTTCATTGCCCCATGGCATTCTTTTTACTGTCATCAAGTGTTAAAGGTCTTCTTGATGTCCTTCTTTCACTCCCTCCATCCCTCTCTCCCTCCCTCCATCAACACTTCTCTCTCACACCAGCTTTCAGCTGTCTGCCTATTCCTATGGCTTTTCCATGTTGTTTTGATGGTGTCTGACCTTTCAGATGTACAGCTTGAGATGGAAACTTGTTACAGCTGCATGCTGGTTTGTAGATGTTTGCTTTTCTCTACTTTTGCTATCAGTAAAGCTGTTATATGGTTACATTTTTTGGTTACATGGTTTTTTTTAACACGTTTTTTTTCTTTTCATGCACTCCAGTGAACTGCATGTTGGAAATATTAACATGATGTTCCTCGTGAATGTTGTTCTGCAAGAATCACACAAATATTTTGCATGTGTGATAATTGTTATACCAGAATTATATATTCCTGTTACTAGTATTTGATGCTAGCTTTTTAAATCAAAATCAGTATATATCAGGATGGTCACTTAAAAGCAGTTTTCTTTCTTAAAAGCAAACATCACTTTGTTTTGTCTTGTTGATTAGTCTTATATTGGTATGTTCATCTCTCATGTAAGTATCTAATTGGGCATGCACACGACCTTGGCTCTTGAAAACTGCTTTCTCAGTTGAGCAAGATCATGAATTATAAGACAGTTATTGAAAATAAGTCATTTGTTCCACTAGAGTGCATGTGTTACATTTGCCCCAGTCTTCATTGCCCACCGGTATCCTCAAACCTCTGAGTGTAAGGGAGGATACTGTTGTTGCAGTAGGAGGTCTATGAATTTCTGATGTGCATGGACAACACTGTGCTATTTAGTAGTATTTTATATTGGAGATACATGATGGAACATCACCTAGAAAGGAGTAATAAATTTCACATTTAAGAATCAAAAATAAGTGGATGTCTAAATATATGGACAGTACAGACAGGATGGTTTGGTCCTACTGAAGATTCATCTAGAGACCAACACTGCTTAGTAACACAACTCTAGTTAATAAATCTCATGAAGAAAAATTCTTCTGTCAAGATGTAAAAGAGTAAAAGAAATTTAATCTTTTTCTTCCCTTTATTTAATTAGGATCCTGTTGATCCAGCAAACACTGTAATTGTGATTCGCTCATTAGTTCCTGGGGGTGTGGCTGAGCAAGATGGCAGACTTCTTCCTGGAGATCGGCTTATGTTTGTCAATGATATCAACTTGGAAAACGGCAGCCTGGAGGAAGCAGTGCAAGCACTGAAAGGAGCCCCAACAGGAACAGTTAAAATAGGAGTTGCCAAACCATTGCCTGTAAGGATTTGGGAATTCAGTGTGTACTTTTTATATAACTGAGGCTGGTACATACTGATCCTGACTTCTCCAAACATTTTGTGTGTTTTGCGGTACAGCTGGGTGGCCTAACTATTGCTTTACATGTAGGAGTGGCCTGGGTAGTACATGGCTGGTGTAGTGATTGCAGGGCCTAGCATACTTGTGTTGCAGATGAGAAAACAGACAAAGCACCTTGCAACCAGCAGAGTCTTTCAGGGCTGAAAGTTGTCAGGCATAATATTGTACACTGTATGCTTTATATGGTTCTCTGAATGTGTGAGATGGTGACATAAAGTTGTTTTTATTTGTTTTGTGTAGAATTTACCAATTCCTTTGCTTTGCAAGGTATAGTACTGTTACAGCTTTATTCTGCTTGGGGAGGTTGTTTGATTTATTCTGGATGGTGTGTGGGAGAAACAAGAAAACTTTCAAGACGTTCAATAACAAATTTTTACTTACAAGCTTAAGAACATTAAGGTAGAATAATACTTGGTACATTTTAAAATGTAGGCATTTTGGTTAGAAATGCAACCATGTTAAAAACAAAAAAAAAATCACTTCAGAAAATGTATATGGGAAAAGAAAGAAAAAGAAAGGATAAGGTAGAAAAGTATGTAGTTACCGCCCATGGATCCAGTGACAAGATTTGATTGTTGCAGTTTGAGTGCCCCTTCAAAGTGCTGGTCACAGTCTTGATCCACTGGGGATGGGGGGAACCCATGAAACACATAATTCAATGAATTAATACATGCTTAGGGTAGATGAGAATGCCAAGTACCTCTCCTGTGTTGGAGAGTTTTACACTGTCTCATGTAACACCATAGGTTACAAGGCATTTCTGTGTTTGATGGTTTATGACACCTAAGATGTTACAGCTTCCTCTCGGGTTAGCATAGTTGAGCCAATTATAGTCCATGAGAAGGCATGAATACCTTCAGGCTTCATGTGAGTGTCTCAGTAGGTCTCTAGAGGGCAGTTTTCACACCTGAGCCACTTGTGTAAGGACATGGACATGGTAAAAAGCACTGTTGCACCTTGCAGGATTTGCTTTTTACTAGCTTCTTCCCTTATCTGGCTCAAAACCCAGCTTGTAGCATCCGTTGGTAGGTGTGCACCCCCTCTGCAGCTGGGTGGTTACTTTGTGCCTGGTCAGCAAAGCACCTGCTGCCTCGGCAAATGTTTGACGCATTGACCATTAACATTCCAGTCCCTCACAAGTATCTATGCAATATTTGTATTTAAACAGCACACTATGCTATATTGTGTAGTCTTCAGTTTGTATACATCTAACTGGTTATTTCAGGTTTGGTTTTATAGGTAGTCTGGAACAATTCAAAAAAGGAGGTTAAACGAGACCTATGGTCACTGAGGTAGTGTAGGAGTAAGAATGCTAATGAACAAGCATCCCTGATGGGTTAAGTTCAAATCAGTAGAATAGCATTAGTTCGTACATACAAGAAAGATACCTTTCTCTATATTAGTAAGCCCAAGCACAGTTTTAAGGGTTCATTTTTGTTTTTCATGAATTGATAATCTTGTAACCCTTGTGGATGTAGATACTAAATTTTCATTCTTAGTAGATTTTGTGGAGAGAGTGGGAGGGAATGTCTGTTGTTTAAGTTCCCAGAAACTTTGCTTTTCATAGTAAGAGAGTACATTTTAACTTGTTCTGCTAAATTAATTCTTTTTTTATTGGAGACTCCATATTAATTGCAAACAAAATTTCATACTCTAGAAGATGCCACTCTAAAGGAGAAAATGCATGGGGGTTTTGTTTTCCAAAAGTTGTAAACATATGGCATTTGCACTTCAATATTTCATGTGTTATGCTTGCCAAGTAATTAAACATTGGAAATAATCCCTGCTTCTTTTGCAGTACTGGACAAATGCACCTACTATCAAATTATGTTGGAAAAAGCTACTGGTTTATAGTCAGAATTACATTTTGTTCTCTAGAGGCTAAGGAATACGATCGTAAAACACAGAGAGTAGCTGAAGTCTTCCTATCTGCAAGCAAGATTGCTCCTTGGCTAGCAAGATTATAAAGACCTCTAATGTTAGGCTCTTTCTTTCTTGGCAGCTGTGATGGCAGTTTTAGTATATCTTTATTAAGACCAGAAACTGAAAATGAGCCTAGACTAAGTTGTGGGCTCTGTGGTATACCTGGACAGGCCTTTTTCATTATTTGGGGTTTCAGAATTGATTCAGAAGCTGAATCAATTCAGGTAAATTTGAAAAGAAAAAAATGTCTCTTTACCCTCTGAATACTGTGACTATGATTGAAATGGTCTCTTTGCTGCATTTGGAATCCATTTGCCTTTCTAAACTGCCCCTCTAGCAGAATGCACTCTGCAACTGCTGTGTGCAGGCCACTCATCCGACTCAGAGCTTCGTTCTTTCTGCAGCTTTCACCTGAGGAGGGCTATGTCTCTGCTAAGGAAGATTGCTTTTTCTACACTGCCCAGTCACTTGAGGAGGAGGGGCCAGCTGATGCAGCCCTCTTCCGTGCTGAGCTGGCTCTGGTTAGTGGCCCAACTTACCACAGATTTCTTCAGTCTTTGCGTTTTGTAGTGAAAGGAATTGCCTTGTCACTGTCCATGCTTATTTTTTAGTGTTCACTGTCTCCACATTACTCATCCACTGTAGGTGGGATGGATTCTGACTTTGTAGAAACTGGTGTCTAGAGACTTTGGCTTTTTGCATGAGCTGTGAATCTGGCCTATGATATGTTCATTGCTGAGGAAAAAAAAAAGTATTTTGTTGATGGTTTCAAAAGTGCATGGCTATCCACTTGTCCTTGCATGCACTGAGCAGTCCTTAGGAAATCTCACATTTTTGGGGAAATGTTCATGTCCTTATTTTTCTATGTATCATAATACACACTTTTCTACTGTGGAAAGTTTTTGATATTCCCTTTTCGCATGTAATCCAGCCATACAAGGAACACTGTATCTTCAAAAGCTGCAAATACTTCCCCCTAATAATGTTCTTCAACCTTCAACATCAATCAGTGATTATGAGATTTACAAGGTCAAAAGGTGTTTGCTTGTACAAACAGTGCAGCTTACCTGAACATTCAGTGCCTTACATAGCACAGAAGTTACCAATAAGAACTCAGATTAAAAAGACACAGGAACTAGGGCACTACAAAACAGCAAAAAATCCCCCAACCCTTCCTCCCACAAAATAAAAAAAAAAAAATAAATTAAACAACAACCCAGAATACACATGTATATGTATGTATTCCAAGTGTGTATTCTCATGGTTATTTGTTCTGTTCTGGGTCTGATGTTGAAATTATTAGGCCTTCATTTTCTGGAGACCGGAGCAGGGAAGTGCTTCTAAACATGAGAACTTAGTTCATTAGAGAAAAAGGCAAAATTGAACAAAAACCTGAAATGGATCCTGTCAAGGTGAAAATCTCTGCATTACTTCTTCCAGCAGGTTTGCTGTTTTTTCACATTTGCAGATGACAAGCTGATTTAATAGCCTGCCTTTAAACAAGACTGCATGTTTTTAATTCTTCAGTTTGTTACCTTTAGCAGTTAGGTAACAGTATTTTTCTTGCTCCATTCATTTAGAAGAAGCACTAGTTTTATATTCTAAATAACCTTTAATTGAGGATGTGTTGAAATGATCAGATTAAAACTATCTAAAAAATTTGACTTCCATCTGTGGTTCCAATCAAAAAAAAAAACTTGTGAAAAAAAGCAATGAAAATACATGGCATAATAAAATTGTCACTCAAGTTTGTCAGTTGTCTAATTAAATGTGCAAAATGAGAAACTAAATGTGCAGTCACCCTGACGATATGTTTTGAGAGCGCACATATGAGATACTGTTTTTCGTAGACAGATTGGTACTCAGATTTTACAGATATGTCCTGAATTTTCATAATACTTTTTTAAGGCACAGCTTTAAACGAAGGCATAGGTAAAACGAATACGCATTTTCAAGAAGATGAGCTGAGAGTAAGTTACAGCAAAGAGGCAGTTTGGATTAGCAGTTAAGTCTGTAGGCTTGCATTAATAAAAAAAGTAATTCCTTTTACTCTGAAAAGGAATCAATGTGTTGAATTACTGCAGACTGTTGCTGCTACTATAATGGATTCATAATATGATTAACCCAGAAGCTGAAAAACAAGTTAGATCCCATCTCTGTAGATGGGTGCATTCATCTGCTTTGTACCAGTTTATGATGCGGGCATGGCTCTTAACCCAGTGATCATTTTGTTAGCCTTTGTTTGAGCTCTGCTGGGGAGATTAAATAATATTCAAAGGGTTCAAAAGCACCATAAATTAGGGCTTTTAGGGCTTAATTTTATTCTTGTATTTAAAAGAATATAAGTCTTTGAAAAAAATACGTTTCATTTAAAAATAAAGGCAAAAATACTACCCATGTCAATGTCTGAAACTCTTTTAAAAATTTTATTTCTCATGTAAGAGTAATAGAAATATAGGAATGCTTACAGTGATTTTGTTGTCAAAAGCAAAATCATTTAAAATCTGTTAAAAAATCATGTAATGAATATACAGAATATATAAATGCAGTGTAAAGCACTGTAGTTTCCAGATTGTTTTTAAAAGAGTATAAAAATAACTGATCTTAAGTAGTTGAGTCAAGAGAACATTCCTGATATGTGGCACCAAGTTAAGCTCAATATTTTTTCCATGCTATTTTTTTTAAAAAGAAATTAAAAAAGAAGCCCTAAAGAAATCAAAATATAGACACCAAGAAGTACAGCGGAATTCGCCCAACACTTTGTGCTTCTATTAATAGCATGAGCGTGCCTCAGCCCCACAACTTACTCTGGTTCAGACTCTTGCATTACTTCAGATATTCTTTGCAACCTTTGAAGAAGTAGTAACACAGATTTACTGGAAGCAGAAAATTTTCCTACTGCGCTTTGCAAATGTAATTTCAATCTAAAACATGGAATGAAAAAGAAGGAAAGAATCTGTATGTAATGGCTGGTGTGCATGTGTTTGGGGCTTATGTGGTGTGAGGGCAACAGCTTGGCTGATTGAATTGCTTTTGTTGTTAGGTGGACTCTGGCGAGGCAGATCTAGCGGATGAGTCCACCTTTGAATCACAGTATTCTCTAGAGAGAGACGTCTTCCAGGATTCAGTGACAGCTCTGCATGACAGTGCCTGTAGCGGTGAGGTGAATGACAGCTTCTCTCTTCCATTATCAACTCCCAAGGTAAAATTGAGGATGGTTTTATTGATGGCAAACTTTAATTTTGAGTGTGAGCAGGCTGTATTATCAGATAGAAATGTTTTGTGTCATCCTGGTTCAAAATGCTCTATTTGCTACCAGGGTAAAATTTTGTTTAGAGTAATGCTGACGTCTTGCAGATATCTTTGTTGAAGAGCGAGGCAGATAGAAGGCACAAAACTTGGATTTTTGCTAGATAAAGCATGATTTAGCAAGCGTATGGTGAGATATTTGTAATATTAAAGGTGTGGTGAGCAGTCTGTTAGAAAAATATAATTGTCATTCAAAGCATAGTAAAGAGTGGTAACATGAAATTACTGTTTTTCTATATTTTAGTATGAAAAGCAAGAGTAAATGTTCATCCTGATTTTTGCTTTTATGCTTCATAATTAGTATGTTTCTGTGGTTTGGAATGAAATTTGCATAATGAAAAGTAAATCTGTGTATATCAAAACTCTGCTAATAATTTTTATGTAAAGCAAATGAAGATTGATTTAAGAGTATTAAGAAGATCAATAGCTTTTTTGGTTCTTGGTCACATACCCATAATGACCTGATTGTGTTATCTTTCTTTCCATGGTTTTTCATGTTCTTTTTTTCCTTTAAATCTTAAGGTTTTAATATCACTAACTAGAGCAGTCTTCATTGAAAACCACTGGGTTTGTAGTCTGTGGTCTTGAATAGAGTAGCTGCTGCTTTTTCTGCCACACCTGAGCTGCAGTAATTCCCGTTAAACTTTCTTCAATATGTTTAGCCCTTATGAGGCACTGGTTAGAAAGCAAGATTCATCTTCTAATGGTTTCTCCTAACCAACAGAAGATCACTTCTCTGCTGTGCCAGTGGGACAGCTTGCATTGTTTAACTCTATAATTGTTACTTAAATGGATTATGCATTTTACATTCTTAGGAGCATTTTGTGAGATAGAGACTGGATTTACATTATATATTACATTGAGGCTCTAGAAAGTCTTTAGTTATTTTCACCATAGATTTAAAGGTAACTTTGGTTTACATACTCTTTTAAAATACCATGGTCCTGACTTTTCAGTGTTCGTCTCTGCTAGTATGAAGTGAGTATTAAATTCTCATCAAGTAACCTATTCATGATTAAAAAAACAAACATAGTAGGAAAATCTGTTCATTAGTGAAGACTTTTGAAGCAAGTGAAATGTGGTAAAAATTAAAACAGCACTATTTGATGCTGTGAGGAATGCAAAGATATTTCAGTTATTTCTGGCTGCAGGGCAGTTGGCAGGTTCTGAGTGTCACTTTGGTGTCACATTTAAAATAGGTGTTGAAAAACATACCTAAAATAATAATGATGCTCTAGTGGGGCCACATGTTACTATAGTTACAAATTCCTGAAATTGTCTTTGTCCTAAAAAATTGCATCATTGGCTTTTCTTTAACTGAAACAAAAATAAAAATGAGTATATGATGCAACTCCTAATATATGGCATACAAAATAAATGTTTGCTTCACTGATTTGGAAATGTCCCAGCTGTATTTGAAACCTTATAAAATAATTTAAATAGATTATACTATTGTGTTCTGTTCTCAAAAAGGTAAGAAATTATGTCATTGATTATATCATGCAGATTAGTTGTATTTAGGCTCTGCTCAATTATCTTCTCAGCTATTACTTAAACCACTTATTTACTGGTAAGCCTTCTTTGATTCTTGTCTGGGGACAGAACAAGCATGTATGCACTTCATGAAAGTTGACAAAAATTAATTCTAGGGCTCTTGAGAAAAAATGTTGCAAAATATTCCCAAATCCTGGGAAGCATGTCTCCCCATCTTTTTGGAGAAGTAATAGAACAATTAATAGGACCAGTGGATAACAACTAAGACAGAGAGAGGTAGTTGATTTTGAGCTGTTTTATTGCATTTCAGAAAATAATCTCTAATATTGATACCGAGCTTCTGAGTCCTTGATATATCTTTTTAAAATCTAATGGCCTACCTGTTTTTAAAATAACTTTAGAAGGTCAGCTAGAGAATATTTGAAGGTTTTTTTCCAGAATATTATGATTCTTGAAATCCCTTGAAACATTTCAAAAGCAGGGTCTCAGAATCTTGGAAGTCTAAACAAATGTGTAGGGAACTTAGTCATAGTACTGCAGCCATAATTGGTAGATGTGCAATAATTATTAACTAGTAAGCTTCTGTAATTGCATTGTTGTATTTCAGTGTTGTCTCATTTCAAATCCCCCATATTCACCTTTTGCTGAGGTTTGACCAAGTTTTTACTTGTCACTCTTTCTGAGGAAGAGAAATCTTAATATATTTCTGCTCAGTTAAATGGATGATAACATTACATTCATATTGTCTGAACTGCTTGCAATTCCTCTTTGCTTGCTAAGTGTGCTGAAAGTAAAGACATTGGTCTTGCAAAGTTCTTTCACCTGAGAAAAACAACTGTATGCTTGAATTTTAAAAAGTTACTGAAGTTATTCAAGCTAGAGTTAGTAACTTATTTTACTGATTTCTGGTGTTATAAAGCAGAAGAAATGGTCTAAGAAATCAAGTTCACTTTATAGTAGAATGAATGCCTGTAGGGAACTGTCGATGAGGTTGATCTTGCTGATTTCACAGCAGTATTTTAGCATGAAATGTGGTTTTGAATTATACTATAAATGAATGGTGATTGTTCATTGTCTCCTGTGTTGAACAGTCTGTTGGAGAGGAATGCCCAAATGCTGCAGCTGATTTCCATGTATCTGAGAAAAATCTGTACAACATGAATTTGAATCAGAGACTGAGAGATGAAAAGTCTGTAGCGGACAGTAGCCTGGAAACTGCAAGTGATTTTACTAAAATAGATCTTTTGACACTGGAGGTTTCAGATACCAACCAAAATGAAAGTGAAAATACAGCAACATGGACTGGATCTCAAACAACATCAGAGATTGTACTAAATACAAGCCTTGCTACTACCACACAGCTTGATCCCAATGAAAAAGTAAAGTTACTTGCCAATTTTTTTTTTAATAATAATTTAAAAATCATACAGAAAGCCTGTAATTAGACCAAAGAATTTCCTGCAGAAATTGTCACAGGCCAATAGCTGTGTATATTTCTTTGATTATTAATGTCCTTTGGATATGTTAGCTCACATCAAAACTTTGGGATATAGACCTTTCTAAAACAGGACATAATTTATTTTACTGTCATCAAGACAATATTTTCTCAGAGGCTGGCGCTACAGGGGTATATACAAGTCTTCTCAGGCCTTACATCATTAGATACTACTGGGTACCCCCTGGGCAGGACAGGGGAGTTTTCTTAGCCCTTCTTAACCTTCACAGGGGCATAAGTGCAAGCAGGAGGTGCGCAGCTGGAATTGGGCCTCGGAAGCCAAGGGGAGGTGGTGTGAATGTCTTCCATCATGGTGTTCTTGTAAGCCTGTGCAGTTCAGCTCGCAGACTGATCTGTGATACTGCAGTGTGCAAACATAATTTTCTTTTATATGACAGTCACTGTACTGTATATATACAGTATATGTACATGTCACAATACTGTGACATGTATTTCTTACTTATTCCGTTTAGTGATTTATTAAGAAATACCTAAAAGAGCTGCAATTTCTTAATAAGATTTGTTACTTTAGTACTGGCAAATTGCCAGACATCTGTGGTGAATGAATCCGAAGACCTTGAATTCATTCTACTAATTTTGATGTCCCTAAATTAAAAGTGTGCTTTGTGATAGATTTGGTGTATTGCCTGAATGAAAACAGAAATCATGATGTTATTTTGATGAACTGACTTTTCTGTCTGTATAAGGAATCTGACTTAATTATGTGCATGGCTTTTGTGTCAGGCAAAAGTAGTTGAGATCAGTGTGACCAGTAATTTTTATGTTGGTAATCTGAACTGGTGTTATTTTCCCTTATGTTAGGATCAATTGCTTTTAATGGAAAAGAGATGCCCTGTATCTTTGGAGGGAAATACCACACCCCAAAATTCAGTCAAAAACATGTATGAGAAGACTATCACCATTGCAAAAGGCAATTCAAGCCTAGGTAAGTTAGTGAACTTTTTTTGTAAACTCTTCAGGCATTGGTTTCTCTTGTACATTCCCTGTTTTATTAGTAAAAACTAAATATTTTCCATTTAGTGGGGACCAGACATTCATTCTTCGCTGCTCTTGCCCTATTTGACTGTGATGGCACTGGATCCATTTGCTGTCATGGTGAGCACAAAAGTGGAATGTGCAGTCTCACTGAGAATTTGTTTTCCCATAAAGGAGTTTAGTCTTTCCTAAATGTTAGCAGAACAATTTTAATGCATTGTTTTTCAATGTACTAATATAGTGAAAACCAAGATATAGCCAGGGAATGCTGTAGAAGAGCACTGTGGTCAAAGAGCTGCAGATGAGACTTTCAAATATTTGTAAACACAGAATGGTCTTGCTTCCTGAGGATGGTCAAAAGGGACTAAATAAGCTGCTTACTTCCTTGCCTCAAGTTTGAATCCAAAATACCTCAATATTTCTAAAAATCATGTCATTGATAAATTTAATAGGTAATACTTTTGGCTTAATGATATTATCACTTTGTAATGAAGTTCAAAGTTTTTAGATATCTGCAATCTGCAATTTCCTGAACATACTGACTAGAAACACATTCTGGAATGAACACACACAACAGGTGATAATGTTTTTTGTTGTCCTGTCGTGCTCTCAGGTGTAGCCCTGGGCAGCGTGAGGGAGAAAACAAGAATAGAACCCTCCCAGAGCCCATGCCGGGAAGGCTTTGTGTTGAAAGGCAGTGATATGTGCCTCCTGTTTGTGGCTTGTATGTTTGTTTGGTTTGATTTAGGTTCCTGGTACTGTTTATTCCAGCCAACTGCATACTCTTGAAGACTCTTTGGATTGGTAGGGCAGGACTTTTGTGGGTGCTGGCTATTAGCAGTAACTCCGCAAATGCTTTAAAATGGGCTGTCCACAGAATTGGATGTTTGTAAATAGTCCTAAGTCAGGACTTCCTTGCTGTGCAGAGGTGGGTGTCAGTTTTTTACAGCTGTGGTGCTATATTTCAGTGGGCATCTTGACCTGGAATAAACTGCTTTCTGATGGCTGGATGCTCAGTCTGCCATGTATCACCTTCATGAAACAATCATCCTTCAAAATGGATCTCATTTAAAATCAGGGTCTGAAAACTAAAAATATGTAGAAAAGGCTGATAGGGTATAAGGTTTATCTTTCATTGGTTAACTACTACCTTTACTGGCCTCATTGCCAGGCTGTGTAAAGTGCATTTTGAAGTATCTGGATTTTATAAAAAGAGTTTTCTTTGCAATAAACTCTTCATTCAGTGGAGTAGGTAAGTGCAGTGAACATCAAAGCAAATTTCATCTCAAGCATAATATGGCATGAAAATACAAACTTCAGCAGGGTCCATATTGGCAGACATTTTATGCATAAAAAATAAGACTGGCATTGATATGTACAAAATATGAATGTGAATATTGCTTTCTTCTGGCTTTTGACTGCAGCATTTTTCTTCTAGTCTGAGTGTGCTCTGGCCTGGGAAGCAGCCTCGGTACAGTGACCAATTTACACACATGGCAGGACTGCTTTTACCCTTCCATTTTAAAAAAGCAGCTAAGTCAAGAACTATGAATGATGTTGAAAACTGCAGCTGCATTGATTAAATAATTGAGAGTTAAGAACTGGCACTTCTTTTTTCCTTTCAAATGGTGTCACCCACAGTTTGCAGCAGCTGTTTAATGCCAGCTACTGCTGGAGCTCTAACATTTTGACTGTGATTTTTTAAAGGATGAGAAGCACCCAGATGCAGAAGAGCTGAAATGCCATTGTCCTGCAAAACGTTTGGCAACTTTACAGTGTTATTTGCATTTTTAATCTGAAACTGTAGGTGTCCAAAGTGTGACATCAGGCTTTCAGATCTGTAATGTTTATGTCAGCATAGAAAAAGGAAAAGGGGTCTGTTGTATGTGTGATGTTTTCCTAAAGTGCTATTACACTACCTTCAGTAATGTCTGTTACTATCTTAACCAAACAGCAAAGTTAGGTTCAGAATTTCACACCACATTTCGAAAAAGTAAAAAGTCTTTTATTAAGCAGTATTAAGATGAGTCCACTGAGTGGACTTCAAGGGTTCCAGCCCTGCCTTTCACACTGCCTTAGTGAAGAATGAAGTTTTTCCTGAAACTGTTACTAGGATCTATTTAATGAGCACCAACAGTGACAACTTGTGTGTAACCAGAGTCACAATGACACATGAAGGCCATCATAAATCAGTCCCTATAGGTTCCCCATAGGAGAGGAGAGGCCAAGAGGATATCTGTCTTATTTCCCATTACTGGAAAGAAGGTGGAGTTAAAGGGTGTAAATACTGAAAAGCAGTATCCTTCTGTGCCACAGGTAGGATACTGTTTTAAGTAAAATATTGGGCTGTATCCATTAGCAATATACAGACTTTCACAGAAGTCAGAATACTCTTCTGGATCTAAGCTATGGCCCACCTAGGAGAGTGAGAAGACAGCCAGCATCTCAGTATGATCTGATTCATGCTTTCTGTTGAAAATAAGTGTGTATTTGTTTTCAGCCTGTTAATTACCTGTTTAATCATTTCACCTTCTTTCCAAAGAGAGTTGTCATAAACAAAAGTGAAATGTGTATGAATTCAGTGAACCATTAGAAGAGTGGTGATTTTAAATGCTTTTTAAGCAATTTCATTATGTTCCCTTTTTTTTGCTTAAATATTCCACTGTCTTAATTTTTCTTGTATTGAACTGAGTATGTGAACTGACAACAAGGTAAAGTTACTGTGATTGTGATTTATAATTGCTGTCTCAAAGGAGGAGAGTAAGAGCAACATTTATAGGCTTGGTGATATTGGCAGGTTGGTTGACTGACTTTTCCTTTCCCTGTGCCCCATTTCTTTATCTTTGCACCCAGAGCTGTGGCTTAAAGACATTAACTGTTTCATGTGCTTTTTTTATAGGGATGACAGTAAGTTCCAATAAAGATGGTTTGGGAATGATAGTTCGCAGTGTCATCCATGGAGGCTCAATAAGTCGTGATGGACGGATTGGTGTGGGGGACTGCATCCTATCCATTAATGAAGAGTCGACCACTAACTTAACCAATGCACAAGCCCGGGCTATGCTGAGACGACATTCTCTCATTGGACCAGACATAAAGTAGGTAAAACTAGATGATGAATTATGGTGGGAGAAAGCTGATAATCAATTTTTTTTTTTATTTATGCAAGTATTTTACATGAAAATTTTGTTATTACACATCAATTTACCTTTAAGTTGCAGTGTCAGATGGATAATTCACATTCAGATTACATTTCCATGGATTTCAAAGATGAGATCACTTGTGTGAGAGGCTTCAGATATTCTTAGAAATCACTGTCATGAGTATCATCATTATTACTGTCCTGCCTAGCTTTATTGAAAGAAGAGGATTAGACAGAATTTTGCATTTATAGTATGACTCTTCTAAGGAAAGTTACAATTTTCTCAAGATGTTTGTGGTTCTTGAAGGTAGACTGTCCTGGCCATTGCACAAGTAATTTCATCTAATTTTTTTTCAGGGGTTTTGGTTTTGGGTGCCAGACAGAAAGTATGAAATATGATGTTAATACAGAAAATTAATGCTCAAAACATTTCAGTATGTCTATGACAAACAATAGAAACACTGTTTTTTGTAGTCACTTCCTATTTTTTATTAGTACATATGAATGAGCTGTTGCTCTTGCACATAACTGTCTGCTCTTGGTAGTAATTAATACAATTTTTGAGAAGCCCACTTGAGGGGAAAGTTTCTTCTTCTCAAATTGACAAAATTTACAAAATTTTAACTGCCTTAAAGTACAATTCTTTCTAGTTGCTGTGGTTGAGGAATTAACTTGGCCCACAAGAACCGTCTGGAAATGAGGCTGATCCTGGAGATGTGAGTGGAACTGTAGGCACACTAATGCTGGGTTTACAGCTTCAAAACCTAGTAACTGTTTTCTCTGTTTAGCCTGTGGTAACATTGATTGGGTCAGATATGGAAACGGGTTAATGGAGTTGTTGGTAATAGAAGCCTCTACTTGAAAGAATCAGTCCAGTCCCAGTGTGGTTGTGAGTGTAGCTGAGGTTAAAATTGAGTTCAGAATGGACAGCAGGGCATTCCATACTCCTCCAGAAGTATTCTAGCTTGGAAGATACCTAGTGTTTTGGAAACAGGTGGACAAAGTACCTTCACTATGGCTATTAGGTTTGCTTGCCTGCCCCATAGCTGTCATACATTTAAGATTATGATTTAATGTAAGCCTGTTTAAATAAAGGGCTTTATAATGAATTACATTATTGCTCATATAATGAATTACATTATTGTATTGCTCTCAGGAATATAAGCGAGTCAGTGTTGATAAAATGTGACATTGATTATTACTGTAGAGACTACAACTCTTGACTGTCACGATTGAAGTTGGTTGTATGCACATGCACGTGTGTGTATCTGCTTAGAGATACAAATGCTGCAGCACTATTCTTCTATGAAGAGTCTTTTTTTAGTACTGTAGTTCATAATCAAATACAGGTGTGTTCACTGTTTGTGTTTATGCTTTTATAGCTGCTCTGTTTTATGTTGTGTGACTACAAGTTTTGTTTTGTAGTCTTATTCTCTTGCAGTTATGTTGGAAATACTAAAATATTGCCTTAGGTGTTCAGATTTTCCAGAGAAAAATGCATCCCATTTCTGAAAGATACTGGTATCAGAAAGACTAAATCTGTCAATAGCTTCTAAAGGAGTCTTGCAAGAAAAATGACAGTATTTTCGTGACTATATAGTTTTACTGTAGCACCATTCAGCATAATCAAACTTTTGTTTAATTTTTAACTTGAAGGAGCAGTACAGGATCCCAGAAAAATATTATTATACAAACATGTGGGTAACACCCCAAATCAGAAATTTGGAGATGAAGAGCTTCATGTTAAGATAGTTCTTTATGTTTGCTAAGAAGGATACACACCCCTCTCCCCTGTTCCCCTCCCATATTTGTCAATTCAGAGCTAATGTGGTGCATCACCTTGCAGCATTTTTGATTTAAGGGCCATCATTTCAAAGATTTAAGTTTAATCTCTTTGGTATCTTCCTTGGAAAACAAGGGTATGCTAGCACCCAGACGTGACCATCTTAGTCCCCACTGCAAATTTTACCCTTTAACTTTTAGACTGAGCGTTTTTTGGGTAGCAGGGTGCCCCAAAAAAGTGATTAAGCAAAAATATTTTGCTTCCAAAGCTGTATTTCAAATAGTATTTGCAGAGAAAACACAAAGCTGTTCTTACTGGTCATGTAAAGTCATTCTTTAATTCTGTTGAAGGATATTTGATTTTGAATAGTTGAAGAACAAGCAGCCTGAGTTTTTCCCCTCTGTGTGTAGAAAACCAGATGTGTGGCCTTACTGAATGCACTCTGTTTCACTTCTCACTCTACCTTGCCAGAAGTTCTTATATTTCCATAATAAAGCCAATGTTTTGTACTCAGCAGCAGCTGCTTGTAACATCTGTCAGATAATTATAAAGCTGAATTAGAATTCACCTGACTGAATGGGGGGATGAATTCCTGATCAAGAAATGAGAGAGATTGCAATTCCATTTTCCATGCCTCTTAATAATCACTGCTATAGACAATAATAAAGAGCAGATGTTTTCTGGGTTAGATGTAGATGAAGTGGAGGTGGAACAGGACAAAAAAAGGAAAGGAAGAAAAAAAAAAAACAGCTCTCACTTCTACATACATAAGTATGCCTCTCACATTCAGCATGAGACATTGATATTAATTAACAACATTGTAAAAAGATGCTGCATCGTATGCTTCACGTTCTAGATCTTCTCCAGCACCTGCTGATGATCAGGCCCTGTGTTATGTGTGAGTATTGGCAATTCAGAAACTCATTATGGCTGTGTTGCAACTTGTCTGTAAAATCATTCCATGCTTTAATGACATCAATAGTAATGTCAGGGATATATCCAGATATAGGTACATATTTTCTTTCTTCTCATGTATATTAGTGTGTACATGCACATGTGGCTCACATGTGGATGTGTATATATTTTTTAAATAAGAAAGATACAACTGTGTGTGTATAATTGTATTATACATTTATATGTGGCTTTAAACTTGAAGATTTGAGCATGCTTTCTAAGTCTGGAATGAAAACACCTCTATTCTAAAAAAATTATTGCTAATATTTTTTAATTTAATCTATGACAGCCACCCAAGATATGCTCAGAGCACATGTGCATGTTGTGTGTAAGTGTACAAGTTTCACTTCTAGAATTGGCATGAGTACAATGTACTGATATCTGGATTAATCTCAGTGTCATATTTTCTGTGGCACTTACATTTTACTTCCTTCATATATGCAAAGGTTTGAATTGAACCTTAAATGTTAATTACAGTAATTTGTCCTAAGCATTTTCCATACTTTGTAATTTATTTGTTGGTGTTTCAAGGTTTTGTGTGGCTGTTCAGTCAAGCATGTGATAAATGTTCCTCTATACTGCATGCAATGTTGTGTTTACAAGATACTTTCATATGTAAAACCATTGGTGTTTCCATTGTCACTGCTTTAGTTGCTAGTGCTTATTTCTGGGGGTAGGAGAAGTGGTGATAGCTCTTACGAAAGAAAACCAGAACACTTTTCTTTCAAGCTGTACAGCTACAAAAGAGAGGAAGATGGTTAAACCATGCACATACTCTCCTTTGAAATTGTTGAACTTTAATTTCTCTTGCAGTGAAGAAATATAACACAGAAGTGGAGCATACATTTATTTATTTTGTTTTCTCTGCCTTCATATCTGCTTTCTGGCCCGTGTTTCTCTTACTGTCTTCCCTGTAGCTGTATTAAGACATTACCAGTCTGTTTTGCAGATGAACTGGTGCAGTGGTGGGGTTTTATTTCTGCTTTACAGCACAAAGTTCAACAGAGTTGGCCAGAGGAGCCAAAAACACTTCTTGTTCTGTGCCCCTCATCATCCCAGCCACAAGCTGAATTGTTCAGGATGATGCTGAATGTCCTCAGACCTCACTTTGACCTCCAAGTGAGCTCCAGCAGCAATCCAGCAAGTGATGGATTTGATAACTGTGAGGTGTCTGCCCATGAGCACTAAGCAGGGAAAATACTCTTTCGTTTTAATAATATCATGCAGAACAGAGAGTAGGAAGACAGTCACATCAGTAATACAGGTAATAAGGGCAGTTAGGGAAACCTTTGCAGTTAACTGGACTTAGAAATCATAAGTGACATACAAAGATGACCTCTTCGCAGAATATAACTTTTCATGTATTTCATCCATGTAATTTGGGGGTTTTTGTATTTTTTTTTTTATTTTTTTTTTTGCAAAATGCGAATGTTCTGGTTTATGTTTGTGAAACAACTGAAGCATTACAGAAACCTAGGTAAGAATGAACGTGTAGATAAGAATGAACAGTTAAAAACATACTGAATGTTCAAGTGCTTTATACTAGGCTACTAGAATTATAGTTAAGCCCTAGAATACAATAAATGTATTTTTTCCAAAGAACTAAAATGTAACAGCTCCCAGTGAGATTATCTCAATTTTATTCCATCTGTGGAAGTCAATTAGGTAATTCAGTTGTTCAATTTTAGGTGCATTTTATAAAAATGGTAAAACAAACCTCTTTTCTTTATAATTCCAGTGCTGTACACAGAAAGGGAAGCTAAGGCAGCTTTTCGGAGACGTTTCTAAGTAGCATTTAAACTCTTTGAGAGCATCTTTTGAGTCATACCTTTTTAATGATTCAGCACAATGTCAGGTATTTAATCATATAATACACAATAGGGTATCCCAGAAGTTGGAGTGTATATGGTTTGCCTCCTTCTTGAAATCAGCTGATCTCTAGTGCTCATGCATATGGTAAGGACTACTGCTGCCATTGGACCTTGGCACTCTGCATAATTATTTGCCTTGCAGAAAAGGACTAGACAAGAGTTGATATATATTGGACACTGTACTATCAGAGGTCACACTCTGCTGTATATATTCAGTCTGAATCTGGGATAACCTGTTTCCTTTGTAGGACCGTGCCATTGTCCTTTCCATACTTAGAGCTTCCAGCTTCAGTTTAGCATAAAGGAGATTGTCCAGGCCTTCTAGCCAGAAGTTCTGGTTTCTTTACTGTATCTTTTTGTCAAGGGAAAACTACATTATCTCCTATTTATTTTTATAAGTGATGAATATAACTGAATGAATGTTACATTTTCTTACACTGAAATGTAACTTACAGGTCTTACAGATTTTGTAGAGGCAAGGTATTCTTGAGGGCCTGTTGGGTGAAGCTGCTGCATCAGCATTTGACCCATGACAGTTTTGTAAGCAAGTTACTAGTCCTTTGCTGTAGCTCAACACACTTGGAGATGGCTGAGAAATAGTAGTCATTATTCTCCAAAATTCTTTTCTGTCTTGCTTTTTGCTGCTTTATTGCTGGGTCTTCACAGAATTGCTGCTGCATATCTTTAGCATTTTGCAGTGCTAGAATGCCTTCAGGAAAGGCAGATAAGGGTTAGTGACATAGTGGTGAGAGTTTTTTTCCAAGTGTATGTTAACTTCTCAGCACTCCAAAAGGAAAATATGTTATGTCAAGTGGAGTACCATTTATGTGTTTGAAAAACGCCAATGCAGGGAGATTTATATGAATTTAGATAATACAGTTTTAGGAATTTCCACTGAAAGAACTAGGAAGTTCTGCTCAGCAGCCTAGACACCTTCCTACTGACCCTTTTTTCACTTTTCTAGATAATGGTAGATGTGAGAGGAGGTAGGGAACATGCTTGAGCACATACACAGATGGACAAATTAAGGTGGCCCTTAAAATAATTTTTGATAGAGTGTTTTAGACTGATAGTATTAGTCATATAAAATTTTATTTGTGTTTGTTCTGATGCTTGATGTATTCAGCAGAAAACTACTGAGAAGGGGGAATCAGTGGCAATCAGGGTGTGACAAAGAGGACATCAGTCAGGAAAGATGGACAGGAGACAGCTCCATGTGAAAGCCTCAGACTTGAAAGGGTGTCTTCCCAGCAGCCTACATATCCTTCTAAAGTGGCCAAGTCCTTTTATTTTTTCTTTAGCCCTGTCCCTTCCATGGGGAAATATATTTTTTTTTTTTCTTTGAACAATGTGATGTATGACAAGACAGATTTCTTTTCTGCCTTTTTTTCATCAGCCTTACTTCATGGTATACTTCAGTCTGATAGCTAAGCTGTAGATTTTTAAGAACACAAAGCATCATTAAAAGAGGGCTATCTAAGTAGCCCTGCTTATATCATGGAGGATACTGTGGTATCCTTTTGCCTCACAGATGGAAGCTTTTTAAGAAATATCCTTTAGGGCTTAATCTGTTTTCCCCTCTTTGTTTTACTCTCCCCAGTTTGTTGGACTGTTTCTGGCATTAAAACATCAAGTGGAGTCTGCACCTCATTTGTTTAATGAAACACAACTGTCTGACTGTCCTAAACTGGTTGGAAGTGCATGAAGGCCTGGAGGAAGGAGTTGAGCAGGGGATTGGTCCCTGTGGCATAGGTGGTGTGCTCTAACACATTTTTATGTCCAAACCCATGATGTATTCTTCATTAAAAGCATAGAAATCTAAAATAAATATAAAACCACCCAGAAAAGCACAAAAGCTCCTACAGGCCAACTTTCAGAAACATTTTCAGCAGTCATTAAGGGTGGTAATGGTGCCTCAAACCTCACAAATCCTTCAATGTTTGTCTTTGCATGAGGAATCTATGTTTTGAAGCTGGATTGTCTCTTGTTACATTCCTGCCACTGTTCAAGCACCATTTACTTTAATTACAAAAAATTATGTACTGTTCAGCTACCTAATTTGACTATAGATGTGTACTTGCTGCAAAGTCGCAAAGATTTGTGTAAGTGCTTATTCCCAGCATACCAGCACTGTTGCTTTGAAGTCAAGAAAGTAGTCTTGAGTGGCTTCCTCATATCCATACCTCACACCCACTAAAGGGAGGACTGGCATTCCCTATGCTAGTTTAATCATGTCCCATTTTATTGCAGTATTACATATGTGCCAGCAGAAAATTTAGACGAGTACAGGGCCAGTCTGGGACAACAGACAGAGGGAACAGTGCCACTTGAACCTTTTCCTTCACATATTGTCAGGTGAGTCAAAAGGGTTACAACTTTCTCCAATAGCTCTCAAAGGTAACTCTTTCCATATACCTTGCACATTTTGAAAATGTAAGTTTTATTTTAAAAGAGATGAAAGTTGGATGATTTTCTTCAGACCAGCAGTCACTACAGTAAAAAGCTGTTAAAAATGCAGTTTTTGCTTTGACTAGCAAAATTTTAAGCATTTTTTCAAGTCTGTTTGATCTGTCCAAAAAGGAGATTGAATTCTTTCTCATCCTAAATTTCTCTTAAATACCATGCAATTGGATTTATGGATGAGCACAAATACTGAAGTATTTCCAACATAAGACTTTGGTATCGATAGTCTTTCCAGAACATAACTGGAAAGAATAAATTGTGTCGTTCTTTTCCTTCAGTTTCAAAAATTCATTGCAGTTACAGTCCAAAATTTTTAAGTGATTAATAATTGTTTTTTTGCAATTCATTTCCAAAAGCAGTAAGTTTAGTTGAGTGCTGCTGTTGTAATTTCTTCCATTTTGAAAACAATAAATTACCTTTAACTTCGATTTGATTGTAGTTCCAAATTGCACGTTGTTGTTCTGTGTTGTAGATAGAAACTTCATTGCAATTAAGAAGTGGACAGGGAATCCCTGAACACCATATATATTCTAAAAGACATCAGAAAAAGAAGTTCCTTACATGAATATGGTGTACAAATTCTGATACTGTCAGGGTGATTCAATATATGAAATTTTTCAGAAAAATCTAGTGATTATGTGGATTATTCAGAAATTAATTGCATGTTTGTGTTTATCATCAGGGAACTTCCAGAGCTTCCAGAACGTGAAGAGGGGGAGGGAGAAGAAAGTGAACTTCAAAATGCAGCTTTCAGTAACTGGAACCAGCCCAGAAAGTAAGTGCAGATCTACAGTAAGTGCACGTTACAAAATGTCATCTGAAATTCAAAAATTCTGAAACATATTTTGAAAGGAGTAAAACACAACAGAATCGCTGCACTTATGTACGTTGTGCATTGCAGGAGTGATTAATGATTGACTTTTACTGCCATTGGGCTAAATCCCTGCAGTCTAGCAGTGTCTTGATTGTTATAGTAATTTATCTCTAATTATTCCAAGCTGACTCATAGGGATCAAGTCAAGAAAGATGAAGAGAAAGATTCAAAGTTTCTATTAAAACTCAAAACAAGCTGACCGATACTAGGCTCAATTTCAGCATTTCTGATCAATGCAGTAGAAAACTTCCACTGAAAGAGAAAACTTTGCAAGGAGGAGTTATTTCAGAATTTTTAAAAATAATTGTGCAAATCCAGGTGTCTTCAGTGTGCATTTTTGTCATAATCACAACAAATTTTAATTTTGTTTGGTCCTTTTTTTATCACAAAAGGGTCGAACTCTGGAGAGAGCCCAGCAAATCATTGGGCATCAGCATTGTTGGAGGACGAGGGATGGGAAGCCGCCTGAGCAATGGAGAGGTGATGAGAGGGATTTTTATCAAACACATCCTGGAAGACAGCCCAGCTGGCAAAAATGGAACACTGAAAACTGGAGATCGGATTGTAGAGGTACCATCTGAATGCCTTTTGCTGCAATTCCCCCAGCATCTCAGGAGTCACTGAGATGGATGTGTGGTGGGCTGACAGCTGTGCAATTGCCATAGCTGATACCACTTGAGCCACACAGACTGTAGTACCATCTGCTGATGTTTGTGTGCAGACAGCTGCCTGCTAAGTTGAATATTCAGCATGAAACATATGACTGACTGTGTGAGCAGGGGTCTACAAAGCAAGCAGTTCGACTTGCCTATTTGAAAACCAGAATGTGTAGGAAAAAGCTTAAGTTTGGTGAAACTAAAAGATTTTTCATACCTTTTGCTCTTTTTCACTGGGTAGCAATAGAAACAGCCAGTGCAGACCATGCAATGAGTACCAGGATTATTTCCATCTTAAATCTTAATTGATTCACATAGTTTTTATGCATCTTGTGCAGGAGTTAAGGGAGGTACATTTTTTTTTCTCTTGACATGAAGAAATCTGTGTTTGATCCTTGAGACATCAAGAACATTTTGCCCATGCCTGAGTATAATGTAGCCAGTGGTATTTCAGGGTGGGATTTATCTTAATTTCTGTTCTACTTAGCTAGTCCTGTGCTCATGCAGCCACTTCTGCTTTGTCACTTAAATATATTGCTGAATGAACATACTGAAGGGAACAGGTCCTTCCTGACATGACTATCAATGTCAGATATTGCCCTGTCTCAAGTGTCAGGCTAATAGCAACTGCCTCCATTTAACCCTGCTGGATGTCCTTAGCTGACTATTTATTAGCTGAAAGCACAACAGGCAGAATGATGGACCTGATTCTGGCTCAGACTGGGCTTGACTTACTTGGTGGTACTGAAACTGCAGTTTGCTGTCTGCTAAAAGATCAATATTGAGGATCTTGAAATAATATCTTAGTATAGGTAGCACTTTCTGTAACAGGATGGAACAGTTTGCAGTGTATAAGAAGTTGGGAGGTGGAATTTTGCTTTAAGGCCACAAAGTTAAAAACATCCATTTCATCTGAATAACTGGATTTTTGTGAGTGCAGTTGTCGCTGACAGTGATGCTTGCAGAAACTGGAATGGGTGAGTGAAAACAAAATGTGTTAACGTGACTGTTTCTGAATGAATGGTTTCAATTTCTCAAGTTGTGGCATATGTAAATTTCCATCTCTGCAGTGCATACAGTTTTGCAGATATGGGAAGTTGGAGAGTATTATTGTTCTTGTTCAGTTCCTTGTATATTGAGAATTTCTCTCAGATTGTTTTTGTGCTCTCTTATTTGCATTGGATGATTAAGTTTAAGGTAGAGTTAGACAATTAAAAAGTTGTAGGGGTAATCCTCGTCATATAAATTTGTGTACTAGAATTGCCACTAACAAATAACCTTTCTGTGTTAGTTTCTAGCTTTTATTGTGGTCATTGTGACAATACTTTACTGGTGCTAACCTCACCTTAACATTGTTCTTACCTGGATAACAGGACAAATTCTTTTACACACCCATACATATACAGACATGAAAAAAAAAAACAACCAGGCACAAATTTGTCCTTAGCCATCCTGTGTGCATGCATTCTTCCAGAAGATAGAAAGCTTTTCACCTCTGACCTAAAAATTTAGCTTCTGAAGAAAGTGTCTAGTAGCTAAAATTAATCTTGTCTTGCTTTCGGAAAAAAGAAGATAAAACAAAAGAAAAAAGTACACTGTACTGGCTTAGTACCCAATCATGAAAGGCTCTCCAGCACCTAACAAGTTTCAGTTTTAAAATCTCATAAAGTCCTGGGTAATAGTTTTTTCTTAAGGTGGGATTTGCAGGAAGCAGTATTTGGTAAACACTCCTACTGTCTTCGGATTATCATATCTCGTCTGTTACATTGCTTGTGGGAAATCTTACAGAGTCTGAACTAAAAATGTTGGAAAACGTTTTTAAAACAGAGGAATAAGGGAATATTTATTTGATGTTCTGCCAGTACTCCTGGAAATATCAGACCTGTCTTTGAGGGACCTCAGGGCAAGTCAGTAGAAAGGTCCACTAGAAATGGAGGTTTGGGCTTAGGTTTTAGTCAAAGTTTCCTAACCAAAACTCAGAACTGACTCATGACTCTTGTAGCTTCTTGCAATGTTAAGATGAGGCCTTCCAATTACAGGTGGATGGAATTGACCTCAGAGATGCCAGCCATGAACAAGCTGTGGAAGCCATACGGAAGGCAGGCAATCCTGTAGTCTTTATGGTACAGAGCATTATAAGCAGACCAAGGGTAAGCATAAAGAATGTGAAAAGAGATGTAATACATAGTAATAGATGAAGCAAATGTTAAAGATGGTGGTATTTGGGAATGGGATATTTAATCCTGAAAGTGCCATCTCAGCTATTTTAGGAACAAAGATTTGATTTAAGTATTATTTCCATTTAGAATGAAACCGATTTGGATTTGGAAATACCCTCCAGCACACCGTCCTCAAACTATTTTGAAAAGCCTCAAGAAAGATAATTTGTTGGGGGGCAGAGTAGGAGTCTAACTAAAACCATCTGTTAGAGATTGACAGCGTGTCTGAGGAGCGCATGCAGAAATACAGCACCTGTTAAAAAATTCTGTGGACATTAATGAAAGGACCTAGAAGTACACAGAAGTTTTCCGTCACTAAGCTGCATGGACGTTGCAGACAAAAGTTACAGAGCTTTAATATAAGTTGCTTGCATCACTAGAAACTAAACTTCCTCATTGTAGAGTCTGTGTAATCTGCATGTTTATTTACTTGTCTCATAACTCTTGTTCCCCAGCCAGAGTCTCTTTATAGCCCTTCTTCAGCTTCTGCTCCCTGTGGGCAGAAAACTACTAACCCATTTTATCGTCAGTCATCTAAGGTAAAGTTGCATGAAAAGGCTCTGTTGAATGTTGATTATTGACACTCAGACTACTGAAGTAATGCTTTTGTATTTGTTGTGATGTGAACAGAGTTGCTGCTACTGAATGCTTAGGCCAATTTGGGATGGAAATGATGCCGTTACTTTATCACTACTTTTATTTAGAGAATGCTCCTTTGCTATTTTTGATTGTAGTTCTTCATTCTCTATTTTCAAATTAAGCTTGTTGGTTATTTCTTGACTGTACTAACAAACTCTTGTTTCTCTGTAAGCAGAAACATTACAAATGCTCTTCCTGTACCTATACAATATGTTGTGATCTTCATAAATGGCACTATGTTTATTATTTTCATATTTTGAAACTTGCATTTGTACTTAATAATAAGATCTTATAAGAGAATATCCTGCTTCCCTTCTTGTCCAGTCACCCGTGTAGCTAGCTGCCTGCACACACAAGCTATAGTTATTATGGTACCACTATGTATTTAACCAGGCAATCAGTTTTAAGTGACAGGTAGCTAATTTCTTCCATTTTGTTTCATGCAAGGTTTAGTAGTTAAGAGAGAGCCTGTGTGTACTCCAGAACAGCCTGAATAATGCAACTGGCCTATGAAAAGATAGTGATAGTGATAGTTTTGATAATGAGGAGTTACCCATCAAGTCTGTTTTTCATACCTATACCCCACTGTGTATTTCCGAATAAGAAACAATATATCACTATGATTATGGTCCCATAGTAGTGTTACAGCATTATGCTGTATGAAATGCTAGCTAGTTTCTGATAACTTAGCATCTTGGACACATTGATAAAATTCTGAATGGAAGTTAGTTGAAAAAAGGAAACAACCGAAAGAAAAAATCCTGTTACTTTAGGCTTTGATTTGAATTTTAAAAAATAGTTAAAGAGAGAACTCCCTTTATTTTAGCATTTGCTCTTCTTGTCCTAAACTGTGCAAAAAGTATGCTAAACTGAACTGTTCAGGCAAATTCAAAAGCTCCATATTTTATCATAATAGTCAGTCCATATTAATACAATGCTGTTGCATGGATTAGTATTAGGGCTAGTATTTTAGGAGCTGTGCCATCATGACAAAATAAAAAAGGCAAGATTTTGAATGACTGTAGCTGAAACTTTGTTTCCTGTTTTACTAGGATTGTACTGTTGATATATTAAGTGTTTGTGATGCTTATTTTAATTCCCTAAAATTTCAACAAAATACATTTTAAAATTCTATGTGCATGACATGCAATTGGTAAAGTGTAATAGAATGATTACAGTAACAATTTACTTTCCACAAACCTTTCTTTATAATATAAAATCAAATGGGAATCACATATGCAGAAAATCTTGTATCTAGGGAAACAGCCTGTTGACTCTGAATGACTTGACAGTGAATAAACCTTGGTCATAGCATTACTTTGTCACTGCTGAAGATACAGTAGAGCCAAGACATTTGTTGTCCTACTGATGGAATTACTTTTTTGCAACATGGTATTTGAAAATAAATGTTTAGGGATGTGTTTACTATTTTCAGGAGTATTTAACAAAACAAATACTTCAAGAAACTTTTTAAACAGCACTTTAACTTTTGATTAAATTACTCTTGCTATAAATGATCCTGGAAGGTTTTCACATCCCCGTCCATACTGTTTTCCAGCAGTTAAATTTAGAGGTAATTGCTGGATGGATACATCCAGTGTAGAAATTTCTTCTAAGTAGACACAGTATATTTCCAACATAATATTTGAAATCAGAGCTGTTTCCTCCTTATTAAGCAGATTCTGACCTCAAAATAGAATACAGTACAAAAACTACATAAGGAACATAAATGGTCAAATTATATCCTTTTATCTGGTCTAAATGTGTAAACTCTTTTTTCTGTTAAATGATAATGAGAAAGTACCTTGCTTCAGGGGAAGACTAGAGTATCTCATTGCAAGAAACTATAAATTCAGGCAGTTACACATGTATATGCTCATATACAGAGTGTTCTGTGAAAGTTATTATTAGATAATAAATCTGCTTAGAGATGCCTAATATTACTAAGCCCTCATTTTACAAAATAAACAGTGAGTGTATTATCACAGAAGTTAAATCAAATAATGAGGATCTGTGGTTTTCAAAATAATTCTAAACCTATTGCATTATTACAGATATTTGTGTTAATCCTAACCCAGAAATCCACAGTTTTTTCAATTAATTAATGTGTAAGAGTGTCACATATGTTTGGAAAAAATTGTTCAAATGTCACAGCACATAAAGGCAGTGTAATTCTGCACTTGATGTACTTTGTGGTCTAGAACAAGTGTGAGGATTGGTGCTTTTCCTCTCTGCTGATAGAGCATCAGAAACACAGGGTAAATACAATTTTGCCCAGTTTCACATATCTGTTGCAAGTGCAGAATGTGGGCCTTGTTCAGTTAGCCCAAGCAACTGAATGAATATGTTTTGATTCATGAGTGAAAAGGGTTCATTTAAAACTTTTTTTTTGCTTAGTTTCTATTATGCTTTCCTTTTAGAGCCCTTCCCTGCCTTTTCTGCAGAACAGTGTTTTCAGTAGGCCAGCTGTCTTCAGCAGCACTAACCCATTTGCTGATTCTTCTCAGTTCAACACTGCTAAGGTTGGATGATGACACACTATCTTTTTACTCACCAAACATCCTACGTGTGGTTCTTTCCCATTGCTGTCTCTCTGTGTTTAAATTCTTTCATACCAGTTTATGTGCTGTGCTGATGAGCTTGAGAGCTCTAGGTAGTGAATTTAAAGACATAGACGTGCATATACATAGAAGAGTTACAGAGAAGTTAAAAAATGCCAGCTCCATTAATCATAACCACTAAAGCTGATCTATTCAGAGCTACCAAAGGAATAGATTTTCAGTTATAAGATCAGTCCCTGACATGTCTCTTAAAATACCTAAGTGTAACTCTCTCATCAGTGTAAGGTGTTCTGCTGCTATGTATTTCTTTTTGGATTTTTGTGGTTATGACTTTCCAGCTTTGATATCTCTCTCTTTTATTTTTGCATGAAAAAAACCAACAAACTTGCGGCTTTTTTTTTATGATGCTTCATGAAAATATTTTCCCTCTGCTTCTTGAAAACTCTTTTCACACACCATGAATAGGATACTTTGGAAATAAAAAAAAGTTACTCTTTTTTTTGTGGCTAGTGCATACTTACTGCATGTTATTCACAATGGGAACAGCATTAACCTCTAATAAAAAAACTTTAATACTAATATGCATGCATTTTTTATTTAATGAAATAATTTCTAGCTGGTTTTACATCTTGGAAGTGATTGTGCCCTCTGTCTATTTTCCTATATTGTCAAAAATATTGAATGTGCAACAAACACAATATGATATGTGGTGTATAATTGCATGTGTGTTTTGAAATCTCTTTTTGTGTTTGTTACAGTTCTGAAGAAAGGGAGTAGACATGTAGCATAAATGATGACTTACATTTTCTATATTTTCAAAAGTATTTCTGGAAAAACATTGCATGCATTTTAAAAGAAAACCTGATGATCCTGTAGTTTATGCATAATTCCTTTCTTAGCATTGATTTAAGAATGGCCTTTTGTCATCTCTTTCCTTTTCTGAGCTCAGGTTCATGTGTAGTGAGGAACTTTGATGAATCAGGGTCCTTAGTAACCCTTTAAATACTTTTGTCCATTTATAAATCAAGTTAATAAAGTTGTTGCAGTTAGTAAAATGAATCTGTAATTGAAAATGAGTTATTGGTTAATAGTACTGTGTATTGCCAAAGATGCTATAACATGTGGATTGCTGTTTTCTGTTACTGTAGGAGGTATCGAATCCAATTAGGGTTGCCTTCCGTTGTTCCCCAACTAACCCTTTTGCTCCCACACCATTCAAGGTTTGTCTTAATTCCCATCAGCTGGTCCTACTGTCTATGTGCTGTACATTTGTACATGGCCTGTGATAACTTCTGGAGTACTGCTTCTTCTGCCGCCTGTGCCTTCATTTTTTCAAGTTCCAGACTTGCTGCCTTTTTCAGTATTTGCTTGGATGTGATCAGAGTGACCCTGGTAGCTAAGTGGGTTCAGCAACTGTTGGATGCTTTGTGTTTTAAATGAAATACTGTGGTGTGGCACACTGAAAGTATTTCATGAGTTAAAGCCTTTTAGGTTTTTGTGTGTTGCCCGATTCAGGGAACAAAAGTCTTATGTGTGTATAAACTCATGGGACTGGCTTCTGCTTCTGGCTGTTCAAATGTGTCAAGCTGAGTTCTGCAGACAGGACATGTTCCCATCCCCCTAAATGGCATTGTAGTACAGTTTTTACCCTCCTACAAAGGACCCTTGCTTTTACTTTCATTTCAGCATTTCCTTAAACATCAGTAATGATTGAGTTGTGTTGTTACACATTCACAAAAAGATACATTTTTGGTACAAAAAGATCCATTTTTTTGTCAATCATATTATGGTAGCAGCAGTTAATAGGTGTTAATCTGTCAGGATGTAGCCCTACATCCACACCTTGCAAATCTTCCAGAGGTCCTCTACACCAATATTTTGTTGCTTTTTTTGGTCATGTTTCCTTTAGGTTTTGCTGTTCTTGGACACTGTTGTTTACAAACAGTACCTATAAAGTAATATGTTAATTTTGGTTCTAAAACATAAAAACTAAGGTTTGCTGATTTGGTTTGATCTCACACTTGTACTGCATTTGTGTTGCAAGATAATGGTAGTTGGGGAGGCTATAGGGGGTGACTTTTGTCATATTTTTTTCTCCTTTGTCCAGCTGAAGAAGGGAGCCCACCAGCTTTGGTGGGCACCTGGCCTCCAGACAGGGTCAACCCACTACAACACTGTATTTCCTCATTTTTCCATGATGTTATTCAGCTTTAATAAAACTCTAGGAAGACCTCTGAAAAAAGTGTGTTTCTAGAATTTCTCTCCCTTTTGCCCCTCCTCAATGTGGAGTTGTATTACCAACTTTTCTTTTTGTGCACACATGAATTTTTGATTATGAAAAATAAGTTTTAATGTTACTAGGTAGTGTTTCTACTCTTCTCTGATTCTAGTAGGTGACAATGTCTGTGCTAGAGTTTTGTTGCTTCAGTTTAGGAATGTTAGGTATCATCTTAGGAGGATGACATTGTCTTAGATAAATTATTTGCTTCGGTGTCACTTCTCACACTTTTGACATCTAGTGACTTCTTAGTTAAATTCCTCAAAGAAGTTCCTAAATGAAAGGAAAATCTTCAAGCAGAAGCAGAATGAGAGAACTGAAATAGGGCATTTGCAATATCTTTATATCTTTGGAGTTACAGAGTGAAGATAAGTAATTTTTATTTAACCTTTCTTAAATTTCAAAATGACTAAACTGGTAACTTCCCAGATTTCTCAACACCTTCAATTTGAAAGCTGATAAAGTTTTCCGAGGTGTATGTTGTTATTCATTTCACAGTTGCCTCTGATGAAGAGATTATTACCTGAGTGATTTTGGCCTCTAAAGGCACCATCTGAGATACTGTGTTCAGACTTGCTGATGAAGGTAGTGAGAACAGAAATGATGAGAATAGGGTTATGAAGCTAGGGCAGCACACCTGAAAACTTGAGTGTTACAAAAACTTGGTTTTCATTTAAAATTCTTGTTTACTTCAGTAGCTGATCTGCCAAATATCAAGGTCTCTTGGGCATACATAAGCTAAAGAATGATGATATTAAGAGAGAGCTTTCTTGCTTACATGTTTACTTTAAGCAAGGCAAAATTACACAAATTTCACATAGTGAAATTCCTTATGAGAGTTTGTCCATATTCCTCAAGGAAACAGTCTTGAATGGAAGCTTTCAAGGCTGTGGATTTGGGCATTTAATCATTATATTTCAGTAGTTGTGCGTTTATACCTCTTAACTTTGTGTGAATATGAATAGAGCACATCAAGACCAAAAGTATCTGTCTCTTGTGATTTAATCTGTATCCACATTTATTGGATCTTCTCTGTGTGGCTTGTAGGAAACCAGTAGATGAGACTGAAAAGGTCCACTCACTATGGATTTCTTCAGTTATCATCTGTTCAAATTTGGTTTTTAACTGTCTTTTTAGTTAATATTCCAGTTGCTTTTTTTTTCCTGTAGGTATTTTTGAAAATTCACTGCTTTTTTTTTTTTTTACTTTCTCTTTCCTCATATTTGGCTTACTAAGCATATGATGGTTAGGAAATTATATGTGATGACTCTTAAAAGTAAAATTGGTTATAAATCTTTCACAAATCTGGTATTAAAACAAAAGCACTTGAGTCTTCATAAGAGGCTTTTTCTGAAACATAAAGTGACACATAAAACTTTACTGAATTGGGCTTTTACTGTGAATTATTTGCTTCCAGATACATTTTGGAGTGATGTTTTTTCTTACCTTGCCTGGTGTTTGTTTCTGTCTTTGATCTCTCCACCTTTCTGTGCACTGTTATTAATTTAGAGTTTCAGCTGCTTGGTATTGAAACTTTGAAGCTATAGTCATTGCCATTTTGACATTTTTGTGTACTAGTTTGCCCTGCAGAGAGCCTGCATCTTCTTAGCCACTTCATTTTTCTTATTCTCCACAGGCATTTGGTCAGTCTGACACAGAACCAGAAAAGACTTTGCTTTGTAACCTGCCTCTGCCCCCTCCTTCAGCATTTTCAGGAATGAGCTCTGATGTTGCACAGTCATCTTCTGTCAGAGTCCCAGAAGATGTGGAAAAGGAGGATGAGTTTGGTTACAGCTGGAGTAAGTTTTTCCTGTGATAATATTTGAAATGCTTAGTATTAAAATTGCATTGTAAAAGACACAGGTGTGGGGGTGTGGCGTCACGTTCCTTTCCCCGGTCCCGGGCAGCTCTGGAGAGCCTGGCTAAAGGCGCTGTTTCTCGGCCAGACCGGGGTGCCGTGTGGACTGGGCGCTGTGGCGTTCAGCGCACAGGGTGGGGCTGGCCACACTCTGTAACTGGTGCTGGGATGAGGCAAAGAGGCGAAGGAATGTCCACTCTGTCCTGCGTGGCTGGAGAGCTTTTATAGTCTGCCCCCAGCGCCCGCATGGACAGAAATGGCGGGGAACAAAGGGACTCATGAGGTTTTACAGAGGGTGAGCCGACGGGGGTGGAAGCCCCCCTCATCCAATGGGGACAGGCAATGGGGGAGTGACATAGACTACGGCAACCAATGGGGACACGACAGGGGTGTGTACAGGGTTCTGGGACGAATAGAGAATGTATTGATGGGGTAACAGACACAGAACTCTCAGGAGTGAACAGGGGGGTGGTTACAGGACTGGCATGGGGATGCTCCAATGGTAGGTGACCCGGAGTGGACCACCGCAGGGGGAACATGGGGGTACACAGGGGTACACAGAACCGGCTAACTAACATTTATCAGAACCCCTAATCTGAACCGAAACCCAGGATGCAGCATGGGGGCATGCAATTTGTCCTGCTTCTTTCTCATGTGTGTCATGGTTTGGGTGCTAAGTTGCTATTTTAGTTGTGTTTGGTCAGATGCACATAGTAAAATATAAAACTCATTTCTTTTTCTTCATTGCATTGCAATCGTTTTTTTTTTTCTCCATGGTCCCAATTCTATGTAGGACTACTTGAAGAATTTCAGTGTACTCCAGGTAACTGTTGGCAGTGACCAATGTGATAGTATCTGTTAGAAAGTGTTACTGGAGAGAAGATTACTTCTTTTGTGTGTAAATTCTTTTTTAAGAAAAGTTATAATATTTTCTGAAGGTATAAGGAAAACAAGAAGCTAGAAATACTATTATAAATCACCTAAGGCTTAGTTTAAAAGAAGGTGTGGTTTACTGGTTTACACTGAAAATTTAATCATCCATTTTGGGATTCTTCTGTCAGATACTGCACACTGAGCACTGATTTTGACTCTTTAGGTAATTTGTGAAACTTTCTAATGTAAATCCAACCTCTGCTACCCATACTTTTACATTTAGAAAAGATAGTGCATCGCTATGGAAATCTACCAGGGGAGCTACACATGATTGAACTGGAAAAAGGAAAGACAGGTCTGGGACTTAGTCTTGCTGGTAACAAAGACCGATCCAGGATGAGTGTCTTTATAGTGGGAATTGATCCAAATGGAGCAGCTGGAAAAGATGGCAGGTTACAGATTGCAGATGAGTTGCTAGAGGTGAGTTTTTGCAATTTATACTGAAGCCCAGATGTACTGACTTCAAATACCAGATTCTTGCCAAAATATGTATGTTTTTCTGTAGACTTTGAAATCCCATGTTTATCCAAGTTCATATCACTATGCTATAAGATTTTCCTTCTGATCTATGCCAAATAAGTGTAGCAGATTTTTTCCTGGTTATAATTATACTAAGTTTTGGGTTAGATCCCTGTATGCACCATTCACTTTAGAGTTGGACTCAGTAATCCTTATGGGTCCTTTCCAACTCGTAAGATTCTGCAATTCTGAATGAAGATGTGTTGAATAGAAATGTGGGACAACAGCTGTTTCTGAGTTACTGAGACGTATGAAACGGCAGTGATTTGCAGATGGTAAAAAATATTGAAGTCCTCCAGTCCATCCATCTGTGGAGTACTCTAGACTTTCTAATTACTTCCCTGTTTACTAGAAGTGTGATAGTAGCAGAATATTTTTATGTTGTGTAACACAGAGAGTTGAAATTAAACTAGGGAAACAGGAATAGATCTATTTTTATCATGGACTTCTAACTCATTATATTTTTGGGTGCTGTTTTCTAGTGGAGTGGAGTGACCGAACCACTAAACATGCAACTAACATTTCAAGTGCATGTGTGAGCATAATTTATGTTTCTATATTCCCACAGCCCAATTGATGATACTTGGAGATGTATTCTCTACTATAGCGTTTACCATTCTTTCTGATAGTAGTAGGTAACATTACCCTCACAGAATTGCTTTGTGTAATTTCAAAGCTATATGTGAAAGTGTTTGAGGATGTACTAACAAAATGGTACAGAGAGGGAATGGTGAATCCAAAAAAAGCTTGAGGGAGACATTAAGAGAGTAAATTATATAGGCTGGAATTTGCAGACTAGGAAAGAAATTAAGGGATTTTTGGCACTGTGGATCAAGTCTCATGGAGGGAAATTTGTTGCAGACTCCAATGTTGTGAGACAGTTCACTTGAAGCATCTATTTATAAAATCCCAATGTGGAAGAGAAAACATGTTGGCACATGTCTGTCTGAAGCTATAGTCTTGTGATTTCTTGGTTACTCTCTGCATTATAAATTTGCAGACTAATGCTAAGAAATTGCCTCAACCACCTCTGAGAAGAGACATCTGAGCTTGCTCCCTATATTCCCAAGTAGCTGTCCATCAGCTATTGAGGCCCATTCCTCCACTTGGCAGCCTGACCATGTATTTTTCATAAGGCTGTGGCATGCACTGGAGGGAGTGCTGCATTTGGGTTGTGAACTCCAGTGTAAATGACAGGGCTCAGGATTTCTATGACCATGTCTGGTGCACACACCCTGCATAGGAGGTGATTGGTTTTATGCTGAGCCCTCAGTACAGTGTCTTGCATCTCTTGCTTTCCTGTGTCTCTGCTTCTGTTAGTGCTACCTAACTTTCCCTTTGTGTAGGTCCAAACTGTCCTTTTTCAGTCATTCCTCTTTTCTTGAGTTAACTTCAGCACTTTGTTTTTCTATTTTCAAGAAAAAATGCAACTAATAAAATACAAGCAAATAATGGCCTTAGTGACATGCAAATTCACACTGATAGCTCCTCTCCTGTCTGAATTGTAGGTGCTTCAAGGTGTTATAGTGACTAGTCTGCTCTGCCAAATAGAAAAAAGATTGCCAGGTCACATGTTCAAATAGTAAGTGTGGAGTCTAGAATGGCTTGGGTTGGAAGGGACCTTAAGGGTTGTCTACTTGCAAGTCTTCCTTAATGGCCTGGGTTGCCAACCACCAGATCAAGTTACTCAGGTCCCATTCAGTCTGGCCTTGAACACTTCCAGGGATGGAGCATCCACAGCTTCTCTGGGTAACCCATTCCAGTGCCTCACTATCATCTGGGTAGAGTTTTTTCCTGACATCTAATCTAAAACTTTCTTCTTTCAGTTTAAAACCATTGCCCTTTGTCATAACCCTATCACCCCATGTGAAAAGTTACTCTTCCTCTTTTTTGTAAGCCCCTTTTAAGTTCTGAAAGGCTGCAATAATGTCTCCCCAGAATTTTCTCTTCTCCAGGCTAAACAACCACAACTCTCTCAGCCTGTCTTCCCAGGAGAGGTACTCCAGCCCTCTGATCATATTTATGGCCTTCCTGTGGAGCTGCTCTGACAGATCCACATCTTTCTTGTGCTGAGAACTCCATAACTGGATGCAGTACTTGAGATAGGGCAGAGTAGAGCTTCCTTGACCTTCTGGTCACACCTCTTTGGATGCAGCCCAGGATGTCATTGGCCTTCTGGGCTGTAAGCCTAGAGTGTTGGGTCATGTCCAGATTTTCATTCACAAGAATCCCAAAGTCCTTCTCTACAGAGTTGCTCTCAATGTTCCCAGTCCATACTCTTATCTTGGATTGCCCCAGCCCAGGTGCAGCACCTGGTAACTGGACTTGTTGCACCTCATGAGATTCCCACAGGCCTACTTGACAACTGTGTCCAGGCCTCTCCAGATGGCATCCCATCTTTATGTCGTATCAGCTACACCACTCGTCTTCATGTCATCTGCAAATCTGCTGAGGGTGTACTTGATCTCTTTATCTGTTTCATTGATAAAGATATTAAACAGTCCCAGGACAGAGCCCCGACTTGTCAGGAGCCTCCACCTGGACACACAGCCATTGATCACAACTCTATGGCTGCCTCCATCCAGCCAGTTTCTTATCCACCAAATAGTCCACCATTCAAATCTCTCTCTCTCTTATCTGAAGATAGGGACATTGTGTGGAACTTTGTCAAAGCCCTTACATAGGCTTAAGTAGACGTCACTGGCTGTGCTGGCTGTCTCAGATAATCTCCTTGTCTTCTATGTGCGTTAACATTGCTTCCATGAGGATCTGCTTCATGATGTTCCCAGGTACAGATATGGGGTTCAGTGGTCTGTGTGGTTTCCTGGAAGTTCCTTTCTCCACTTTCAAGAAACATGAGTGATGTTTTCTTTTTTCCAGTCACTGAGGACTTCACCTGACCTCTGTGACTTCTTAAGTAGGATGGAGAGTGCCTTGGCAACTATATCAGCCAGTTCCCTCAGGAACCTGGATTGCAGATCATCAGACCCCATTGACTTGTGCCTATTCAGTTTCATCAAGTGGTTTCAAACTTGCTTTTTGCTTACAGTGGGAGAGACTATGCTCCTCCCAACCCCCATCTAGAGGTTTAGTAAATTGAGAGATGTGAGAAGCTAGACTGTCATTGAAGACAGAAGTGAAGAACTTTTTGGAGGTCCTCACCCTTCTCCATATCCATTGTCACCAGCTGTCCATTCTTGATTGTCAGGGAGGTACACTCTCCTTGGTCTTTCTTTTCTGACCCCTTACATCTATAGTACCCCTTCTGATAACTCTTTGCATCCCTTGCCAAAGCCTCTTTCTTCTTTGCCTTAGTATTCCTAAACCCATCTCTACATGCATCCATGTACTCTTCCCAGATCATCTGTCCCTAGTTCCAACTGGCTGTGCATTTCTTTCTTACTCCTCAGTTTGAGGAGCAGATCCTTGTTTAGCCATGTTGGTTTTCAGCTTGCCTAATTTGATTTCTTACACATAGGGATGGAGTATCCTCAAAAAACTACCAGTGCTAGTGAGGTCCTCTGTCCCTAAGGACAGTTTCTGAGGGAATCTCATCCCCTAATTATTTTAACAGCTGGAAGTCCATTATTCTAAAGATAAGGGTCAGTTCTGACTCTGCCTTTTTTCTAAGCTCATGTTCCTTGAGATCAGTGATTTAACCAGGGCACAGTCACTACAGCCGAGGCTGCCTCCAGTCTCACTCTTTCTAACAAGCTTATCTGCACTGGTGAGCACCAGGTACAGTAACACTGCCTCTCTGCTTGGTTTGTCCAATATCAGGACTAGGAAGTTGTACTCAGTGCACTCAAGGAGTTTTCTGGATTGCTTGCAGTCACCTGTACCACTTTCCCAGCAGACATGCAGGTGGTTGAAATCCCCCATCAGGATGAGAGCATGTGAGCATGATGATTTCTGTATTTGAAGCAAGAAGTCAACAGGCTCACAGATATTAGGCAACATGTGGTGGACCCCATCCACATGGTGTCCCTCACTGATGCTGTCCTTCATTTTTACCCACAGGCTCCTAAGCTGCCCCTTCTTCCCAGCCTCTTTCTTCTGAGAAGGTTGTAGCCCTTGATTGATATGTTCCAGTTGTGTGATTCATCCCACCAGGTTTCTATGAGTCTAGCTAGATTATAGACTTTGAATTGCACCATTATTATGCAATCGAGGAATTGGTTTCAGTTCCTCTTGCTTGTTTCCCATGCTGCCTGTATTGGTGTAGAGGCACTTAATCTGGATTATCAACCTCTTCCCTCTTCCTCATCAAATCTAGTTTAAAACTCTACTAAATGTACCAGTGTTCAGACTTCTGTGTATAAAGTGCCTGCCTCAGGGATTCAAAGTCCCTGAGATTCAATAAAGAATAGCAATCTCATTGCAGGATATAAGCAATTAATTTATTTGCTATGGTTAGAATTTCCCACAGCCCTGCTTAATCATCTCATCAGTCATTAAGTGATCAATGGCAAGTGAAAATAGATGATGTGCCAAGTCAACCCGATATAACTCAGAGAATGACATTTTTAGCACTGTGACACTGTTAGTCTGAAGTCAAACTATAGTGATTACTGAAAAAAGGGAGTGAAAGTCAGACATAACATAACTCTTATTTTTTATACAGTTGTTATTTAGTCAGTGATTCAGAATTTTTTAAGGCTTAAAAATTAGTTTAAGTGTAAGGAATTAAAATATTTTGATAAATAATTGCTACCTTTCCTTATCTAGATAAATGGCCATATCCTTTATGGAAGGACTCATCAGAATGCATCCTCAATAATCAAATGTGCACCATCTAAAGTTAAAGTAATCTTTATAAGGTAAATTCTGCTTAAAGGTTTGGCTGAAAAAGTTTAATTTTTAATGTGCTCAAGTTTCACACAGTGTTTATTATTTTTAATTTTGGTAACATTGCTTTTGAAGACAGTCTTACTACTTGTTAAATATGTCTTGCAGTTTTCTGGTTTGATATTTGTATTGTGAGTGCCAGAAATTAAGAACCAGACTTAACTTGTCCTAAGAAATAGGGGTGGTACTATTGCCTTCTTACTACATTCTTTAACTGTATTGCAGAAACAAGGATGCAGTAAATCAGATGGCCGTTTGCCCTGCAAAGTCAGTAGAGGCTTCACAGTGTACTTCAGGGACACTTCAACATCAAGAGGTAAAGTAAATATTAGTTTTTCTTATTTGACCAAAATACTAACATTGTTCTGGATAGAGGAGGAGCCTGTCTGCTTAGGAAATACAGTAAAAGAAAAGGAAACCCATAGAAAAACAAGTGAGATTTTAGTAATTGCTAAATTTAGTACAGCTGTGATCAATTTAGTTTCATTTTATATTCTTCTATACTATGAAGTAAGTCTAATATTACCATCAATAGAGTTTTAGAAGTTTAAGCAAAGCTAAAAAATGAGCAGACTCACTTTAAATATTTGCACACTTTGTTTTGGTGCAAAATGTTGGATATAGCCACTTAAAAGTTACATTTTATTTTTCTCTTAGATGGATATCAGTGTTGCAAACCCAAGTGCATTTTCTGACTTAAGCTCGTGTAAAAACATTCAGTATGTGGAACTTCCTAAGGTATGTGCTGAGTTTACATCAGTCACATTTTTATTCAATAGCCATTCAATTTTGTAATGCTGTCCCTCTTACAGCAAACAGTCTCCTAGTTACTAGAAGTTGGAAAAGAGATTTCTAGAGATCTACTTTTCCTTTTTGGGAATGGACCCCAAAGTTTTCCTCACAGAAAGACTGTTTTTGATTTGCTAATTGCTTTGTGTCTCTGGAAGAAGTATTCTCTTGTTCTGTTTGTCCAACTTCTTATAACCATCTACTGATGGTTCCTCAGGTAAAATCAATGTCCTAATTGTTCAAAGTAAAAACTGAATCACAATTTACCTTGTAAGTTTCAAAGGAGTGGGTTTGAATTTAGAAGTGTTTCTGATTTATCTTGGTAGTCAGTATACTGTTTGTTTGGCAGAATCTATTCCAGAAATAGTTTAAAACAAAAGTATTGGTGCATTGTGAAACCTCAGACTTGATATGTCAGTAGGCTTCACTAGTCTTTAGTGATTGTATTCTAACATTTTGATGTCACAGTACTTAACCATTTGCATTTTTTTCTGTTTGCCCCAGGATCAAGGAGGCTTTGGAATTGCCATTAGTGAAGAAGACACAACTAATGGAGTAGTAATTAAAAGCTTAACAGATCATGGCGCGGCTGCAAAGGTGTGAGAACATTTAAAATCTGATTAGGGAATGAAGAATGTTTTTTGGAGTAGCATCCATAGTTCATATTTTCTATTTTATGTTTTTCCAGGATGGACGTATCAAAGTTGGAGATGTGATTCTGGCAGTGGATGATGAAATTGTTGTAGGATATCCTGTAGAAAAGGTGCTTCTGAAGTGTCAGGAATGTTGCAGAAAGCACACTGCTTAATGTAGGAGGTGATTGTGTCTTAAACTAGTGAGGTTCTCATGAGTATGCTTAATTTTCAAAGCTGGCTAAAAAAACCAAAGATCTGCAGGCACTGTCTGGATAAGGAAACTACTGCAAAATAAGCTAAAGCCTAATAAATTTACAGCTCAACTGTTACTTTACATTAGTGCGCTACATGAATCCTCCTATCTCTGCTTCAAATGTGATTTTATTTTCCCTGTGGTTCAGACCTCATGACTGAGAGACACTTGGTAGTGTGATAAAAGCCATGAACTATTGCTCAGTAATGACTCTGCACAGGTAGTCCACTTGCAAGGTGTTAGAACCAGTAAAACTAATATGCGTAAATTTGCACAAGTGACTTGTATCAGTGGTAAATCAAGTCATAAACTAAGCTTATCCATGAGAATTGTCTGTAGTAACAGCCTCATTATATTCCAAGCATAGTATTTCAAACCTTTGGAGAAAAATATCTCCATTCCTAAATAACAAGATTTATTTCTAGCTTCTAGCTCTGCAAACTCAATTTGGGTTCTGTAGTAAATCAAGGAGGCTGTTTTTCTAGCACCTACCATGCTACCAAGAAAAGTGATTCTTTAGGCATGAGTAGATTACTTTCTGTTTGTTAAAGGGCAATTAGGAAAGCATCAATCTTACTCTTTGATGTGCTGCTATCTCTGAGGCAACAAATAAGTAAGAGATAGTGAAGTTGCCTGTAAGGAGGTATGCGGCGTGGGTTTTTGCTCTCCCCGGCTGCACGCGGCTCTTGGGAGCCCGGCTGTGGCGTAGCTTCCACGTGCTGCCGGGGTTTGCTGCCGCGGGTTCCCGGACACAGCTCCGTGTCTCGGGTGCGTGGGCTGGCCAACCGCTGTTACCGTGCACTAGGGACCCGGCAAAGAGGTAAGGAATTTGTCCATTTACTCCGTGCTTAGCAGGAACGGTTTATTGGTCACGCGGCGCGGTTCGATGGAAAGACGCGACCGCTCCCGGCACTCGCATGGGAGAAAATGGCGTCTGACTGCCGGCGGGATAGGGCTTTATGGAGGGGCGGGGCGAGAGGATCCACGGCTGGCCGGCCAATAGGGGCGGCTGCCGTGGCGGTGACGCCAGCAACAGCGACCAACCAGAGAACCCCGCAGGGGCGGGCACCGAGCCAGAGCGGGCTGAGCGGGATCGTGTCGCTCGGGGTGGCCAGCACGGGGTTTCCCGGGGCCGGACGGCAGGGTGGTTACAGGAGCGGCACAGGGGTAAGATCCGTCAGCATGGGGTCAGAAACCGCGGGGGGGAACAACACGGGGGAAACGCGGGATTACAGAACTTGACTTATTTTAACATAAATTAAAAACCCTAATCTAAACCCAAACTCCGGGATGCAACAGAGGTAGGGTTGGTAAGCTTTGTAAGAACAGAGACTGAGTAAGTAATTTCTGAAAATATCTCTACTGAAATGTAAAGTCTCAAGAGGATTTGGTGTCTTTTCTGTAAGATGGCAATTGATTTTGAAGGGTTTTCAGTATCTCTTTGAACTAGATTTTGCATTACACCCTGGTGTCTGTGTCTCCCTTCATAGTTCAGGTAGTACTTTCAGGTTTTTCTTCCAGAATGACAGCTGTACATTTCTTAAGTTCACTAGATATTTTGGCATTGACGTCTGTGAGATCAGAATTGGGCTCCACCCAGCATTAAAAGGCAATATTTCTGTTTTTCTAATAATTGCTATACAATATAGTATTTTGTCTAGAGAAGTCACTGAAAGACTGCCATATTCTCATCTAGTATAGTTTGGCAAAGTTTCATGGAAAAAGGTTTCTTAGACAAAACATGAATATTTGTGTTTGTTCCTTATGAGAAAACCTGCAGGATTGTGACAAGTAGCTCCAGTTTGCAGAACTGTTATTCTGCTTTATCTTTGGTTTGAAACTGAACAATCCGGTTACAGTTTTCATAGGCTTTTCTCTTTATCATTCAGTTTATTAGTCTCTTGAAGACATCCAAATCTGTGGTGAGGCTTACAATCAACCCAGCAGAGACAGATAACCTGAGTACAGCACCAGCCCCTCCCAGCACTGTCCCAGCAGAGAAGAGGAATATGCAACCACCAGCAGCTTTCCCCATTTCCAGCTCACCAGAACCAGAAGCAGTCAAAAGTAATGTTTTTCTTGTATGTCGGCATTCACTGGGGTTGTAACATAAAAACAAAGATCCAGCTTGTAAGTTTTCCCTTTCTGTATGCACTGAGCTGTCTTCTGCAATTCTAATATTTCCAGATTACGTATTCATATATGTATAAATAAAGCACTGTGCCCCCATACTGAAGACCTGCCTCTTGGCTTCCTATTGTAGAGGCAGGAGGATGAAAGGATTTTCTCCTCCATCTCAGACATGCAGCAGGTGCCTCTGTCGTGGTTGTCTAGAACTAAGTGAAAGGCATTCCTTTAGGTGAGGGAGAAAAATCATGTCATTTTTTGTGGAAAAAGAGGATGGTTGAGACTGTCTTGCCATTTATGACTAGCCACATTTGGCTCTTCTCCTTCATAGTGGAGAGTCAAGATGTTCTTGATGGATGATATTCATTGGTTAAGCAAGACACTTCTAAGTTAATAATAACTCAAGCGATGCGCACATCATGCAGGTGTTTAAATTAAGTTCTATCCTAAATAGAGTATGTTGTGTACAATATCTGCTTTGGCTGTCCAGACTATAATCCAGACTAAAAACTACGGGGGGCATGGCAAATAAAACTACAGGATAGTACTTCTCAGAGGAGGAGGGAGAATTGGTAGCATCATTCTCTGTGGATCAGCTGTTCAGTTACATCTGTACAGCTGTCAGTGAACTCTGAAAAATGCTGTTTTAAAGTCACTTTCCTAATACTGAACTCTGTTACTGTAACTAGGATGTTTCATTGTTGTTTTAGACACAAGCAGGTCTTCAACTCCAGCTATGTTAATGTCCGACCCAACTACTTGTCCCATCATTCCTGGATGTGAAACAACCATTGATATCTCCAAAGGGCGGACTGGTCTTGGTCTGAGCATTGTTGGAGGAACAGACACTTTGCTGGTTAGTTGGAAAAATATCTGTGTCTCTCATGTGAAATAACAGTAATGAAAATAAAGTCTGATAGAAGAGATTTTTTGTCATTTGTTTCTAGAGCATTTATAGAAAGACACAAAAGAAGCAAAAATAAGAAAAAAGCCCTTTCTAAAATTAAAAGTATAAATGAGCTTAGTAAATATTTTGATAATTTTTTCATCATGCATCTGACTTTTATTCCATCTGACTTTTCCGATGACTTATGGTAGCAATTTTCAGTTACTTGTGGTTCAAAATGGTGCCTGTTCTTTCAACATACAATTTGATGTTTTTTTGTTGACAGGGAGCAATCATTATCCATGAGGTATATGAAGAAGGAGCAGCATCTAAAGATGGACGACTGTGGGCTGGTGATCAGATACTAGAGGCATGGTGATTTCTTTGGTTGTTTTTGTTTTCATTGTTGGCGAAGCCTTTTGTATTTGTCTGCTGGAAGGTGCTGCACAATTTACCATTGTACACTTTCATTGCAGGTGAACGGAATTGACCTCAGGAATGCCACACATGATGAAGCCATTAATGTCCTCCGTCAGACACCCCAAAAAGTTCGCCTGACTGTGTACAGAGATGAAGCCCAGTACAAGGAGGAAGACATGTATGATGTGCTGAATATAGAGCTCCAGAAGAAGCCTGGTAAAGGCCTTGGGCTGAGTATTGTTGGGAAAAGGTATGTAATTTACATGGAGATTCAGTGTCTGGAACTTGCTTATGTTTCTTTGTGATCTGGTGCTCAGATCTTGTAGGCTTGAAGGCTGTACGTCTTATTTTTGTACTTAAGCTAACCAGTCTTCCCTGGAGGAACTAAGCCAGTGTTATTCAACAGGAAAATGAGACAATGTTTATTTGTGTTTCCAATAGCAAGCCATAAACATGACCGTCAAACAATACTATAATACAAAATTTGTGTGTGTATTTACAGAAATGACACAGGTGTTTTTGTGTCAGACATTGTCAAAGGAGGAATAGCAGATACAGATGGGAGATTGATGCAAGGAGACCAGATATTGACAGTGAATGGAGAAGATGTCCGAAATGCTAACCAGGAGGCTGTTGCAGCTTTGCTAAAGGTATTGGGAAAAGAGAAGATGGATAAGAGTGAAAAATTGAGATCAGGTTTTTTGAAAGCTTTAACTTTATTCAAACTGAGATCAGACTGTTACTGAGATGTCAGTGAGATGACTTCGGGTTCCAAATTTATACTTCCTGAAATCTAGAGTATTCAGATTTTGATATTTTGCCTGATAAAACTGGGAGTAGTGGTGGTGCAGAAAGCCGTATATTTATGAACATAGGGCTTATAGAAGACCTTTATAGAATACCATCACCTAGAACAACCAAAAACTTAACACTGTATTTTGTCGAACACACTGGTAGCTGGTTAACTGTTTTGCATTTTCAGAAAGATACGCAGAACTGACTTCAAATGATGGAGAATTCAGCAGAGTAGTCGTGCTAAAAATGACTACTTTCATAGTTTGTTTACAAGGGCCTTTAGTGACAGGATAAGAGGATATGGTTTTAAACCAAAAGAGTAAGTTTAATTACTTGTTATGCAGAAATTCTTTTATTAGAGGATGGTGAAGCACTGGAATAAGATGCCCAGAGAAAGTGTGGATGCCCCATCCCTGGAAGTGTACAAGGCCAGGTTGGATGGGACTCTGACTAACCTAGTCTACTAGGAGACATTAATCTTTTTTTTAATTCTGTATGTCTTGTGCCACTTTATATCCATTAAATAATATAAGGGGTTTTTCAGTGACCAAACATTTGGTATAAGAAACTACTTTCTCAGAGTTTGCTGAAGTAACTACCTGCAGCTCTTAGAGCCAACCTATTCTTGATAACTTTTTTTTCTGATATCCTTCCCCTATTTGCAAATCAGAATGAAGTCAGATACACAATATTTCCTGTAGTCTGCCAGGAAACCCAGCTGTCTGTTTTTCAGTCTCAGTTTTTGAGACATGCTGCATGGTAAGGATTCCACTGAGTCAGCATTTTCAGTGGAAAACTGTTTCACTGGAAAAAAATTAACAGATGCTAATTATAGCTATCTCTTGGATACATAGGCACATGGTCAGGCTTCTTAACACTCATATTCAAAGGTGTATTTTTCCAGATCTTGAACAGGTCCTTGAGGTTTTGGATTTATTGGCAAGCAGGGATCCTGGTGGAGAGCAGTGGTCAGAAAGGGAGATAGGAGGACTTCTGTATTTTCAGCACATGCCCATTAGTGAGAATGCCAGAACAGGATCTATGTTGTGACACTGAACTTGTTAGTATACTCTTCTTTGGTTATAGTACTTTTCCCTTCTTCCATGATAGTTTTTAAATTTTATTTAAGAAGATAACATTTCTTCTTTGTATGCTGTAACTCTCTGAATAAAAATGCCTTTTCATGTGGGAAATTTCTTTCATTTTGACAAGCATTTTGGAGTATGTAATTGATTCCACATTCAAGTTTTAAGTACTTCATCATTGCTCAGTAGTACTTGTAGTTAATTGTCGTAGCCCTGAGAAATGGGCTTTTAAAATATCTTAGACATATTATTGTTAATAATTGTTTTGTTCACATAGTGTAAGTGGAATAAAACATGGTCACTCACATGTAAGCAGTCACTGTTTTCAGGTATCCATTCGATTTTATTCAGAATGGAGAGTAGGATCTAGAGTGAATTGTCTTGAGCTGCCTAAAATGTATTTTGGTAGAAAATTATTTTATAATCTTTGGAAAATTCCTATGTATTTTAAGTAGAATGAGACAAATAGAATGTGTCATCAGTCTTGAGAATTCTGTTTGTTCTTGCAGTGTTTCTTTTGAAGTATCCCCTAAAGTATGGGAAAAGGCTATCAGCATTTTCCCTCACTAAACTTACTGGATCTGTCAAATGGAAGAATTTAGGAACAGAGAGAAAGGTGTAGTAAAACTAAATGGGAATTGATTTATTCACAAGTCCCATTGAAAAGTATTACCTCCTACTTTCACATATCATTTTAAAATCTCATTTGTGGGTTTGTGAGGATGTTGAAATTTTAGGTACATATTTCCTCAATTTTCCACTTTGAATAAGAGTTGTCCATATGGTTTAATATGACTAAATTCATACAAGCGAAGACGAATTTTTTGCTCAGGTTTTGCCTGAACTTTGATCAAGTCTTTTCCAGGACATTGAGAAGTCAACATTATTTATAAAATAAAAAATGATTTAGTAATAAATCTTTTTTAGTGTCATTCCTAAGAGAATAGCAACAGAATATGAGGTATTGAAACTTTGTTTGAATGGAAATGTCTGGTTGGTTTTGATATATTGGGCTATTACTATGGATTTTTAAGACAAATGGGTGAATCTCTTTTAGGATTATAAAGTTAAAACATGACAAGTAAAGTCAACGTCATTAAATTATTTGAATGCAGAAGTTCCCACTGACAACTTCCCAGTAAAAGAAAAAATATCAAAATAACAACAAAACTGAAATTTCTGTATCAATGCATTGCAGATTGATGCCTTCTCTTGACACTACTTGCATTATGTTGAAAGTCTAATTTTCTTAGCCTTGTGGTAATAACTTTTCCTTTATTTCAAAATAATGTCTTGATTTTGAAATATTTAATTGCAGGGTGAATTTTCTCCTGAGACTTGCATTTTATTTAGACATGTGAATACTCAACAGAGTAGTTAAAATCTTAAAGGCTAGTGAAAGAACTTTCCAATGTGCAGTCAGTCCATATCACACAGCTTATTGCTGGAAGTCAGATGCAGAAAGTTCACTTAAACTATAGATGTTTAGGAAATTTTCTGCTCAAAATCTCTTAGTTTTGTTGGTGTCTATCCAGAGTAACAGATAATTTCAAAAGTTTGAGAGAGATGAGTAACTTTCACTTTAATTACCATGTTCTCAGTCATATCAAGAGAAATAATGATTAAGACTTTGAGGTGTTACACTGGTTTTAGTTTTTATTGTAAAAATTGTATGTTGAATTGCAGTTCAGAAGCTATTCCTTATTAAGTGTAAGGTAATAGAATTATTCCTCTTGTATGATTTTCATGTCTGCATTGTAATACTGATTAATCCAGTATTAAATAAGTATCCTGCTTAGTATTGAGTACTGTGGTGTACTTTATATGTGTCACTGGTCCTACCATGAACTCTATCTGCAAAGTGCTTATTTCAGGATTGCTAGTCCATGGGTTTTTTTTCCATCTGTCCATGTGTTTTTTCTTCTTCCACTCCCTACAAAGTCACTTAAATACTGTAGGTTTTAGTCTTGTAGACAGAAGAGAGATGTAACAAGTAACTGTTTCTTTAGTGTTCCTTAGGTACAGTAAGACTAGAGGTTGGAAGAATAAAAGCTGGGCCATTTCACTCTGAAAGGAGAACATCTCAGAGCAGCCAGGTATGTAACTATAAAACTGGTTAGTTTAGGAGAAATAATGTTAAATAATGAAAAGAAATAGAAAGATCAGTTTTATTATAACAATTATTTTTCACATGCCTGATCCAAGATGAAAAAATCTGCAGCTCTTCAGTAGCCATTTTATATGTTCAGTTAGCAAATTGTATTGTTATAGACAGGATCCAGCCAAAAATATAATCCAGAAATGACTTTGCTCCAGGCTCCAGCTTGGAAGCGTAGAGAACTCCAATTCTCATCAATACCAGAAGAAGTTAGAGTCAACTTTAAATGTCATAGTTACTGTCAGAGTAGTTGGCATGCAATGGATTATTGCTTCAGTAAGCTTAGAGAATTTCTCAATTCCTTGCATGTCCTTACTGTAGTCTCGCTTGCCAGAAGCGGGAAACCTGTGCTCTTTCCATCAGTCTTCTCTTATTTATTTTATTTTTGGTCTGTTGGTGAATTGTTACAACCTCACATCAATTCTGTATTTGAAAGCATGTTCCATGGCATAGCAGCTTGCACTGTGATTCTATCCAGTAGGAGCTACTGTTCTGAAAGCTCAAAAATTACCTTAACTTCCTTTGGTTGTGAACTGGGGATGAAAATTATCAAGTATTAAATATAAATAGTTTTAAGACATAATTAAAATTCAAGTGAGCAGTTTAAGGCTAGATAAGACTGACATTTTAGGCTCTCTTCAGAATTAGTATTGCTAAGCAGCATGAAAACTTGCAGACCCTGGCTGGTCTTACTCTAAGATGAAGTTCACAGTGTTGAATGTTTTGAAGAATGTGTCACAGTCAGTGGACTATTCTCACTAGGAACTATGTTGTTCCTTTACTTGCCCTTCAAGTATAGTGAAAATCTTCTTGGAAATTGTCCAAGTCGAGTTGAGTGGAGAGCCTAATCTTAGTTGCAGCTGATGCAGTAGCTGAAGATATGAGAGCCCACATGAGGATGTACTAATATCTGTATTCTGTCCTTACTGTTGTACTTGTAGCTAACTTGCATTACAAGATCTCTATAAGGTGATAGAAGGTGCAAATACCAGGACCTTGTTGGCCCTCAGAAGAAGCACTTCAAAGCTTTGCCAGAGCTTTGCCAGTCTCTGTTGGTCTAATGATGCTCCAGAAAAGAGCTATCTACAGTGACCAAAAAATTTGTGGAGTTCTCTGACTCAGTTTTAACTGGGCACAGAAAAAATAAAATACTGCAGAAAATAAAATGAATACAGTGAGTTACAGTTTTACTTTTAGTAGCTGAGTCATTTAAGCTCCTCTCTAATCCCACTCTAACACTGTGTAGGTCAGTGAAGGAAGTGGCAGTCTCTCATCATTCAGTTTCCCAGTTTCTGGGTCCGGTGCACCTGAGGTCTTTGAAAGTGGCCTAAAGAGGCATACCAGTAAGTTGGAGAGTTTTTTGGTGCTTTCAGTATTTTATACATGTGAACTGGTAGCTGAGATCCTTCTGTTAAAATGTTGTAACTATGTGATGTAGGCCTCAAAGTGATTCCTTAGGCAGTAAAACACTGTAGAAGCGATTACTGCTCAGTACATCATATATATCTTTTATATATATCTTATCTAGCTTTTTATAAAAGAAACTAGCAACTTCTAATATAAGCAGTTTAGATATTGACAATCTAAGTTGAGCCATAATTTTTATTTAATCTAGATACATCATATGACAAGCTGTCTCATTCATAGAAATCCAGATACATGTGGAATAGCTGTCTCATGCTTAAATTTAGAACAAAGTTATTTCTGATCAAATTATTGTTAGAAAATAATGAGTTTTTTCCTATTCCGTTTGAGCTTAGCAGTCTTATTCTAAAAGTTATTTAAATGGAGAAAATGGTTGATTCACCTATTTTAGAAGCATTCCATCTGATTATTGTAATGACAGCCACTATCAAAATCAGAGTAAAATATATATAACAAATAAGCAGAAAATTAGAATCAACATAGTGACTTAGATGACTTTATTGAAAAAGTTTTCTAGGAATGCTAGTTTAACTTTTTTTTAAATTTATCTTAATTCATTTGACAGCAGCTTCTGAAATACAGGGACTAAGAACAGTTGAAATAAAAAAGGTAAGTTGCAGCATGCAGTGGCATATATCAGGAATAGGTTTTGTAGATGTTTTCAACAGGTGTCTTTACAGAATGAAAGAAGTCTAGGCCTATTCATTGTTTTAGGAAAGGCAAATTAATTTGTCTTTCTTTTCAGTTCAGGACTGTACGATCTCCACTGCCTATATTTTTATGTAAAGTAAAGTGACTTATGTTAGCATGCTTCATGAGTTGTGTTGAAAAAAAAAGAAGGAAGAGATATTGGGACCTAGTTTTATTGTTATCAGATTGAGTTAAATTCAGACTCTGTTGTGGTAAAGTCAGGGGAATTGTACCAAAGTTGGAAGGCTGTTTTTTGGTATTTGATATTTGTCTTCACACATATTTTTAATGAGTAGGTTCTCGCATGACAGCTGACAGGTTTTCAAGTGTGAACTTCAGTCACCTTCATTATGCATGTGAGCCTTAGTCACAAATTGCATCTTATTTTCCAAAATATTTATATTTATTTGTTTTTGCTTGGCATCTAGTTCACTTGATTACACAGATTGTATTCAGCCATTCTTTTTACAGTAGAATCTGCAAATAGCAGTTTGCAATAGCAGTTTTTACAGTGAGGTATTTGGGTGTGGTACAGTGGTAAGCAGCTGGTTTTGCTCTTCAACATTTGGGCACTAGGGGGAGCATAAAGATTAATTCTAGTCTTCAGGAGATTCATAACAGGATATTCATATAGACAGTACTAAGGGCAGGAATCCCATCTCATTGGTTTTCCTTGCTCAGAACTCTGTGTTGACATGAAGAGTCTGAATTCTGTAATTATTTAGTTTGGTTAAGATAAAACACACAACTAAATTGGCAAATTTTCACCTACCACTGAGAAGAAGAAACATCCATTCTGGTCTCTCTGCTTTCTTGAGGTGATACAAAGCATATAAGCTTAAAAACTGGCTTGACACACGAATTCTAATCTTCATAAAATAGAGGGTTTAGCCATCTTTGGAGGTAAGCCTACAGTTCTCTGTGTTTTTCTTCCCAGAAAATCTAATCTTTTTTCATTACTATAACAGAACCCTACAGATTCACTAGGAGTGAGCATTGCTGGAGGTGTAGGAAGTCCTCTTGGAGATGTTCCTATATTTATTGCCATGATGCACCCAAATGGAGTTGCAGCTCAGACTCAGAAATTAAGAGTAAGTTAATTGTTAAGAAGGCTGTAAAGATTGCATGGGTAATGTGATTACTCTAGACAGACAGTAAACCAGCAGTTCAGTGATACAGTCATTAAGTGCTTCTGGCTATGGAAAGGATTCTTGCTGTTTGGATTGATGAAAAAGGAACTCAGATTGATAGCAGGGGAAAGTATAATTGGTGACATGTGCTAACTTAAGAAAGGAGATCTTAAAGCAGTCTTGGATCTTAGAGTTAGTCAGCTTGTGAAAATAGAAAGCATAGAAAGTGGTTCAGAAGGATGCATTATATAAACAAGTGCCATTGCTGAGTGGAGTGGTCATTCCTGCAAATGTAGGTATGCAGTCTGTTTTATCTCTCAGGTTTCCTATGCTTATGTACATTTTATGCTCTGACTTAGAGTGGGAGATTTTATCTGAAGCTGTACTTAAATGCGTGCTGTATCCAATCTGCATCAAAGGTGGTTGAATTTGATTCAGGTTTCTTGGAAAATGTTACTTCAAGATGAAGCCAAATCTGTGATGATAATTTGCTACATCAGTCTGCCTGTCTTCAGGTGACATGCAAAATGCATCTCTGTTTTTTAACGTATATTTCTAGAGTTTTAGGATCAATTCTGTAAAGCATCAGTATTTTTACACTGATTACACTAAAACGGTGTAATTTGCTAATTCTGATGTTGAATTACCTGCCTTTGTACTGGGCCATTTCATAGTTCTGCTATTGTTGAAAGGGACAAATAAATCTATGTAACTAAGTTGGATTTTCTGCATTTTCTTCTGTAGGTTGGGGACAGGATTGTTAGCATCTGTGGATCATCTACTGAGGGCATGACTCATTCCCAAGCTGTTAATATCTTAAAAAATGCTTCAGGCACTATTGAGTTGCAGGTAAAAACATCCTCAGTGACATTTTGAACATTTTCTGAATATTGTTTAGCCAGCTGCTACATTGAACTATTTTAGTGTCAGCATTCTTATATCACTGATTTCCAACCTCTCTTCCTAGGTTGTAGCTGGAGGAGAAGTGAGTGTCATAACTGGTCAGCAACAGGATCCGCCTATGCCCAGTCTTTCATTTGCAGGACTAACTTCAACTGGCATTTTTCAGGATGATTTAGGGTCAGTAACTATAGAATGTACAGCGTCTATAGCCTGTTACTTTAGATGTTAATCAACCTATAAACCTTAAAATTCTAGCAAATAATGGATGACATTTTTGGCTTAATCATGATTAACATATTTGGTATACATGAGACTTGTGGGCCATAGGTCCTTTTCTGTGTTTTTCATTATGCAATTTGCTGTGCTGCAAATTTTTTTGACTCTCTGTAGACTTGTTATGTGATCTGATTTCTTCTATAGCCTCTATTGTTTCACTGAGATTGGGTAGCTAGGATTAATTGATACACCCAGAAATTCTCTTTGCAATGTTGTATCTGTGTTTCTGCAGTGTGCTCTCTAGTGCTGGGCAATCAGGAGTGTCAGAAGTTTCTGGTATACAAGGTATACTGCTTCTGGTATTCTGCAAGGTGTATTATGTAAAAAAGTTTTGTGTCAAACTCTGTCATAAATCTGAGGCATTTTTGCTTTTAGGAAAGAGGAAAGAGAAGAAGTATTATTTAGCCACACATATCTACTTTGAAAAGTAGAATTCCAAAATTTCTTACTATCAAAGTATATGTGGGGAAATACACCTATAAATGATCTGTATTATAAACACATACATACAAATACCCAGTCATTTATTAGGAGAGAAGCAATTAAACCTTAATAGGATGAACTATTTGAGCTAATTTTAGACATTACAGGATTTTTCAAATAGATTTTAGGGAATCTGGAGATACTGGCAATGCCTCTCTAGTTCACTAGTAAGCACTGTTGGTGGCACATAGCAGCCATAACTATGCCCTGAGCTGTGTATTTGAAATAGCTGCTTTTGTATAATAATATGAGCATTAGGTAGTTTACAGAGTTTTAAATTAACTGAAATAGCCAGTTATAACAAAAGTATTTGTAGTTATAGTGGAAAGTGAAATGTATTGGTTAGCTTAAGAGGAATAATGTTTTTTGTTAAATATTCTATGTGTCAAATCTGAAGTTCAGACAAAATACTCTTTTACCTTTTCTTAGACCTCCTCAGTACAAGACCATTACTCTGGACAGAGGACCAGATGGCCTTGGCTTTAGTATTGTGGGTGGCTATGGCAGTCCCCATGGAGACTTACCCATTTATGTGAAGACAGTCTTCGCAAAGGTAGGTGGAAATTTGTCCAATCAATCCATTTATTAGTTCACTGCAGTTATTGTTCTAAATCTTGGCCTGGGTTTGCAGTCAAAAGAATGTTACAGTTTCTCGTAGCTTTTCCTTTTTTGTGCAAAGGCTGATCAAAATGTGCTTACAATATTTGAAGGCTGTAATCTTTAAAAGATTGAGAATTTCCAAATATACATGATTCAGCCTATCAGCAGAGTCTTGTCTCAAGACTGAAATTGTGTAATTAGGAAAAAAAAGCTCCCTTGCCTTATATTTAGAGTGTTTTTACTGCAGGTAGTAGAGGGAAATGTTTTATTGAACCTAGACTCAGAGGAGTTCAAATGCTGACCTGGATTTGGTAATTTGGATGGCTCTAGGAAACAATAGAGAGTCAGAGAAAACTGGAATCATGAATGCTAAATTTTTAAGGTATATCAAAAGTATAAAGCTGCTTCTTACACCACTTGGTGAAAAGTTCTGCAGGTCTTGAAAATGTTATTTTTATAATACTAGGGTTTAAATCTTACACTAGCTGGAAAAACAAGGTTGAGGGAACCAGACAATCATGTAGTTCCAATTGCTAGATGTGGAACTTAGACCAGGCAGGGCGTACTGCAAAATTAGCAGTCTTCTCAACAATTGGCTCTATCTGTATCCCTGAAAACCAAAAATGTTGCAAGAGTCTTTTCAGGACTGTGTGTCAGGAAGAAAAAGAAATGTGTGAGTCTGCAGTTACTTGTTTTATTGTTCCAGGGTGCAGCAGCAGAAGATGGACGCCTCAAGAGGGGGGATCAAATCATTGCTGTGAATGGGCAGAGTTTAGAAGGGGTGACCCATGAAGAAGCAGTTGCTATTCTGAAAAGGACAAAAGGAACAGTCACTTTGACTGTGTTGTCATGAGCTGGCTGCCTGACAGGCTAGGGTCAATAAGACAATATTGTTTACTTTCCACATAGTAAAGAGAATGGAAATGTTTATGTAGTCTTCTTGCTCTTTCATCTTCACAGGACTGTGTTACAACACTGAAGAAAAATAACAGTTAACCATATTTTTGTATACATTAGAAGTAATTCCCTTTCTGTCAAACCACTGGGATGAAGTTTTGTTGATAATAGAAACACGTGGATATTTTTCCTATTAGTAAGTCACCATGAAAAAAATGTTGTCATTAATAACCATACAAAAAAACTTAAAATGTTTTGGGAAGAGACTTTGCATATTTGAATAATGTTGGAAAAATGATAAATTCACCAAGTCAGCACAGAGGTTGCAGGGTAGCAGTAGTCAGAAAATAGGAATAAGGTTATTGAAGAAAGAAGATGTTACTAAAACAGAGATTTGGAAGATAAGGGGAAATGTATGTAATCTGGAGGCAGATGCTTAATAGACTAGATGGTTCTTTGGAACTAGATGATTTTTAAGGTTCCTTTCAACCCAACCTGTTCAATGATCATACTATTACACAATGCTCAATAGAACTAGTTTGGTGACTTGGGTGGATTTTTTTGCTTGTCTTTTTGTGCATTTAATTTTTTCTAAGTCATGGTGTATCTGAAAAAAAAAAAAAAAGAGAGAACACTGTGTCACTTGGCTTAGGTGTGAGGGTTTCATTATTTTGGCGGCAGTCGGGTGTGTTGGTGGTGGTGATAGTGGTTTTGGTTTTTGTTTGTTTTGTATGTGGGTTCTGTGAGGCTTGTGCTCAGGGCTGAAAAATCCATTACTAGTGGAAACTATTCCTGGTGATTGAGAATGCCCAGTAACTGCAGTATTAGAAGAACTAGACTTTTAAAATAGGAATATTTTATAGTTCTTATGGGTAAAAACAACTTTTCTAATATGAAGTGTCTGTAAGCAAAGGTTGTCCTCTTTGAACATGCAACACCAGGTATAGGGTCAGTGCAGACATTTCTCTAAGCTGCTTGCATCAGAGCTGTGAACAAACCTTTCAGAGCAGCTTGCCTTAGCTGCCAGCAGATGTCTGGATATTGCCAGTATGGAAGGAGTTGACATTAATGGTGTTGCTGCCATTATCACTAGCAGCAAAGATAGAGTCCTCCTTGAACTGAGGAGGCATACAACCAGGAGTCATGGGTTGAGCATGGGTAAAGACCTGAAAATGCCTCACAGTTGAGGTGAGTAGTAAGACTGTAGTGAGGGTTTGCATCAATAATAAGCAGAAGAGGAGCTTTGACAACTACAACTATTATTTTGGGGATATTAATATTTGGGGATATTAATTTTAGAGGCATAGATAAAAGCATCCAGTAAGTACAATGCAATTGTGGAGCTTTCTTTGATCAGCAGCATGGTCAATAAATGCATCACTTTCTCATTACTTAAACTTTATCTAAAAACTGCACTCAATGAAACACTTAGCTGATTGTAACCTGCCTGCCTTTGCCTGCCATGTTCCTAGGAATCTGGCAGATAAAGCATGCTTTTCCCATGATTTATTTTCCTGCAGAAAAATTTAGCTGAATCTTTGAGAGGAAGATACCAGTCAAACTAGTATGCTATTTTAGCAGCAGGATGCTTTGTGTTAATTAGCAAAAATAGAATTTCAGCAAGAAGGCCACTATCTCAACTACCACTTACAAGAAATATGAACTGAAAATGCAGGTAATGGTCAGGCCATTATTAGGGGATAATACAAAAGACTAACATTCATTTTAGTGGTTCACAAAAGCAGTATTAGGAATGTCTGTTAAATAGTATTAACAAATTGATAGCTATGTGTAAATGAATTAACAAAAAAACCCCACTCTTTTTAACTATGCTAGAAGTTACATTGTGGTAGGCTAAGATGCAGTAATCTAGATGGAACCATTGCAGGATGCTGCTGTTATTGAATTGCTTTTGTACTTATTCCTTGCATAGAGTGAGAAATGCTTACATTAGAGTATGTAAAGTCACTTTATATAGTATCTATATTTGTAACAGAAGTAATGTACAGCTATTTTGTTACTGCTCTTGTGTCACAATGGGGGATTTAAATTAATGAATTTCAAACTGTTGTGATGAAATTCTGGGTGTGTTACTAGTTGTTTTATAATAGCATGCTTGTATTATTCATTCTGTTGCAAAAGATTAATTCAAAACAATTTAATAGTTAAAAAAAGGCATTACTCTTGATGTAAACCTTAAAGCAAAAATTGATTTTTTTTAAAGATGTTATCTTCACTTGCAAACTCTTAGCAAATTCATGAAACTGTGAAGCTGTCTTGCTTTTTTGTAACGTAGCATCAATCTTTGTTAAAAAACTATTCCTTCAGGCATGGGATGTGCCATGAGGGACAAAAATAGTGGGCCATGGAGCTTGGGGCTCAGAGAACAGGCTCTCTCCCAAGCCCCATGCTAGGAAACTGTTGCATGATCAGTGTTTAGTGGCTGCCGTGCACTGGACCATGTAGTAATAGACTTTTCAGGCTTAGAATGTTTGGTTTCATTTACCATTTTGTATTCAACACAACTTTCCAGTAACAGGAGTTAGTCCTGTAAGGTGCTAGGTACTGTGGCTCAGTTCTACCAAGTTTTGGTTTTGGCTGCATTTTTTCCATGTTATTGTGTTACAGGTTTGGAAGGGTCTGGCTTCTTAAAGGCTCCATCCCATTGTCTGGTCAGATATCCAGCCCTTTTTTTTTAACTCTCAGCTATTTATTGCTGAGCAGTAATCTTAGTGGTATTAATGAAAAGCTCTTTAATTTTAGAGTGGCATTAATAAAAGGGACTGTCATTTTTGAAAGCATGGGTCTGAACAAAGGACAGATGATTCATAGGAATGCACGTATTTCATTTCTTGACAGTGAACAGGTATCATTGGCACAGCTGCTTTTCTGTTCATTCTTCTGTTAGATTTTATTTCTGAGTTAGTTTTATGGTAGCAGTAGTATTGTTAATTCTCAGCTGAGAGAAGGGTTGGAATTTAATAGCTATTGCTGATCCCTTTTCCTTCACTCTATTCAGTCTCTTTTTATAAGAAAAAAAAAAGAAACTATATTCTGTAGGCCGAGATGAAGAAAAAAGTGTCATCCTTTTTGTTAAGTGTCAAGATGTTGTCTATTGCTGACAGAGACTTGGAAGTAATGTGGAAGTACTTAGGTCATTTAATAGTGTTTTGGCAAAAAAAGCCTTACCTCAAAATGGGAGTGACATTGGAAAGGGCATTTGTTAGATTTCTACACACACTTTTTCTTGCTTTTTAAAAACAAATAGTTTGAAGCATCTAAAATATTCCTGTGTAGAGGGCATTTCTGTTTTCAGCTCCAAGTGAACCTACTATGAATAAAGTTTTCACATTCTTTACAAATGTTATTAAAACTGTAAATATTTTTAATAGTAAACTGTCGGAACCCAAGGTGTCCTTCAGACACTCTTGGATGTTCCGGGTCCAGGGCAGAAGCCTCTGAGACCCTGGCAGGCAGCCAGAAACCCCTGTGGTCTTGAGTTTGACCCATGGAACAATTTACCAACCTTGCAGGAAGAACAAGAAATCACAAAAGTTTAGATATTATAATAGAAGTAATCACAAAGTAAAAGGTAGGATTTTTGAGTGCTGTACAGGGGGGTTTTAGGCCTTGTACAGAGGGGTCTGAATTTTGTACATGGGGGTCAGAGGTTCTAAGATGGAGGGATTTGAGCGTGCCCTGTCCTCCTTCTTTCTTCTTCCTATTCCCCATGTTCTTAGTGGTGTTGGCACTCACAGATTGGTTTAGAGTAGAAAGTCACTGTTCAACATAGGTAATAGGCATTGGGGAAAAACTATAAACATCTAATACGTAATGTGTGATATAAAAGATGGCACCAGCCCCTCGAGAGACAGAGACAGAGACAGAGACAGAGGCAGAGACGAAGGAAGACGAGACGAAGACGGAGAGAGACGCAGAGGGAGAAGGAGTCAGGGACAATGTCAGGGAGTCTGTGTGCCTTGAGATAACATGCAATAAACTGCATTGAGACCAGACGACTGAAGACTACTGAGTCTTTCTTTGAAGACACGGGTTGGAGGAGAGACTTTACCACCACCCAGAGTCACCCCAATCTGGGGGAAGGCTCCGGCACTTGGCGTCCCTGGAGGGCAGTGACAAGAAACCAATTTACCAGACGACCTCCAACTTCCACCCGGGAAACAGGCACACCCCGAAGACTCCGAAGAGAGAGCGGACAGCTCAAGACGAAACATCCTGACCTTCACCAAGACAAATCATCCCAAGAACAGCCCGGAGAGGAGAAAAACCAGAAGCGTGCCTGGAATTTCTCACCTGTGAGCTGCTGGACAGTAATCAGGATCATCTCCGGACCGACCTTGCGCTGATTCGGCTTTTGGTGAGAACAGTTGAGATTAAGAACATGGTGGGGGGATACTCCCAAGAGCAGATTCGAATTTTGTCAGCCCTACAGGGGGTGGCATCCACACATCCTGTGGAGATGGCTCCAAAAGAGCTAAAGGCCCTGTTGTTGTGGGTGCGGTGTAATTACCCGCACACAGAGATGCATCTCTTGTTCAAACCAAATTTCTGGCAAGAGATCAACAGGCATTTGCATTATCTGGCCACAAAAAGAGATAAGAATGCCGCAAAACTTTTACCTTCAGCGAGAATAATGCTAGAGTCATTTTCACAACGCGGCAAGGGGTCTCTCGTTTTACACCAAATACTCAGGCTCCTGGAGGAGCACAGGGAGAATTGCCCAGCCAGCAGCATGGGGCAGCTCTCTTCACCACAGATCAAGAGGAAGCAGAACCGCTTCCCGTGGAAAAGCAAGGGGACGATTTTCCATCACGTCCAGGGTCCCCGGATTCTCACAGGTCCTCAGATTCTCTGAGCCCCCAGAATCTCTAGGGTCCTCCAATGCAGAAACCCCTCAGTTGGTTGTAGATCAGCCGGGGATAGTTATCACCCTCGGTGAGGGAGGAGACCGGGAACACCCCGAGTCTACACTCACAGCGGGGGGGGGGGGGGGGGGGGGGGCTGCAGCAGCACCGGCGGGGGAGGGTGCAGATGGGAGTGCAGAACCCAGGGAGGAGGGGGAGCCGTCTCTCGCAGCGGCGGCGGCGGGCAGTTTGTAACAGCCCGCGGCGCCAGAGAGAGCGGGGGGGACTGTGAGGGCAAAGGGGACCAATGAGAAGGCGGGGGATGCGGGCGCGGCGGTCGTACGTCCTGAGGGTCCCGTGACGCGTGCGATGGCGAGAGCCCACGCTGCAGCAGCGGCAGCCGCCCGGCAGGCACAGGGTGAAGGCTCCCAAACCACAGCAGCGGCGTTGGCCAGGCAGCAGGCTGAGACAGAGCGAAAAGCTATGGCAAATGCTCGTCTCGCGGCAGCGGCAGCGCGCATGCGTGTGATGGAGAAGCGAAACCCAGAAGCCGGGGCGGGGGAGGGCACCTCGCGTGCGGCGGGCGCGACACGAGCACAGACGGGACGGAAGCGACGCGCTCGGGTTGTGGGCGTCGGCACAGAGTCAGGAGAGGCGTGTCCCTGTGATGGGCAGTGTGGGGTGGAGACATCAGAGCCGGAGTGGGATCGGGAAGGTGGCGACGTCAGTCTCGGGGAGGATGAGAGCGCTCCCGAGGTCGCGGCTGCGCTGGGGAGAGCAAGGAGGAGGCGCGGTCAGGGTCGGGGCGGGAGCGTCCACACCCCCGTGGTGACACAGGCAGGGATGGGGCGTGTCCAGGCTGCAAACGTTTGCCAGGGCACCGCCCCCACACCGCTCCCACGGCAATCGACTCATGCGCACTCAGCCTGTGCCCACAGCCAATCCCAGCCAGCCTCAGACATTGTAAAGCTGAAGCAGTTGATACAGCAAGAGTCGACATCCCAGACTGAGGGATTTGCAAGTGTAAATCAAATGTTACAAGAATTGCTCAGGGATTTATCAGAGATACAGATAGGGGAGCAAACGTCCGAGTCTCTTGCAGTGCCGACCTCAGCCGGTCAGACGACAGCGCCACCCGATGGCAGGACCGAAACATTGCAGGAGCTTTTGCCGGACCCGGTTGGCCATGCCATTGCGCCACCCAGTGGTGGGTCTGTAACATTGCAACACTTTTTTCCAGTTTTATACAAAAAGAAGTCTAGGGCGAGGAAGACCACACCTGCACGACAACAGGAACCTCCGCTGATTCCAGAACGACATGAGACTCAGGACACTCCTGCTGAGGCGCAGCAACAGGATGATACTGTATGTATCACCGCTTCGGAGGGTGTCCCAGTCTGGACAATTCCAACATCAAGGTCTGCTGATTCTTCGCGTCAGGGAGAGTCAATTTTAATATCAAAAGGGGTTGTTGAGTTTCTTTTACAGTATCTGACCACAGCCTTGGAGTCACATCCAGAGCTGTTGACTCATCTTCCGAAAATTTTTCAAACAATACAGGGCAGCCGTGTGTTTTCCCCTGCAGCAGACGTTCCATTCTCATCCACAAGCACCCAGCCCTCATCTTCGCAGATGCCACAGATGCCATGGATGTCGGTGAGTTCTGCTGCACCAAAGCATCAGTCACAACAGATGACTCCACTCTACAGGCAAGTACCCACAAAACTTCCAGCTTTACCGAGCGCAAAGCTAGACTGGCAGGACATTCGAGCAGAATTGGAAAAGGAAAAAGGTTTATTGCAGGGCTCGGGAAACATCATGATGCCAGTGAGTTATGACGCTCAGGGACAAAACCCAAGGTGGGAACGCCTGGATCGTGGTGCGATCAAAGACTTAGCCAAAGCCATCCGAGACAATGGGTTGTCATCACCGTACTTCAAACAAATGTTGAAGAGCATTTTTGGTATGTATGATTTAACACCCTATGATCTTAAATATCTTGCAACATCAGTTCTTACAGACACCCAAGCTCTTGTGTGGCAGAGGGCATGGAGGAGATCCCTGGAGGAGCTGAGAGCCAGATACCAGGGCGGACCAAATGCAAACCTCACCATGGTGCAGCTTGCTGGTGATCCCCCTGAAGACGACCCGACTCAACAAGCGGTGAGGCTTCCACGGAACGTGCTCAGCGACATCAAGGAGGCGGCACGGAGAGCAATCCTACAGATTGCTCCGGTGGGAGTCCAGGACAACATCTACACGGAGATCAAGCAGGGTCCTTCGGAGCCATTCTCCTCATTTGTGGATCGTCTTTCCCAAGCAGTGGAACGATAAGTGGTCGATGAGGGGGCGAAACCACATTTGATCAAAAGCCTTGCTTTTTCCAATGCCAACCCAGAGTGCAGGCGGATCATCAGCATGATGCCGCATCAGACCACCTTGGCAGACATGATAGAGGCATGCAGCAAGGTGGGGACACCACAGCATGTGGCATCCATCATGGAAGAACAGTTGGGAGAGCGGATTGAGAAGCGTGTCAAGGAGGCTCTTGCAAATTACACAAAGAACAATGGCAACACAGGAAGGCGATGTTTTGGATGTGGGGCACAAGGACATATTAAAAAGAATTGCCCACAATTTGCAAAATTCGACAAACCACCAGATCTTTGTCCCCGATGCAGGAGAGGGAGGCATCTTGCAAGTGAATGCCATTCGCAGACAGATGTGGATGGAAGACCTCTACCGCATCCGGGAAATGGGAAAAAGAGCGCGAATCATCGCCAGCGCGCTCCGACACAAATCATGGCGGTGACGCAAAACCAGCAGGGGCAACTCTTGGGGAACAACAAGCAGATCCCCTCAGCAGAGCAATCTCCAAAATCCCCAGCGACCCAGACTTGGTACCGCCCGGATTCCAATGCATGCTGGCAACTGCCAAATTGACGTGTCTTTTGGACAACAGCCACACAGTGATACCCATGGGTGTAACTGGGACTTCCTGGAAAAGGCAAGATTTTTTGATAATGGGCAGGGACAGAAGCAGTATTCTTGGACTTGTTGTTTATCCATCCTTGATTTCAGCAAACCACAAAGAGGAGCTGATGGTCACAGCAAAAGCCCTTCAACCACCTTTGACAATTCCAAAAAATACACCGAGAGCCCAGGCCATGGCTTTGCCGTCCCATGCAGAAAAACAAATTATGTCAGTGCTTAACAGGCAAGACTTCTTTTCTGGTGATCAAGCGGAAGTACATGCATCCTGGGTGAAACATTTGAGCCGAGACCGACCCATCGTTACCTGTCAGTTGACTTGTAACAAAAAAACAGTCGTCATTACAGGGATGCTTGACACAGGGGCAGATGTCACAGTCATTTCATACATCTTTTGGCCCCAGGAATGGGACTTGGTTGCACCTTTGGGTTCTCTCGCAGGCATAGGAGGAAGTTCCCTATGCATGCAGAGTGAGAACGCAATCATTGTCACAGGTCCAGGAAGAAAAACGGCAATCATTCGTCCTTTCATTGTGCAAAAACCCATCACAGTGTGGGGAAGAGACCTCTTAGCACAGTGGGGACTGAGATTGGAATTGGATTTTTAACGGGGGTCACTGTGGCACTCACCACTCTGAAATTGACTTGGAAAACCAATGATCCTGTTTGGGTGGATCAGTGGCCCCTTGAATGAAAGAAATTGAGTGCATTGAAAAAATTAGTCCAGGAACAGCTGCAGAAGGGACACATCAAACCAACAAATAGCCCATGGAATTCCCCAGTGTTTGTCATTCACAAGAAAACTTCAGGATCTTGGAGACTGCTTCACGATCTCAGGAAGATCAATGAGGTCATCGAAGATAGGGGGCCACTCCAGCTGGGACTTCCATCTCTCTCAATGATCCCGAGAGATTGGTCGCTTGTCATCATCGATCTCAAGGACTGTTTTTTCAGCATTCCACAATTTTTGCATCATTACATACAGGGGAAACCGCAGAACATGCCTGCAGACACTTTTTACAATCATTTGCATCATTAGGGGTGCCACAAGAAATAAAAACAGATAATGGACCAACCTACACAGGCAAAGTGCTTGACAGATTCTTAAAGAAATGGGGAGTCAAACACATTTTCGGTATTCCTCATTCTCCCACAGGTCAAGCAATCATCGAAAGAACACATCATACCCTGAAATCCCTTTTGGATAAACAGAAAAGGGGGGAGGCAGGTGCAACACCTTATATGCGGTTGAACAAAGCTCTGTATGTGTTGAATTTTTTAAATGGCTCTTTCTCAGAGCCCACTCCACCAATTATCAGACACTTCACGAACAACACACAAGCAAAACTATGGGAAAATCCTTTAGTTCTGATCCGAAACCCAGAGACAGGACAAATCGAAGGCCCATTCACATTAATCACTTGGGGCAAGGGTTTCGCTTGTGTCTCCACAGGGCGAGGGCTGAAGTGGGTGTCAGCAAGGCACGTGAAACCTTACCGGGTGCAGACGCAAGCGGACAGAGATCCAAGAAGCAAAGAGGCAGACAACAGCGCTGCAAACATCTCATCGGACAACGATTGACAACTCAGAGACTTGGGGTTCTTCTTGGGACTTGAGTGTCATTCGGGTGTTGCTGCACTGCAAGGTTTCTCGCAGAAAGTGAGGACATGGGCATGGGGTTCAGACAGATAGTGTTCATGTGCCTCATTCTTTTGCCTGTTGCCATGAGCAATAGGGCACATTTTCCCATGAGACAACCAAAGGGAAATGTGTGGGAAACTTTGGCAAAGGCAGCAGGTCTGGATAGCATTTGTCTGACTCATTCAAGGCCAGGGAAACCATTCTCGACATGTTTGGTAGGTGTGCTGGTGAAGGAATGGCCAATCCCAAAGAACATCCCTCCAAAGGTTCTGAAATCTTTTTCGGATCCTGTGGAAGGATGGCATGTTTGGACACAGTTCCTTCCTGTGGCTCATTTCGAACCCCAGGAATTGGACATCTTTGGGTCAACAAGAATAAAATTTTGCATCATATTCAACCCATCGGGAGTGACAGAGACAGATAACCACACGATAGATGTCACTCCAAACCAGCTCCTTTACAGAAATGCATCATCCTGGTGCAATTACACCAAGATGATGAGCAAACTATCCCTCCAGAATCCAGCCATTTTACCAAAAGGAATTTTCTTGATTTGTGGGGACAGAATTTGGCCTGCTATCCCTGCAAAAATCAGGGGCGGTCCATGCAGCATTGGAGAACTCTCATTGATAACACCCAATTTGAAAACTTTGAGGGAACAGTCACGCAGGAAAATAAGATCCATTGAACAATATGGCCCAAATTGTGATGATGAGGTTTATACCTGGAACAAGGCTCGGAGAATTGCAGTAGCAATTTTCTCACCCCAAGCAGCATCGGGGGTGGCCTTGACACAATTGGACCACATGGCGTGTTGGTTGAGCAAACACACTCATGCCATTTCCACTGCACTGAGCGACATGTTAACAGATATCGACAGTGCGAGACAAGCAACGCTTCAGAACAGGGCGGCAATTGATTATTTGCTGCTATCACACGGACATGGGTGTGAAGAATTGGAGGGGATGTGCTGCATGAACTTGTCTGATCACTCGAAATCTATCCATGAAAATATAAAACAAATGCAAAACAGCATCAGCAAGTTGCAAAAGGTTGCAGGATCCTGGTGGGATGACTTAATTAACCTTTTTAGTCTCTCACCATTGTGGAGGGAGCTTTTGAAGATAGCATTTTATATCCTTATAGGATTTCTAGTTCTTCTGCTTGTTCTGCCGTGCATTTTTCTATGCATTCGGCGGGTCATGGACAAAGTGGCAAGACAGGTCTTCTTGGTGCAAACAGGAGGGGGAGATGTTGGAACCCAAGGTGTCCCTCAGACACTCTTGGATGTTCCGGGTCCAGGGCAGAAGCCTCTGAGACCCTGGCAGGCAGCCAGAAACCCCTGTGGTCTTGAGTTTGACCCATGGAACAATTTACCAACCTTGCAGGAAGAACAAGAAATCACAAAAGTTTAGATATTATAATAGAAGTAATCACAAAGTAAAAGGTAGGATTTTTGAGTGCTGTACAGGGGGGTTTTAGGCCTTGTACAGAGGGGTCTGAATTTTGTACATGGGGGTCAGAGGTTCTAAGATGGAGGGATTTGAGCGTGCCCTGTCCTCCTTCTTTCTTCTTCCTATTCCCCATGTTCTTAGTGGTGTTGGCACTCACAGATTGGTTTAGAGTAGAAAGTCACTGTTCAACATAGGTAATAGGCATTGGGGAAAAACTATAAACATCTAATACGTAATGTGTGATATAAAAGATGGCACCAGCCCCTCAAGAGACAGAGACAGAGACAGAGACAGAGACAGAGGCAGAGACAGAGACAGAGGCAGAGACGAAGGAAGACGAGACGAAGACGGAGAGAGACGCAGAGGGAGAAGGAGTCAGGGACAATGTCAGGGAGTCTGTGTGCCTTGAGATAACATGCAATAAACTGCATTGAGACCAGACGACTGAAGACTACTGAGTCTTTCTTTGAAGGCACGGGTTGGAGGAGAGACTTTACCACCACCCGGAGTCACCCCAATCTGGGGGAAGGCTCCGGCAGTAAACAGTATTGTCCTTAGCCTATTCAATACCTGCAGTGTGGATTTTTCTTTTGTAACACATCATCATGCATGTTCCTCAATAGAAATGAAGATCTTCAATATAATGTGGTGTATTCCATAGCCAGTGTTGCAGGGTAATGCATTTACTTGCGAAGTTTGGCCACCTGTATTCATGGAAGTGGTAACCATGACAGGTAAGAAGATCCAATTCAAACACTTGAGAAGAATACACCTAGTGGAAAATGATGCCCACATAGATTGAAGTTCCTATGTTCTTATTCTCGTGTCATAAAATCTTCCTAAGCTTTCTACTTCCTGTGAAAATTATTGTTTGAAACAAGTAGAAAAAATGTAGACACTGCTTCTCGTATTTCAATAGAAAGGAATTTAAATTCTGGTAAGATACTAATTCTAAAAGCTGCATATGCCTGAGCTGAAAACAACAGAATTTTCCAAACTAAATTACTAGTTTTCAACTAGAGATACTTTTGTTTAGTTACAGCAGCAAGCTGGTTTGTGAAAGTGAGCCAAGCAGGTTTTCACTTACTATTTCACTTCAGACTACTTTCTATTCAGTGCATTGGTTTTGATCTTCATATAGGTAGCTTAAATACATAATTACATAATAAATACTTTTTAAAATTACATCAAAGGAGTGTTTCAATCACATACAAAAACAATTTACCTATTTTTATGACTGCCAGTAAGTACTATGTTGGGTTTTTTAAGTGCTTGCAATTAGATATCCAGTTTGTCTATAGGCAGGCAGACAAGAGAAAGCTTTTCATCTAAGAGGGGAGGCTTTGTATTTGTTAACACTTGTTAGTATTTTCTGGTATTTCAGCTTTTGGTATCTTATTTTAGTTAAGATTGTACTTCGTTAAGTGAATTCTGTTTAATTAAAACTATGCTTTGACTGACCAAGGTACACATTATACCTAAAAGAGAGTAAATGTTCTTCTTGAGTATTTCTGTGGGATGTCGGTTGCCTTTTTGAATTCTGTGCAGCACTGTTCAACAACAGAGTGTCAGTTTGGTGTGTTTTCATAGCATTTTGTTCATGGTCCTCACTATCCACAGCCACAGAAGAGGTCATGATACCAGGACTCAGAGAACTGAGGGCATGGGGTGCATTTAAATGATGCATTATCGGATTTCCACTCCTGCACACCAGATAGAGGTGAAGAAGTTTCTTGTTTGGGCACCTACACAAGTACTTAGGCTGAGGCACATGAAAGGTCTTTTCAGGCTGTAACTGTGAAGTTCCTCGTCATCACAGGGATGCCAAAGCCACTGTGTCCAGCACTTCAAGGTTTCACATTATTGGGAATTTTACAAAAGCATTGGGAGCAGGACCTTGGGTAGTTAATTGGTAATAAGTTGACTCTCTTTTTGAGGGAATATTTATCAAAAACTGTCAAAAACATACACCATTTGTTTTGACTGAAAAAAATATATTCATTACTTGTTGTTAAATGTGAATATGTCTGTTGGAAGTAGAAAGACCAGTATTACAAATGAGAGAGAGAGAGAGAAAGAGATAGATAGATGGATAGATAGATAGATAGATAGATAGATAGATAGACAGGCAGATACAGATAGATCTCGATACAGTCCTAATTGTTAAGGCAGCAGATGTTCACTGGAATTCCTGTTTGGGACAGAGACCACTGAGGATGGGTGATAATAAAAGATTGTCATATGGGAAAAGTATTAACCTTTGTTACTGTCACCAAGACTAGAAGAAGGGTAAAAGTGCTAGTATTCATATTTACCTTATAATATATTTACTTCATACCCTTTTTACACATATACATAAGGAAAAGTACGACACTTGAAATTATTGTTAATGTAGACCTAGAGATTGTTCTAGCTAAATATGTATGCTTGATATGTATGATTACTTCAAAAAATGTTTATGGACATACTCTCTTGATAAGACTTTTACACCCTTTTTCACAACACTGAATGACAGCAGTGATTGCCTTTTTGTTAAAATAACAAAACCTTTGCAATAAGGATAAATCTGGGCAGGAAGGAGAATTGCTTGAGACAAGGTAGGAACCTCTTGGTCTGAGCTGGTTTTCCTATTGTGACTGAGCATGCTCTCTTCAATCTTTGCCTTATCTTCCTAGGAACAATTGGGCTTTTGTTTGATTCAAATTGAAGCTGGCCATCAGAATTCTGTGTATACAGTCTCCCTTCTGAAAAAAAAGCTATTTTTTCTATTGTAGTTGCTAGAGCAGGAAGAAAAAGAATACAACCGGACCTTTGCTTTAAGTGCAGATTTATGGAATACTAAAATTTAGCAGAAATAGCTCATTAACATTTTGTTTGCTGTATTATCTTCTTTCCACTCTGAGTCTCTTCAAAGCATGCTATTTTGCCAGCAGCCAAACCATTCTTGTCTGCAGTTCTCTTGCTCCCATTTCTTTTGATTGGAGTGTGTGCATTGGGCTGGGGGTGGGGGGAAATTATGTTTGAGGGGAGGATGTCATAGGCTCTGTGTGAGCTCATACACGTGTGTGCATGTGTAGATCTGGAAATAGTACTGTCTAAGTGCTAACTATTGGCCTGCAGATATTTCCTGCAAGGTATGTTTTTTTTGTCTTACGGAAGAATTTGAAATAGGTACTCTAATCCTATTTAATAGGATTTATATAGGTTCTCAAATTATTTTTAGAAAGAGAATAAATATTTGATCTATTTTAATGTTAGGAAAAAAACTGCAGCAAAGGCATTACCTGTTTCTTCTTTGTGATTTTGTGATTCCCAGTGAACTTTTTTCTAATGTGAATGTACATATTTTCTATTATTCTGCTAAGTTTAACAATGGAACACATTCTGGGTTCTGCTTTCAGGGCAATGAAGTCCTGTTTGAAGCTGGGAAATGATTGGATCTGGGATATTGATGCTGTGTTTCTGGGGCTAAAATCATCTGATGAAGTATGAATACACTTCAGAGTTCCTCACTGATAGAAGCCCTTTGTTTAGGCCCATGTGAAAGACCTCACATTCATAGGATTGTTTCTTTTATATACAGGAATTATTCTCAATTTTACTGATAGTTTGAACTCATATACATATATTATGGACTGTCACTTGAGTATAAATCTTGCATCTGTTGGCCAAGCTAACAAATCTCTGATCGAGCTAAAAGTGGCAACCTGAATTGGGTTGGTTTCCTTCTAAATGTCAAGGAGGAGTTGAACCATACAGAAATGCTGGGCAGCAAGCAGCAAGGAAACAAAGATATTTACTGACATCTGGCAGCCTGTGTGCTTTTCTCTATTTTGAAAGATGGCTGCAACTGCCGTAATATGAACATCCAATTCAAAAATTACTTCAGTTAACAGGAGAGGGGTAAGTTAAATTAAGGGGTATCAGGAGAGGGGAAGTGCTTGCTTATTTAAGCACAACTAGGCGTGGAGATGGCTCCGTGAGTGTTTCTCTTCTATTACAAAACAAATAAAAAAGGTGTTTGTGCAGTCAGCTGCTAGTTTCAGCATGTGCACTTAGCCTGGGAGTTTTGGGTGCTGAAGCTTTGTAGGAGCGGTTATTTGACTGTACTGCACAGCCCCACATGCACACTTTGAAGTCAGACTAGCCCTGGAAGAAGGACCTAGATTGGTTGATAGAAGCTAACTTGTATTTAGCTACATTTTTGCACATTAATAATTTTCAGTAATAGCCACTAGATAGCACTAGAGAATCAAGGTAAATCTCAAACAGCATGGGTTGCAGAGAGTTAAACGAACACAAACACTCCAAAACAAACAGCCACTGGAGCCTGTTGTTGGTGTTCAGCTCATATCAGCAGCCTAATGGAAATTATTTAGTCAGCAGAATGTTATTTTAACTTCTGGTATGTTTAAAATGTCTACACTGATGTATTTCCAAGCAGAAAACCACATAGCAGTAGCTTGAACAGTTACCCTATTCTGACCCTGGTTTTAATGCTTTTGAACTTTATTGAAAACCACAAGCTTCAACAAAATATGCATTAAATCCAAAATGTTTAACACTGACCATCACAAAGTGAATGTTTTAAAATAAAAACACACCTCTAAAAATATCCATAGGGATATTATGCTTTCCAAAAATATGCCTCAAAAATTCCTCAGTTTATTTGCAGAGAGAATAAAAAGTCTGTCTCTAAGTTTATCCCTTGCAAAATTATTCATCATTTTTAGTTTTTCAAGTATAGTTTAGGATTTTGAAGAACTCGTTACTGATGACCTCTATGACAACACAGGGACTGATCTTTATAATCTCTGCTATGAATGCTGTAAGGGTACTTCTACTTGCTTACTGATAGCCTTTCAAGAAACCCCATATTAATTTTTTTCTAATGGGTTAGGAAAGGCATAAAGGTTTTAGGAGAAATGCATGGGTTTCTGCCTGCATGTACAGTGCATTTTCATAGGTTTTGCAGTTCTCTTGCAAACCATGTACTTAATGCATTTAAGTAATTTTGTTTTGCACATTCATAAAGTTTTTTTGTGGTAGTCTTGAGGAATATACACTGGTATGCATGGTGCTGTTGGATGCTGTGCAAGGTAAGAACTTAGTGGCTCCTCTGAAAACTGCATTCCTCAATTAAGTTTCAAAGTAATTTCAAAGTAATCACAAATTCTTCTGTTATTTATTAGCAGGAGTTTTATACCCAATGCTGCATCCTCCTTTGATAATGTCTTAAAGAGTTTTTCACAAGGATCTAAAATCTGAAGTTTGATGGTCTTGAACTCCTAGAGTAATGTGTCCTAAATGCTTGTCTTGAAGGAGAGATTCATAATCAGCTCAGGGCATCTGGCACTTGTGGCTTGCTTCTGAAGTACGTTAAACAGACTGATATCAAACTGTTCAATGGTACTGGGGCTTATTTGCTATATGTATGCTTATGCTTCATCTTAGGTATGGGGACTTCAAAGACCTCAGTCTTGGCTGTCATTGACAGGGTCTTGCAGGAGTTCCCAGTGGACTGGGTTGATGCATGTGTGAACTCATTCTTGCAGAACTTGAACTATTTCTTGCAGAAATGACAGCCTGTTATCAGGAGATGCATGGGCTGTCTTTGAGGCTTGCTTGCTTGCACTTACAGTACACTCAAAATATCATTACCTACCAGTTTCTATAAATTCACCTTTTCCTGACAGTATGTGAGAAGCACATGTTTAAACAAGATAAGAGATTTAACAGAACTGAAGGTTGATCATCTGTTTCTCCACAATTTAAATAAAGATTTTGCAGCTCTCCTGTTTCCTCCTACATCAGCCCCTCAATTTCAGCTTGGAGGGCTGAACTTCGTAGTGTTAAGAGTCCATAATGCGAGGATGGAGCTGAGTAAGGTTTTCAGTCACACTTTCAGGCTGCTTCAGGCATCCTTTAGTAGTTGACAGCTATTTGCTGTTGCCAGGTCAGTCAACTGGTTCCTTACAGGACTAGGATGAACTAGTGTTACCATGCAACTAAAGCAAGATTGGCAACTGACACTGTACTAGAAATCCTTCCAGCCCCTTTTTGGTCTTACATTTATTGCACATGTAAAACCATATTACTTCATTCTCAAATGCAGCTTGTTTTACTCCAAGTGCTAGTGGCAGAGAAGCTGTTTTTTAAAGTACTATGAAAACAAGTTCCAGCAAAACTGATCTTTATCAGATCCCATTGAAAAGGCTGCACATACTGAATAGTGAAACAGGACAGTTAAATTTTAATCTGGGTTACATAAAAGGCTGTTGTTAAAGTGGCACATATTGGCATTGTTCTCACACCATTAACTTACAGCCAGGCTGTGAGCAGGCCAAGAGATGTGTAAAACCTCAGTGTGAATCCATCTGTGCATGTGTGTATAAGCAACTACTAGGTAGGGTAAAGTACAATCTCAGAAACCTATCTGCAGCATCCTGCTTATTGCAGTTTGGGTTTTTTTTGGCTTTTTTTTCCCATGTGGGGTGTGGGGACAGTGCCTTGCAGATTATGAGTTATGTAATTAAATAACTCTTTTAGCAGGCAGAGTCCTTGTTTTGGAGCCCTGCTGTCAAAACACTGAGAATCTTTTTCATGTGAGTTTAGAGGGGTGGCGAGGCTGTGCCCAGAAGCCTGTGTGTGGCCTGAGCAGGGAAGATTCCCCAAGTAAAGACAAAGGGATGAAACACTTGGGCATAAGACAACCCAACCTGCATTCAGCATATTAGAGGTGATAAAATTTCATTGAATTGCCAACATGCAATTCTAGCTGGTTATTTTTGAAAGTTTGGAGCCTTGTTTGCCATGCTTTTTGAAGGAACTGGAGTTAACACAAGGAAGTAGTAAGTGAAGGCACACATGCCTTGGTAAACCAGACTGACTCCTGGGACATGTAGGATGGCATCCATGCAGAGTAGGAAAAAGGAGAACAGAACTGATGTTTTAGTTTTTTGGGGGGTTTTCTGATAGTATTTCTAATCTGTAGTGAAACCTGAAGAAAGATTTTTTTTTTTCCAAGTAATCTCTGAGCTTTAATATATAGTTTAAAGTATTTATTTTATTATAAAAGGTTTCTTTTCCAATTAACTTAATTTTAAAATTACATGGAGTTTTTTTAGGGAATTAAGAACAGTTTTATTGTGTTATAAAGTTACACTTTAGGGTATTTTAAGATCTAAGAGCCAGTAAGTTATAGCATGCCAGATTGAGATATCATTTACATACCTGCGATGCCTATTAATCTACATCAGAGGCCTTTCATATCTACTCCTGTGTACCTCAGATGATGAAATGGCCCGAGGCATTTGGTTACTCTTTGGTTTCAAATGCTCTTTCACCAGCTTTGGATGCAGGACTGCTTCTCAAATTACCATGGGTAAATTTTTCCTTGTTTTACTTTTTGCATGGGAATTAAGTCATAATCAAAATCAGGAACACTGCTGTAGCTAAAAGTTAATCAAGCAGATTGCAATGGCCAGCTGCTGGGAGAAGTAGCAGGACCAGGTGAGAATGGTACATGCACAAGCATCTGAAGTGACAGAATGCAAAACAACCTCAAGAGCTGGAGGGCCATACATAATTTCCTTAACCTATTTGCTGCTGTCTTTGGGAAGACATAAAACCTCCTTGTTAACTGTATTTGGCCCTCAATACAGTGTTTTCTGTGTCTGCAATGCAGTGAAGTCTCAAAATTGTGGGTCATTCAGCCCTCATCTGTGAGAAAAGATCAGAGTTGGGAGGAGAGTTGGAGATAGGGAGCTGGTCCTCCACTTTGTCACAAAAGCTGTGTGTTTTATTAAAGCTTGAGTTAGGCTCAATCCGTAGACTAGGAAAACTAACCACACAATAAAATAGCATGGTTCATTGAACAAAAACAATTGCTGAACCCGCACTTGACACATTTTAATGATTAAACCCGACTTCCTCTCCTCTGTTGCTGTGGTCTTACACTTGCTTGCACCAAATTTGTGTGGGTAATTGTTTGCTTGTATAATAATGCTGCCAAGCATTATTTAATTAAAAAAAAAAGTGCTTGGCAGGGGGATTTGGAAGCTGGAAAAGACAGAATTTGTGTCAACAACACATGTTGTTCCCAAAAAAGCAGAGTGAACATGCGTGCAAGAGAGGGTGTGTGCAAGACAAAAGCAGTGCTGTGTGTGGTTGCTGACAATCACAAAAGCAAGCATTAACAAGGGTATCTGACTGAAAACTTTACCACTATGCTATCCTGTCTCAGGAGAGGTGCAGGCAGGCTTTGCCTTTCTTGTGCCCTGTAGATCCTGTTCTAGTGCTTACAGGGCATCTGAGTATAAGGCCCAGCTCAGGAAAGGGTGAGAACATTCCTGCCTAGGTGTTTCTGCTGGTAACAAGTAGCTTGGGGAAATTCTGCTCTATGACTTAAGAATCAGTGGGGACATCTGCTAAACCATCTCCATTTGGTTTTCATTAAACAGCATGTTGTCTTCTGCATGTCTTACAGATACACCAGAGATTCAGACTGCTGTATTTTAATCCCTGAAAACAGTTAAGGTTAAGCAGGTACACCACTGAAATAAAACAAAACTGCTTGTTTTTTTTCAAAGTGTAGCTACCCCAAAAATGCCTTTGGATTATGTTGTGTTCAGAGGAGAGATGCAGTGACCTGAAAGTAAACAGCAGACAGTCCAAAAGATGGGTAATGTTTGAAGCTAAGCACAGGTCTAGAGAGAAGTAGTTGTATGTCTTGTATGCTTTATTGATAGGTGATGTGGGAAAACAAATCTGAATTTCAGCTTGAACATTTTCCCTCTCTATCCATTGTTTCCTTCTTTGCTTTTCCACAGACCTACTGCTTGAGCAGATAAAACATGCAACTGGAATTAAGACAACTGTAGTAAGCAGCTGTCTTTGTGATAGTGATCTGGTCAAGCAGGGCAGATCTGAATTAAATTTGCAAAGCATAAATTTTCCTTGTAGCCACATCAACTGAAAGTAACTCACCCCTTATCATCTGCTCAATGAAAGTTTCAGCAGTTGTACTGTAAATATACCCTGAAATTACTGTTCTGGAAAAATAATTGTCGAGCAGTCCAAATGCTTTAAGGCATTATCAGTCCAGTGCTGTCATCAGAGCTCCCTGGCCCTCAAGGGGCCAGAGCAAATGCCCATTTTTCATCCAAATGTATATTTTTCAGCCAAAATGTAGTTGTGATGAGATTCCAGCTGCACAATTTGACCCATTAAAAGTAAAAATTCCTTTTCCCAATTGCCATGGGTACATGTTTACACATTATTAAAGCTATTTTGTATCTTGCCTTAATATGTAATTATTGTTTACTGCTTAGAAATGTGGCATTTTAATGCACTATGAAATGTCAAAAATTACAATTGAAAACCCTAGAATCTGTATTATACATACTTTTTGCTTTAGGGAATGAAATGGACAAGATAATAGCCTCTGTGTGCCAGGGAAAATGTGTGAGACATTTGTTTCTGTTCAGAGGGAATTACAGCTGGACTGGAGAAACAGGACAGGCCTGGCCCCAAAAGCTGGTGCACTTTTGTCATCAGCAGGGATCCCCTCTGTATTGCTCCATATTGCATGGTGCAGCAGAGCAAAGGCAGGTCAAATTCCAGCACATTGCTGGAATCTGTGGAGCCTGATCTGGCATACCTGGAGAAATGAGAAGGCGCATGCACTTGTCTTTGGGTTGCCACATGACAGCCCAGGACAGCTCATTCAGAGAGGACTTGAGTGCAGGGGCTTTGTACTTGGAAGAACTCTGCACAGGCTGCTTGGAATTCTGGAAGTGACCAGTTCACTGTAAGTCAAAAAGAAAGCTGAACTTGGTTACGTCCAAGTAACCAAAATGGTCATCCAAGTAATTTGGATGGTCTTAGTCCTCAGACCCTACTCCTCTTGTCCTCTCAAGTACTGGAGCAAAAACAAAACACTTGTCATGGACAAGGGAGCACTTGCCAATTCTTGTGGTTGATGTGCAGAAAGATGTCAGTAGAAGCCGATCCTTTCCACATGGCACTGACTACTAGAGAATACCTATGATCAAATCAGCTCAGTCAAAAAGAATAGAGAAGGTGCAAAATGTTTAGCTGTAGAAACTCTCAGACTACCACTGTTCCCCTGAGAGATATCTGGGAGATATATACATATATTTTAAATCTTCTAAGGCAAGGATGTTTTTCAAAGTAGCACTTCCTTAACTTAGAAGAGCTCTGGCACGCAGCATTCCAAATATTTTGTTGTCTGAAAATCCACTGAGAGTACCAAATGCCTCTTCACAGAATAAAGGAAAAGTCAAATACCCACAAGTAGACTGTACAAACAGTTCTCAGATTAATTAGCCACCCACACTAATTAACTGAATTGCTTTCTTAGGTTTTACACATCACCTCAGCCTTCATTCAGTTGAGGCTATAAACCTCGGTCTTTCCAGTGTCCAAAATCTTGAACCTTTTCCTCAGGGTAGGCATGTAATACTTGTCATCCAGGAAGATATTACTTCCCAGCATAGTTGGGAAAAGGGGTGACACCCAGCTGTTTACCAGCAAGCACCACAGGAGCACTTAGCAGGGGAGTTACCAGCTCACAACTGCCTTAGTGACAAACCGTATGATGTTCTGCTCTATGCAAAGGACTGGAAATTTCTTTGGGCTGGCACCTGTAGAGGGTGAGACTGTTTATATTGCTCATTAATTGCATCACTTAATTTATAAGAGATAATTATAAAGCTATATTTTTTTAAATGGATTTAAATTATTTAAGCTATTTTAAGATACTCAGTGGAAGCAGCTTTCCCTCCTTAATAGTAATTTAATAGAGAATTAATAATAACTAGGACTGGAAAGGCAATAATGCCAGCACCAATGTTATTCAATAAAGATGTTCAAGTGGGAAAATGTAGAATTTTGTAGCAAGATACTGGATCTGATACAGAGTTGAGCAGGGAACTTGTATTTGGTCTTGAAAATATTATCACAAGAGAAATGTTAAAATGTTCAAGGAAACCTGAAGCATGGTTTTAAAATTGATGGTTGTTTCTGAGATTCTCAAAGACTTTGCTGATGACAAACTGAGATGAGATTTGGTTTTGATGGAGATGGCATAGAAAATGGATCACATTTTCAGGCTAAAAATTCCATTGTAGCTGTTCTCAAACTTGTATCCTGTGGCATTGTGCTTCATATAAACACACAAATTGGAGTGGTGAGGAAAACTCCATTTATCTGGAAATGCATCATATGTCACTCCATTAGTATGGTCAAACTATCAGCCCAAGACCCACGTCCAGTTTGTCAGAATCAGTGGTTTGGAGGGAAGTGTTAGGAAACAACTGCCAGGATATCACCCCAAATATGTCAGTGAAACTTTTCTTCCTGTTGGCTCACAGCCAATTGGGTTAAACTGGGTTTACCTTTGTAGCCTGCAGAGTTGCCCCCAACCTGGGGCAACCTATGAAAGACTGAAAAATACTCCTTGTTTCAGTCCTTCAGCTCCACAATTTGCAGCACCACCTGTTACTCTGTACACGCTTGAATGGGAAGTTCCAGGTTCAGCAGAATAAACACTGACCACACTGAAACTGATCTCTACACTCTGGTTTTAAGGAAGGCAGTATTTCACTGGGGAGATATATTGCTTAGTGTCAGAAATGGCAGAATCTCAGCAAGAGGAAAATAAAACTTCTTTAACTGAGTCACCACAGAGAAATAGGAGGTTGTGCCAGAATTGTTCCCATACGAGCCCTGAAGACATCATGGGCAGAGCCAGGTAAGCAGCAGTCCTCACATAAGGTGCATTTACAATTGCTCTGTGATGTTGACTCAATTATAGTTGCTGAGAACATTAATTATGAGTTTGCAGGCCCCAAGTTGGGTAACTCCCTGGAGCAGTTCTGGAGCAGTTCTGTGTCAGGAACAAGAGATGCATTGAACTTTTTCAGTCTTCAGCTTCTGTTTATTGTTATCTTATCAAAACTTCAGCACTCTGTCTGCACCAGACTCTGCGTGCAGGAAAAACAGCACAAAAATGGCTAACAATCTATTGTTACAAGGCTTTTTAAGTCTAATCAAAAACTAAGCTACCCAATTAAGTAGTGACACCTAAATTATTTTCCTTTCTAACCCAATAACTGACCCCTTAAGACCTGCAATGCGTATTTTTCTACCCAATTAAAAGATACCACCTAAACCCAAGTAGACGAAGGAAGAAGAAGGAAGTAAAATGAACTGGAGACAACACCCTATGTCCTCCATCTTGAACCCATCTATAACATACTAAAAATCCTAAAACCTAAATTTCTCACCCATGTGACATACTAAATTACTCTCTACAATCTCTACAATCTATTTCACAATTTTGTGGCTTCTAGTTTACCTTGAGACTTTGGAAGTTTTCTCCATGAATGAGGGTCAAAGTCAGTGCTCCCCTGGGGGTCAGGACACCCCAGAGCAGACAGAGAAATATTCCCAGTGCCCTGGGTTTCCACAATTAACGATCTATTTAATGCAGTAAATGTGATGGGTTAATAATTGAAACTCTTGGCTCCTAGTGCAAGGACATATGGTTCAGCCCTTTATTCATATACGAATTTTGGCTGCTAACTGGGTCTTAACCAGTGGCGTAGATCAACTGTGCACTGGGATCTCATATGTTACAAGGGCAATAATTACACATTCCAGGAAAAAGGAAAAAGACAAGTCAGTGACACAAGCTCATAAAATTTTGTTTCTAGTAAAGAACGAAAAGTAACACTTTTAAATTTACTTCTGAAATAAAGAAAGATGCAGTTTGGTTGGTCATTATGGATTCATGGATAGGCCTGGAGCAGAGAAGTAGAATAACCAGTGGGACTCCATAATGAATTTCCCTAATAGGCTCAACATGAAGGAAAATTAATTGGTGTAAAAATAATAGGTCATTTGTGTCCAGCCCCGTGAAGATGGTGAGTTTTTTCTCTCCAAGAAGATACTTCATGCAAGAGGGAAGTTTACAGACCATGGGTAAAAATATCTTGATCTTTGACCTTGTTTGTTGGAGGTTATGTAAGTTTTCCCAGATAATTATTTTTCTGCATTGATGAAAACCTATTGAGCTGTTATGTTATTTAATGCTTAGCTACTGCACTATGCTTTTGAAAAGGAGGTCACAAAAGATTTTCTGTCTCTTACTGTCATAAAATGCTGTACAACTTTTTGTCCTGAGTCTGTTCTCCTTTTCTCAAATGAAATTTTCAGTCCTTTGAGCTAAAGAAGTTGCTTTCATGGAAAATTTCATGGAAATTTCATGGAAAATTTCATGGAAAAATACACTTGCCTGTGGCAAATCACTGATAAAAATATACAGGTAGAACTAAGCTAATTAAACACAACTGTTCAGTCTCAAATGTTTTATCTGAGACATCTCCACTGTGGTGGAAGAGTAAATTCAACCAAATACAGTTAATTTTCTGGGTTTGCTTTGTCCAAGAATGTTTTGTTGTGCCTTCCACTTAAAAACCAAAACATCCTGTGAGAAGGAAACTATTGATGCTTCCTGGTCATTTCTAAAGGCAGAAATGATGTGAATGAATTTATCTGTTTCTACCTACATTTCAGAGCAGAAGTTCTGGCAGAAAAAGGCATTTTGCCTCTGATTTCAGAGGCATGTGCACTTGGTCTGATTGTTTTGGTGTGCAGGATTTGCACCTGTGTTTATGCAAATCTTCTTAGTTCATAGTAAAGCAGCATACACACCATTAGCCAAAAAGTAGCAACTCCTGCCTGGGCGTGGTGGGCACATTGTCTATGTGACACTGATTTTAGGTTGTTGTTTATGCCCAGGCTGCCTTCCCAGTATACTTTTATTTAAGAAGAAAACATTTATTTAAGAAATTTTACAGTCTGATTTCCCAATAATTTCAAGGGTAATAAGATGACTAAATAAAATCCTGTGATTCTGGAAATTTCTCTGCATTTCGTGGAATCACTTTTAGCCTCACTGAACTCTCTTACATATTTACATTTAAATGGGTATACCTTTTGGTGTTAATTCCTCTTAAAACTTAACTGTAACAAGTGATTGCTACTGTAGCAGGTGTTTGATTTTCTTCTCTTGGCTTTTTAAAGTTTCTTTTGAGTTTTGTTATAGAAAAGAACCCAAAATGCATGAAAAGGCATTAAAAAAAGTCAGGAATCAGGAAGCTGAGAGGGTCAAGTGAGTCAGTAGGAAGAAATTATAGCCACTCCTACCTCATAATTTTGACTGTGTATTATTCCTACAGATTTGAGTTCTCTAAAACAGTTCATTTGAATTTTTAATACAGTTTTAATTGCCAGATAAGATAAATAATACCATTGTATGTATTATGCAAAAAAATTTGCACTTTTATCTGGGGTGTTCATTTTGCTGTTCCTAAAACCTGAGTTCAAGCACTGGAAGATCCTCCTGTCTCAGTAAGAATATTTTGCAGTTCAGCCTGGTTTCTGTAAATCTTACTCTTAACAAGGGATGCTTCTGTTTCTCCCAATTCTTTGACTTCCCCTGAGACAGTGAAGAAACTTGTGGATTGGGTTTCTGTAAGCACCATTCAGATATGATTCCACTGACATTCATAAGAAAAGTGATCTGCATTCTGTGGGGAGCATTTGCCTGCTCCAAACACGAAGCCCTGTCTCAAAGTAACCCATGCTGTTTATGTGGGATGCCCTAGCAGGTAAGGATTCAGCTTGGATCCCACCCAGCTGCACAACCCTATCTCAGAGAAGTGTGAGCACCAACAGGGTGCAAAAGTGAGCAGAAATAAACTCTGCGGAGAAATAAGAATGAGAATATTACAAATTGAGGGTAGTTGGAACAGTACCATCAGGTGTACAAAAATCCAAGAGGATTTTCTAAGAGGGAAAACATGAGAATTGCAAAGTCGAGAGAAAGAAAGCAGAGAGCTTAATCTACGGGCTATTTTGTGTCACCAAGTCACCAGTGTAAGGATGTAGCTGGAGCTGGTGGCAGAGGGCAGAGCAGCAGCAAGGAACTGGCCCAGAGAGCTCCAGGCAGTGGCTCTTTCCTAGTTTGCTGGTGCTTTCCTCATCAGTAAAGAATATGTAAGTGCCTTATCAGAGTGACAAAAATATCTGAATTCTCTTGTGTGGATGTGATCTAACAAACTTCTGTTTCATATTTTTTATTTGTGCTTGTCTTGTCAGACTATGCAGGGTCTTTTGATATGACTAAGGGAGCCCAACCAGACTCACCCAGAAGATGGCTATTTAAGAGGTGAATTTAAAATTGAATAAAGTGGAGGCTTGTGAGTTTGTTCTCTTTTTTAAGTGATCGTTATTTATTTGCAAAGTTTCCAGGATGTGAAAGCACTGAATGTCTGAACTGAGTGATTGCTGAAAACACTGTTTGAAGCAAGCTGGTAGTACATGCCTCTAGGGTGGAAAAGACAGCAGGCATACTGGATCAGCAAAAATATATTAGGAATCGTTATCTCTGACTAAGTTAATAGGCAAATTTCTGTAAATTGTTGTAATCAGTCAAATCAAAATAACTGCCATTTTTACTTGAAAACTGCTCTATGAAAATAGGTGCCCTCCCTTTCTGCCCCCCACCCCTCCCCAAAACTCCCCTTTTTTGCTCTTTGGTTATTTAATTCTTCAGATTTTCTTATTCTTCTTTCTTATACTTCATCAATTATTAACTAAGCTGTCCCCAGCTTCATATATTTAAAACAGCTGGTGTGACTTCAGCAGTCCTTCATTATATTTTTGAAAGCTGGTGATTTACAGCTAAAAATAATAACTTTTAGTTTCTTTCCATGCTGCTTCTTTTTTTCACTGTCACTTAATTTGTTGTCTAATGGTGCTTTTATGTTATCTGTGACAAAAATATTGCATTCACAAGCTCTGGAGTTTGAACTGTTGTACCAAGAAAGGCTTCATGCTTGGATTTAATGAGTAGGAAGTCATAGGTTAATTCTGATATGGCTTCTTGGAATTCAGCGTGGTCTATTCATAATGTTGTGTCTAATCTCTTCTTCATTCTTGTAGGTTGAGGAAGAAGAAAACAAGGTCTTGGTCTTGGGTTTACATTCTGGAAGTTAAAGAGCAGCTCAGTGAAATAGCTTTTAATTTAGGCCCATAATTTGGTCTGTTGGTTTAAATGCTCAGCTCCAGATATTTCAGTTTTAACTGGAATGGCCTGGCCATTCTGAGAAGCTGTATCCCACTGCTCTGGGCAAACATGTTGTTGCTTGACGTGGTGTGCTGCTAAGCACAGTTCAGTCACCGGGGTGTATTGCCTTCAGTGGCATGCTTACACTCACAAAGCACGACCCCTGTAACTAATGTGTAACAGGTACTGCTCAGAAATTTCCCTCCCCCATTTTCTCACACAGACACAGCTTTTTTTTTTCAGGGAACAGGCAGGTACTGAGTGTTAAAGCTTTAATTATCAAGGGTGTGTTTCTACTGGGTGACTATATCAGTGACACTGCTTTTCTTCAAGGTTTATGGCACTGTCCAATAGCCTGCTTTATGCAATGCTTGTTCATGTGGCTGTCAAAGGTTAATTGCCATGGTGTTCATTCATTCTAGTGTAGGTTGCACACATTTTTCAAGCAATCAACATGCTTTGCATTCTATATTTGTATTATTGAGCTCTCTACATAATCAGTTTCAAAATTTTATTGCATGAAGTTTCCTTCCTGCAATTCCTTTCCTGCCATCAATATAAATAATTTTTGGAAACAATAGTAAATTCTCCCCAATCTGCAATTCAATAGAAGACTGAAGCTCAACTCCACCAGATGTTTTTGGGTAATGAAAAGCATATAAAATGTTGATTTGGGCCTGTTTCTTCCTCTTCTTCCTCTTCCTCCTCCTCTTCCTCCTCTTCTTCCTCTTCCTCTTCCTCTTCCTCTTCCTCTTCCTCTTCCTCTTCCTCTTCCTCTTCCTCCTCCTCTTCTTCTTTCTTCTTCTTCATCAGAACTTGATGAAAGTCCTTTTCCCATATTTTACATCCAAATGATTTGACTATGCTGTGTAGCATGGTCATACTTGCATGTGAACATAATACAAGACAGTATTATTCTAGGAATAGAATTTATTTCCTGCAGATACTGGTGCCAAAGACAACAAAGAAGAAAAGTGATTTTTCACATAAAACAATAACTTTTTAAAGAATCAAGCATGTTAGCAGTGACTGTTGTACTTCAGCTTAAGGCCACCACATAAACTATATGTGAAAAATTACCTGTGGAAGGTTATGCATACCTGGTTGTGTCAGTGCTACGAAATATTAATTTCAGTGTAGCTTATGTTTAACTGAACATATTATTGCCTTCTGAAAGTTATTTTAGGGTATTCCTTGAGTCTAGGCAGACTATTAATTCTGCCCTATCTTTGCTTACAACTGATTGAGATAAACATGTTAAGTTATCCCTCTCAATAAACCAATATCAATGATCCCCATTGAGAGCATCAGTTAAACTTCCAGAAAATTCAGGGGCCATTGATTTGGTTTTCTACATAAATTACCTTTCATGCTGAGGTTACAGACAGAACTCTATTGATTGGTTTATTTAAAATGAAGTTGTAATGCATAATGCATGTCCATTTGATTTTTCAATTTCCTTGGAAGATTTTCAGCTGAATCCTATGCATTCAACAGCCTATTTTAAAAAAGTTTGCTAAAATATGGAAATGGCTGTGACGAAGTTTGAATCGAAATACAAAATTAGTGATAAAAAAGCTGGTAGGTTGTATTGCAGTATAGGCATAAACAAATAAATCTTCCTCACTACAAATTACTGTAGCTGTATTGACTAGTCCATCTGCTTCAGCATGTCCCAGGAACATTACTATTTTTTTAACTGTATCTATATTCTTATGAGGAATGTTAAAACCTGGAGTTGTAAATATACTAACAAATTTGAAGCAACAGAGATTTATTGCAAATCCATAGTACAAAGATGTTACTACAAATTATAGAGTATGTATTTGAGCTGTGCTTCTTTCATCCTTCCTCTTTGCTGGACATTTCACTTGTATACCCTATTGATCAAGAGGTGTTGTAAGATACCTGCATATTGAGGTACATCTTCTCCCAAACCTGCAGCCCCTCCCCTCCACTCACCATTCACCCCACCTCAAAAAACAAGAAGATATTGCAGTGAAAATATTTGGGTGGAAATCTAGAGCCTGTGATTTACCACATTATCCTAAACCATGGTTTGGGTTGTACTGATGAGAAGTTAACACTCAAGACTCTGGATTCAGGGTGATATTTCTTCTATTAGGTCAAATACAGCAGTGACTCCTTCCAGAATATGCAATATTTCTGTGAGGCTTTGTAGAAGAAAAATATACCATGGGTGCTTGGAACATCTCTTAATACACTGCATTTTGAAGCACAGTTTGCACTCTGTATGTGCTGCCAACAGCATTTGGGAGCCAGACTCAAACCTCAAGCCAAAAGAGGAATTTAGTTCAAACTGCTTTCTCTCTTGGCCTTGACTGCATCTGTTTGATGTATATTATTAGTGCTTGGCCATTGAGTGATGTGAAAACCAGCTGATGAGAGCTTATTTGTAATTCTCTGTGTAATTTCACACAGATTATTTGAGTAATGTGATACTGCAATTCAGGATTCAGGTGAGAAGTTATCTTCTAAAGAAAGAAAGTGTGTTTGTTTTTTTCCCCAATGCTGATATGGAGCATACTGCTTCTTTGCCCTTCCTTGCTGTTTGGCTTGCTGCTAATCATGTGATTGAAGAATGTATTTATATTCCCTTTACTAGGCATGAACTGAGGGTTATCTTTTTTCACCTTTCTTTTTCCCTGGGAAAATGCGCAACTATGACACATTGCAGTGTTGTCTTCCTGATCTTGAAGCAGGCCTAAAAAACAGGTTGCAGAAAACAGTGCACATGCTTCTGCACTTTGAATTTTAGTGATATCAGTCAAATGCTACAAATGTTTGCCTTTGCAGCTGTAGGAATTCTTCTGGGAACCGGGAAAACTTCATGGAAACTGGGAAAATATTGAACCTCCTTGCCTTGAACTGGAATTATATTTCACCAGAAGTACTTTAAGCCATTTTTCTCCTCAGTTTCTAAGTCATTAGAACTCATAATTTGTCGTTCATCAACTCACAATTAATTAATAGAATTGCGTAAGAATTACCAGACTGTGGCATGATACAGATCATGACACAGCTGATCATTTCATGTGCTATTCCAGACAGATATTATTGTCTTGTATTGGATGTAGTGATGACATTTTTGTTAGTGGTGATGCTCTGTGATTTATCACTAGCCCCTAGTGACAGCAAATGATTGCCTTCTGGAGAATCCATGCAAGCATCTCTGTGCAAGGGTGTAGGAGATGTTGGTAGATGCTGTTTTTGGTAAGAAGGAATGTTGGCAAGGAGAAATATGGTAAGAAATAACAATAACCTTGTGTCTGCCCTATATCTGATAATGATACCCTCCAAAAATTTGAAGATTCCTGATAGAATGTTATATAACTGTGTTCATATATTTCCTATGCTTCAAACTATATTTCCATGCTTAAAAACTTAGGTTCTACAAGATGCATTTAGAAATAAAAAGAAAATAATTTTGAACAGCTTCATTCTGTGGGGGAAAAAGTCCTGAGTTCTCACTGTTCCCACAAATGGAGTACAAAATAAAGCTTTCTTTGATGCGAGGGGAGAGACAAGATGTGGTGTAAAGTTAACCAGAGGTGAACATGGTGAACTTTTTTTTTTTGAAATTGCACATTGCTTTTTTGGAAATTGTGAAAACTGCACCATAGTGCACTTGACCTGCAATGACTGGTTTGCTTTTGTGTTCTAACTGTTCAGCATAAATTCAGCATGTAGTCAGTTTAAGAAAGATGCTGAATATTTGCGAGATGGTGAAGGTAGGTTATGAAATAGTTGGTATGGAATATCTTACCTAATTGCACTGCCTAATATGGAGTGATGATTTTGGTTTTTCTGTTTTCTTATCTTTGTGCCAGCTGTCTAGTTATTCTTTCCTTGGTGTGTTTATCTGGGCAAATCCAGACTGGAGTTTCTGTGATATTGTCATGTAAGAACTTAATCCAGCACATTTTGTATGTGTGCGTAATACTCATCTGTGTTAATGATCCTGCTGGAAACACTGATGTTACTCACAGGAACAAATCTTGAAAAATCAGATCTAGACTTACTCTGGTAAAACTGGAAATGTAGGTAAAAACTCATTGGGATACCATATTTGCCACTTAATATAAACTCTGAGGTGGTGGAAAGAGCAAAAAAATTGTATGAGTGCCTTTTACTATCTGGTATTTCTCAAAACTTGTTATGACCATTCTTCTGCCATCCTGAAGATAAATGGCCACTTTCCTTAGACCATTTTACTGGAAGGGGCTCAAAGTATACCACTAAATGCAAGTGACACCTGCATTATAAGAGCGGTAATATTATGCTGAATCCTCTCCTCTCTTTTGGCTATGGCAACAGACTTTCTAGTCCACAGGCTGGCAGTATTTGGTCTTTTTTTAAATTCTGTTCAGCCAGCATCCTTCCACCTGGTATAGATGTGATGTGTTCATCTGAAGCAGATGAATGATTTCTCCTTTGTTAAATTTTAGAGGACTGGAGACCCAGCTCATTTAGATTGTTAGTAATTTGGAAGATTTGCTCTATTTCCTGGTACACGGGATTGCTGGCTACAAAAAGTCATGCATGAAAGAAACCCTTGACAAGGAACCTACTTGACTTGTTCTTGGCAGAGAAGTCAGCCAGTCAGTGGCTCCCGGGAAGACATTTCCCACAGTCCCCCAGAAGTGTGGGGGGACAGCTTCCACACTTAGCACCAGGATCTCAGTCTCTCTGCAGGGATCTGGCTTTCTACAGACCAGACTCCTGAGATAATGACACTTTGGCATCTGCTCTAAAGCACAAGAGTCTTTGTGTGGGAACTTATGGAAGAATGCAGAAATCTTTGAGCCAAGAGGTGAGATCACAATGTGTATTTAACATAACAACAGAAAATTGCCATCTCTAGGGGCAATGCTGTCTTAAATATACTCTTGAGCAGCATAGTGTTGGAATCATCCTTTGGCTGCAAATATGCAGTGGCTGCTAAATGTTTTAATGCCTAGACACTAGTTTATTAATACTGATTTCAGGCAGCTACTAATTGGTAACATCCACACAGAGGAATGAAGTAGTCATGTTGTGATAGACCACACCACTTTGAGAGACTATTTGCCAGAATTTCTACTGTGCTCTACACTTGATGGTTAGTAAAAACAAAATTTTTAAATCCTTTTTATTGTTGGAGTTTTATGCAATGGCCCATTGTTGCAATCCACTCTAATCACAGAGGAGCAAAGAGAACCAACTCTCTGTGAATAAAGCAGAAAGGACCCTTAAAGTTCAAATATTCCCCAAAATATTACTAAAACCAAATTAGGTTAGTTGTTGACATAAAAAAATTAATATATTTTATATAATAGTAAAAGAGGCAAAGAGAAAGGAGAAAAGAATGAGAAAAGGAAAAAGAGAGAAGGGAAGAAAGAGAGAGAGAGGGAAAAGAAGAGACGAAAGGAGGGAGGGAGTCTTGGTGGTGAGGGTCCCCTGCCAAAAGACATAAAATCCAATGGATTATGAATGCACATTTAGGCAGGTGGGAACACCCAGGTACCTCCCTGAAGAGGCAAGTTTGACACTCTTTTGCAACACTTCAGATCAGTTGCATCATTTTGCATCACACCCAGTGCTCTGGTGCCAGATCTCCTGAACCCTTGGAGGGAAGGGCCCTTTGATGGGTCATGACACCCCTTCTGCTGTCCCTCATGTGGATATGCTGTAAATGTGGCTTTCCCAGGGTGAGGGGGCTCCCACAGCTGTGCTGGTCTGCACAGCAGAGGATGGGTGTTCAGTGACTCTGACCAGAGGCCTTTTTTGGCCATGCATCCAACACCTTCCTCCATCCCCCTGGGTTCGGGCAGTGTGGAAGCCTAGCAATAATAAGCATGGGACTATAGCTTCCACCCCCAAGCTGCAGATCTGAGCCCTGCCATGGATGCTCTTCCTATCTTATCCATCACTTTCCAGATGCTTTGAACAATAGTGTAACTTTTTTTTTTTTGTCTCTATCAACTTGCAGTCCAGGGCCTCAGTCAGGAGGACTATTCAGGGTGCAATGGTCTTCTGGGTAGTTATTGTTACACAATTTTGCTATAATAAACAAAAGTCTTTCATTAAAATAACCATAAATTATAACATTTCCGTCTCCAAGACTAGTTTCAATTAACTAGTGCCTGCTGGATCCTGCATGTGTAGCTCTGCCCAGTGTAAGAGGCCATCTGAAGCACCCTCGTTCTCCATTCTGCCTTCTGATTGCCACGAGAAAGAATCCCTTCCCCCACTGCAGCTCCGGCTTAGAACAGGACACAGCGCAGGTGGAACCACTGAACCGTCACGCTGGCTGTTCCCAACAAGGCCTGGTAAAAACTTGGCAAGGACTTGGCAAGGACTTGGCAAAGACCTGACATGGACCCAGCACAGGACAGCCTGACGCGCGGCCTGTTTCTAATCTCCGTTCTTAAGCCCAATGAACTTTTGGGGTGACTCCCGTGGTCCTTCATTAAAGACCCCTCATCTGCCTCGTTACCACTGTGACAAACAAAGAAGGAGAACCCTCCTCCCAAGGACTGAGACTGAGACCCCTACTATAGGGAGGAGGGGAAATTGGTGGTCTGACCACTAATGACATGACCTCTTTCCCTTCGGTAATTTCAATGGATTTATTCTTCATTGTATTCGTCTTGCTTTGGTGGTTTCTGTGGACTCACCTGTTCCCTCGTGGCGATTACAATGGACTTTCATTGTTACATTTGTTCCCCCCTCTTTCCTCTGTGGACTATAACTGGACCCCTGAGTTGACCAGAACTTTGAAGACTTCCCCGACATGACAAGACGGATCCCCATCATCCGGACCACTGAGGATCTTGCCTCTCCTTTCTGATCCCCACTATCGCATTTACTGTTTTGGCCCCTGATAAAGGTGCATTTGTTGTGATTAACTGATAGTCCCTTGTTTGCCTTTTTGCACTTTTGAGATCGGTGAAAAGAACCATCATGACACGCCGCAATAAGCAGATCGTGACACCCAGGCAGAGCTACGGACTTGGGTCAGAGTGACTTGAGAACTGCTCAACAGAAAGAGACTTATGGGTGCTGATTGACAGTCAGCTGGAGATGAGCCAGCTCTGCCCAGGTGGCCAAGAAGACCAATGGCATCCTGGCCTGGATCAACAGTGTGGTCAGCAGGACCAGGGCAGTGACTAGTCCCCCTATACCCAGCACTGGTGAGGCTGCACCTCAAACTTTGCATTCAGTTTTGGGCTCCTCACTAGAAGAGAGACTTGGAGGTGCTGGAGCATGTCCAGAGAAGGGCAATGGAACTGGTGAAGGCTTGGGAGCACAAGTTCTTGAGGAACAGCTGAGGGAGCTGGGGGTATTTAGCCTGGTGAAAAGGAAGCTCAGGCAGGACATTATTGATATCTACAACTGCCTGAAAGAAGATTGTAGCAAGGAGGGGGGTTGGACTCTTCTGTCTCAAGTGAAATGGGTGAGAGGAAATATCATGAAGTTGTGCCAGGAAAAATTAAAGTTAGATATTAGATTTTTTTTTTTCTCTGAAAGAGTGGTTAGGTATTTAAATAAGTTACTCAGGATGTGGTTGAATCACTCTCTCTGGAAAAGTTCAAGTGTCATCTGTACATGGCACCTGGGAGTATGGTTTAGGGGTGATTATGGTGGTGTTGCATTGATAGTTGGACTTGATGATGTGTACCACTTCTACACTTCAGCACTATGAAGAGAGCACAATCCATATTTATGAGAATATGTATTCATCTTGGTGCCTCTGCTCCTGAGTTCTGCTTTTTGTGACATGACTCCCTTGTCCTTGCAAATGACAAAGTTAGGTGCTGTTACAGTAAGGACATTTCTAATCACAGAGAAGATTGAGATAAGCCTTGCAAAAAGTCTTTGTGGATCAGATACATCTCAGAGATGATCTGAAATAATCCTGTAATTGCCTTGTCATTGTGGAAGTGGGCATAGTCAGGTCTGTCTTAGATGTCTTCCAAAATGGGTTGAAGAGATTATGCTTGTTTTCCTAAATCAGGACATCTCTTAATACCTTCATCTGTCAAGGTGCAACCCTCCATGTCCTTTTCTTGGGTAGTTTTATCTCCTCTCTGTATGATTCATGTATATACCTTTCAAAAACTCACTGAATGCGGGATAAATCTCATTGTCATTGTTTCTTTCAGAAGTACAGGATGTCTCACAGTAAAGTCTGGGAAGGGGGCATTAATATCCACGTGGAGTGGGGAAGAACAGACTCCCCCACTCTCAATGCTCTACGCAGAATACAGGGACAGAGCACCGGTTGACTTTTGGTGTTTGCCAGGAGATGCTAGTGGCAGCAAGTGACTTCAATGGAAAAATGCACTGGAAGACGTACACAATATATCTCTAACACAACTTGCCAGACCTTTTTGTTTCAATATCTGCTATCATAAACATGAGAAAATCATTCTTTATGTGAAGAAAGAAAAGGGAAAACAAGCCCATAGATTTTTATCCTAAAAGCAGATTTTGGGAAAGTTTATGACTGAAAAAGTCAAGTTGGACTGTCAAGACTGCCTAAATACTATGGCAGATGGAAGTTTTGAGTAAAAATATTTTTTCTTTTTTTTTTTTTTTAATGCAGGTATTTCTGAAAACTGTCACAATTGCTTAACAGTTATTTAATTTTGACAAGATTTTACTGGTCTGAGCTATTTTGCTCCACTGAATCTTTCCCTCCTTCGTATTTACATGGAATATAAATTCATGAAAGTACTTGGATCTTAGTCTACTTAAGCATCATTATATTTGAAAAATCTTTTGGCTAATCATCTGAAAGTATTCTTAGGGTGAGATATATTTTATATAGATATATGCGGCTTTTTTCTGCTACAACCTCAGGCAGCTGGAAAGCCCGGCTAGCACTGCCTTTTGTGAGACCGCAGCCGTCACGTGAACAAGTGCTCTAGGACTATGGTGTTTGCCTCCCTGCTAGTGCTGAGTGCTCCAGCGTGGGAAACGCAGCTTTGGTAGCTTTAAGCTGAGAGGAAGCAAAGGGACGAGAGAGGCACACTTTGCTTGCTTGCCTGAGAATGTTTTATTTCCCGTGTGGTTGCAGCAATGGGCAGAGCGACTGTTCCCACCACGGTGCAAGGCAAAATGGTGAATGGACAATGAAAGCATTGGGTTAAATAGGGGGCAGGCGGACAGGGGTGGGAATCCCCCTCGCCCAATAGGGACAGACAACGGGGGAGTGACGTGGATCACAACAACCTATGGGAACATTACAGAGGTGGGTACAGTGTTCTGGGACAAATAGCAATGCAAAGGCGGGGTGATTGCTACAGAACTTTCAAGAAGAATCAGGGAGTGGCTACAAGATTGACATGTAAGGGCTCCTGTGGTAAGTAACTTGGAGCAAGCCATTGTGAGAGAAAATAGTGAGAGAGAAACCAACTAACTAACATTTATTAAAATCCCTAACTAAACCAACACAACCTACAACAGATATACATACATATTTATGTCTAGATATCTGTAGATAGATCATCTGCATCAGACAATGGAGTTGGCATGTAATTGAAATACAATGTTTATGATTTAGGATCGTATCTCAAAGTTATGCGGCAGCAAGTGACTTCAATGGGAAAATGCACAAGGAAATTGATGCAGAAAAATCTAGATTTCTGCTGGGATTAATCAAATTCAAGAACTTTTCCGGTAGAAAATATTGCAATAGCAGTGCCCTGTAAATTTATTTGATAGCTGTGAAACTTTTGATTAATTCTGACTTGATAATTTTATAAGAAAGTTGAAAAAAAAAACCAGTGAAAGTTGGTAAGAGGCTCTGCAGAAAGATTACCAGCTCTTGTTAGCATAAATATGGCTTGGTGTAAAGAAGGAAGCATTTTTGCAATAAGTTGTGCTCAGGAAAAGACATTGTTGATATATATGAAAGCATATAGATTGGACTGGAAAAACAATAATGATATAAGAACAGTGGTACATGGGCTTGGTGAATAAATGAGATAAATATTTGATTTGAATTTCTGACATGGGTTTGTTTGTTTTCTTTATTTTTTTATATTGTCTTTCTGTTTGAAGTCCAACTTTTCCTGATTTACTGCAGCAAGCTGATACATATTGGAAAAATGATTTGCTGTTAACCAGGTGGAAAACTTTAATTATAAACATTGACAAGGAAAACTTCTACGGAAAGCATAGTGCTTAATACTGTGTTTTTACGACAGCCTTTACTAATTTTGCATTGGGTGTTTTTATACTCTGACTTAGGTCACAGAATACATGGTTTTCTTAGTGCTTGTCTGAGATTGAAAATCAGGATGTTTTCTATTGCCATCTGTGTAGCACTTGTCTTCTGGGCAGTTCCTGTTAATGGGCCCATCAATGTCTTGCCACATGACTCAGAGATAACTCCTTCAGGAACCCTTTCTGTTTAACAGGTGATCAAGGACCCACCACATGACTCGGAATGACATCAGCCCATTGTGAGATGCTCCGCCCAGGGGGGAACAGCTAAGCATTCCCATCTTATTCTGGGATTTTTGGGCAGAGAAGCAGCCTTTCCACAGGTTCCCAAGAGAGCACAGCTGGGGTTTTCCACTGGACCAACTACACCTTTTCTACAGGACCACTGCTCCAACAGAACCACATCTGCCACTCCAGGAGGACTGCAGCCACTCCAATTTGGACTGCTACCAACACACTGGCGAAAGAGGTGTCAGGTTGTATTCTGACTTTGTCAGTGGTTTTTCTTTTGTATTATTGTATGTGTTTTGTTTCTTTCCCCTTTTCCCAATAAATTGTATTTCTGACTTAAAGTCTCTCACTAGTTTTGCTTTCAAACCAGAAGAGTGCTACTTGGAGTCCCACCTCTGACTTCCCTATTCCAATGAGCACTAAAGCAAATACTTCAAAAGAACAGTGGTGTGTTGCATAGACAGGACTTTAGGACAGCTACTTCTAAGGCTTTTTAATAGATCACTGTTGAGGATATAATATAATATAAATATAATAAACACACTTGGGGCTTCAAGGGACAAAAGCCCTCTAATGTGTTTTGATCATGGAGTGTGGGAAGTGATGCTCTGGAGAAGACATATGCATGGGTCAAAAGGATGAAGAGGTTGAAAAGCATGACATCTGCCCACAAGTGAAGGAAAGGGAAAGCAAGTAAGTGGGGCAAGGTCCCCACAAAATGTCAAGCAGAAAAACTGCTGTTTACATGCTGGCTGTTGATATGCATTCTGCTAGCCCCTGACCAGCTGCACACAGTGACAGAGTGCAGGTGAATATTTTTTCTCCATGCAACATGTTCTACCACCAGATCAATGGCATACCCCTCTCCATTGCTTCATTTGTTTTCTTTTTTTTTTTTTCTGCAGCTGTATGAATGCTTTAGACTTCTCACCTCACTCCTTTTTTTCGATCTGTTTGGCACCATTATTTGCTATGAGCTGAGAGGCCAGAATGCTTGAATTTTTCCTATTTGTTTTTATAGCTCATTTCTACCTCACCATAATTTTTTTTACGATATCTGATAGATAAAGTATGCTTTTAAGTTTGCCTGGCCTGAATTCTAAAAATATTTGGAAAGCATTACAGGACACTAAATGTCTCTATAACATAGAAAATGCTAAAAATTATATTTAAATTTATAAGGGTTTAAATTTCAAAATGCAATTTCTTAGTAGTCCTCTTTCACATTACTGCTTAGAAACAGACAATTCAATGCCTATATTACTGAGAAGATCTGTTGCCTTGGTTTTTTAAAATACCAATTGACAACAAAACATTAGAACAGCAATATTATAGAGATGAAAGTAAAGAAGAATGAGCAACTTTACGGTTTTTACAATATAATTTTGGAAAAGTTTACATATACACCTACCTTTACATTTTATGTGCATTTTTTCACATTAATTGTGCAAAATATAACATACTGTGCATTTTGCTTCTCAAGGTCTGATTATATAAGGAATCTCTTGCACTTTGGGAAAAATGAATAACATATGTGGAAATATGAAGATTTGTGAAGACCTGAAATATCTTAATTAGAGTTTTTTGCTGAATGGAAGAACCTTGTTAGCATGCATGAATTCTAAACATTTTATGTTAAATCAGAGACAAAGGTTTAACAAACAAATCCTACTTGTTAGACAGACATATTCGTACTATCATAAATTTTCCTTTCAGTTTTGATATTGGAGCCAGGATTATTTACATGGTTTTTTTTCTGTTTAAATCAAAGTTTCTTTAAAATAATATCAGATGTAACTAAAGCCTAGTTATTCTTAAAAGAGTTTTAATCACATCTGTCCTAGAGTAAGGCAAGCATGTCATGGCAATTCTTCCTGAAAGTGAAAAACCAAATATAAAGAAATAAAAATAAACTCATTTTAGAATAGTTTGCATGCAGTAAAATGACAACATTTCATTTTAGTATGATTTTACTGGACAAATGATAACAGATCACATGAATAGCATTTTTATAAAGTATGAAGGTCAGCTTACTGACTGTAAAGACTCTGGCAATCAGTCATGTAGATAAGCATACCATTAAAATTTGACTTGCACACTGTCTTTATCATAAGGTACATTTATTTCAAACTAGGCAAAATGTCATCTCTGATAATTAAATTGTTAAAAAAGGATTTTAAAAATAATCGAATAAATGGAGACCACAGGGAGATCTCATTTCCCAGAGATATTTACACCAGATGAATGATTTTGATTGCAAGGCAACCTGGTGCAGGACTCCATCTTGGCTTCCTTTTTCCTTGCTCTTACATGCCAAAATGCAAACTAATTCTCTATTGTGCACAGATTTCATCCCTCAGCTACCTGCAGCTGTTGATTGTGGCTGAACCTGAGGCTGCTGGCTGCAGTGATTTGTTTGTTGTGTGGCCACAGTGAGTAGAGCCTGCTCAGGCTCCCATCCCACTCAGAGCACCCCAGTGATAAAGACAGCTGCCAAATAACCTCCTGTGTACTTAGGACAGAAAAAAAATCTGTCTGAAAGTCTTTCTCCATGCTGCATTTTTGTTTGTCTTGTCACTACAGCAACAGGGATGTGTTTTATGGTTCTATTATATATAATTCCTTTCCCTACTGATGACCTTTAACTTGTAAATTTTTGATTACAAGCTGGTTTAATGGACAGAACTCCCTGTTTCATTAAAAATAATTCGGAATTCTCCTGACTTTAAAACCCAATAATTTTATGTGGGCTAAGGAAAACAAACAAACAAATAAAACAAACAAACAAACAAAACAAACAAAAACAAACAAAGGCAAACAAACAAAAAACAAAAACAAACAAAAAATAAAAAATAAAAAATAAAAAAAAAAAAAAAACAAACCAAAACCAAAAAAAAACCCACCTGGTGTGGGAGAGGAAAGGAGATATGTGTTTGGATTTGCATCTCAGGTCTGCTGATTTTATCTCAGACGAAACATTCTTAGATATAACTCTTGCCAGGAATGAAAAAATAATCAGTTTTTAAAACATTTTTAGGCAGAGCAAATAACTAGTTTTCAAGCTATCCCTTTTCTAAGGTTAGCAGGTTGTGTTTCCAGAAATTGTATTTTACTGTTAACAAGTTTAGAAGTTCCTCACTAGCCAGTGTCATGTGTGTCATTACATTGGAGTTGTTGTGGTGTTATTACCCTCCCTGGTTTATAAAAACTCTGTAGCTCCAGATCTGTGGAAATGAGAATCCTGTTTTGCTAGAGGCCCTGCTCAGTGTGAAGGCCTTGATGATGAAAAACAGTTCTGTTCAGTTACTGTAGTGAAAACATTTATTTACAAACATGCAACTGAAATACACTGACAGAAAAATGAACATTTAAATGCCAGGCTACAGACTGTCAAATCAAAGAAAAAGGAGAAGCAGGTATATAAACTAAGCTAAATTAAAAACATCAAAGCTTTCTATGGGCTGCAGTCAAAAGCTTTGTGTGTGAAATAAACACTTGAAATCAATACAAATATCATGCTGCAAGGGTGAAAGCACCACGGAGGCAGCTCATTTCTTCTGGCCTTCCCTGACTGTGTGGGTAAAGAGCTAAGAAGGAAAAGACCATGTGCTCCATCTGGAAGTGAGGGGGCTGCACAAAGGGCAAGGCTGTTCAGTCTGGTGCTTCACTTGCACTGTTGTATGAAGCACAATACTGCTTTGCACAGAGAAACATGGTGACAATCTCAAAAATTGCCACGACATTAGTCTGAATCAGGTTTCCTTCTTCCTTCTAGTATCTGCACACTGATTTTTGTAATTGACAACAGTAGCCCCTTATTTTCTTCCTTTTCAGAGGCATGCAAATTGTATGGTATTGAGTGGGATATAATCAGGATATTTACCATCAATTTTTAGTGTTTCAACACAGCAGCATTAAAATACATCTGCAATTTCATATGAAAATGATACAAATAAACAAGGCATAGTTAATAGCCCCTGCTTGTGGAAGGCTTGGCTTTTGTATTCTAAGCAAATTCACTCCTGTTGAACAGAGATTGCATGTCATGGATTCAATAATTTATTCTATAATTTAATTCCTCTAACACTGCCAAGTTAATAAAAATATATTGTTGGCCTTGCAAATTATAAAGAAGCAATTCAAGTGACCAATATCTGATGCTGATGCAGTGTAGCTGTGGGAAGACTTGATTTTCGTGATTTAAGTTAATACATCTGTAATTCAAATTTTTTTTTAAACAGAAAAACTACAGTTTTACTGCCAATGAGTAATGGTTAAATATGGAGCTACAGTTAGCTCTGTATTTCACACTTCATTGTAGCATCTGTTTCACAAATAGACAACTAGACTAAGGTTGAATATTTTATTCAATGTCATAATGTATGGTGAGTTCCATTTTATGAAACTCAGACATAATCCCTTAAAGGACATTGTGTCTTCATAAACTACTCTTTTAAAAAATCAGGGTTTTTGAGGTAGTTAACAAGAGGTGTACAGAGTAGGCTGTAGAGTACAGTTGTCCTTTCCAGCAAACCTCTTGACACATGTGGAAGAACAGCACAATATCTGCTGAGCCTTTTTGTTCAGAGCACTAGCACCACATCATAACAACCCCATCAGAACATCTGTCCATCCTGCACAGCAGAAGAGTACAAAAGCAGCTCCACAAATTGGAGTGGGTTAATGCTGTACATACAAGACCATCATGTGCTCTTCAAGGGACAATGTAGTAATCCTGTGGTAAAACAGACTGAACCCACAGTGGCTGCTGCACTTTCAGATTAAAGACCTTTCTCTAGGGAAAGTTTGGTTTAGGGCTTAGTTTGCACTGTAAGCACTGGCAGTCGGTATGAAAATGGATAAGAATCTTCCTATGAATGGGGTTCATTTTCATGTCAAATGAAGGCAGAATTATTAGCATGCAGTCTCTTCTCTCTTTATGAATGCTAATGTTGATTTACTAAGAGAAACAAAATGGCAGGAGAGCATATTTTCCCTTGTTTTTCCCATAGATTTCCCCTGAGTAAAACCTGGTATTTAATGAAAATTCAATGTATTTTACAGGCTGTTTATTCTGTGTGGTGAAGTAAAAGCTTTTCATTTTTTTCAAATATTTATTCTTTATAACCTTTATCTCGCTTTCTGAGGGCATCAGGGACTGCTTTTAAAATATAATTGGAATGAAGTTTGAAAGTAATGGTCTTCCACAGCTGTGTGGCATAACCTCTGAATGAAAGGTGAGTTTGAGAAGAATTGAAGCTGGTATGCAGTGCAGTCTGCAGAAGGAGTAGAAAATTTTGATAGGCCCAAAGACATGGTTAAATTCTCCCTGAATAGTAGAAACATAATGTAATATAAAATTCTATCTATTTTCTGCCATTGTCAGCTGGATCTAGGAGTTATTCTTAAGATAAATGGATGGATTATCATGTTACAGCTGTAAGCAGAGTCTCTGTGTCCTGTTTTCTCTATTATGAACTGCAGAATGGGGGGTTATGAAGTACCCTCAGCTTTTTAGCATAACGAAATAGGAACTTTGGAACTTTTATCTTAATTTTTCATATTTCCATCTTATTGCTTTGGGCTGACAACCAGTGTATTGACAGCATTTCTACATTGTATATCTACGTTGTGAAGTACTAGGTTACACCCTCTCTCTCCTTTAATATCTCACAATCTCCAAGCAAGGTACAAACTGTTCCACAACAGCTCTTAAACATTGGTCTTTGGCAAAGAAGGGAAATACACAGCACCTCTATTCAATGACTGAAAAAACATTGAGTCAAAGTGAATCATTCACTCCCCGCTGAGTACAAAGCAAGACAAAGACCTGTACACTGCACATACCCAAATCAGCTTGATAGAAACCTCCCTTCTGTGATTAGAGCAGGCCTGTTACCAGCAATACAGCGGCAACAGACTGTGGTAAAATATGCTCTAGTAACCTCTTCTTTTCCCAGCCTTCATTTCATATCCAAGTCATTACAAGAGACAGCAAACACAGGAATCCTCTCTGCTTCAGTTGCTATAAGAGGAGTAATCTTATTTCTCTGTCAGTGGTTAGACCACCTACTTAATCTTCAAGGATGGTGTGAGATTTCTAAAGGTAGCTACCTCCCTGTTGATGGTGTGGGAACCTATCAGATGAGGATGATTTTCAGTTAAAGATGAAAAAATGTTTTTAAATTTTGGCTGTCTGTGTGACTAGTGGACATGCCAGTGCCCATTACTGGTAGCACCAGCAAGATGTTAAGAAGGGTCTTGAATTCAGTGCAGGGTCTAAAATAAGGGTTCTCTTGTCAGGTGCTTCTGCCATTAGTCCATGTGTGAGGATTTTTCATTTTCCTTTCCTCCAGACATAAGAACATGCCTGACATGAGTAAAGAAGGTGTTTTGTTAGCAACAGATATATTCTTTTGCTCTTTCATCAGCACTGTGTTACTATAACATTGCTTTGAAGGAGTATTTCCCTTTGAGGTAGGAATTGAGCAGCCATCAGAGTTAGTGCAAAATAGAATGGAAAGTTTCAATTGCTGTCTGAGAAACTGCAAAAAAGTTATGCTTTGTCTGCAGTATAGTTTTACATAGCAGAACTAGGTTTACCCAAAAAAGAGCTTTACCCTGTCAGTAGTCACAAAACCATCAGTATTACTACTTTAAACTCCACTTAAAGTTGTTTTGTGTATTTCTAAATTGCAAAAGAATTTTCAGTGGTGATCAAAATGTGTATTTGGATCCTGCTAATAACACATCAGTAAATATTCTTCAAACATAGCAAGTTAGTGTGTTCCTGGAGAAGGAAGGAGAAAGGGGGAGAAAAGGGGAGAAAATTGGATGTGGGGGAACATGTAGCTACATGGTGCTGCGGATTGGGAAGGGTCAGTGATAATTTTGTGTGTCATGCAGTGGGAAGAGTTTAGGAGCTCTCCTGGAACAGAAAAAAGGATGTGTGGTGGGTTGACCCTGACTAGGTGTCACATGACCATCAAAGTCACTCTACCAGCTGAGCAGGATGATATTACAAAAGGTTTATAGGTCAAGATAAGGACATGGAGACATAACTCCCACTAAATTTATTACCAATCAAATCAGAGCAAGATAATGAGAAATAAAAACTAAATCTTAAAACTCCTTTTCCCCTACATCTCTTTTCTTGCCAGGTTTTACTTCTGAATTCTCTAACTCCTTCTGAGTGAAGCAGGAGGATAGGGAATGGGGGCTGTGCTCAGTTCATCAAATGACTCCCATGTTCCTTCAACCTCAGTGAGAGGCTACTCCTGCTGACAGGAGTTGTCTGAGCAGGATAGGATTGTCAGAAATTTTCTGGCAGAAATTTTTCTGACAGGATTTTCAGAAAAAGAAACCAAGCTCAAGGAGGATCATCAAGCTGTAGAAGAGCTGCACCACCCTCTAGACTTGCTGCTTCTGCCATTGATGGAGAGATGGAGATTTTTATCACAGGAAAAGCTCTTTGGTCTTCCAACATTCCACCAGCTTCCATGGCAGACAGCCAGGCTGGGTTGGAGAGGCTAAGATCAACTTTGGGCAGCTGGGGTTTAACAAATGGTGGCTTTCTTTCTCTCAGTGTCTGTTTCTGTTCCATGACAGTCAATAGCAGCGCCAATGCCAGCTCACTTCTCTCACCAGCTTGTTATCAAGATTAATTATCCAGCTTTTTAAAAAGTTGCAGCCATGCCTGGGCAGCCTTTGTGCATTTTCTTAGTCTAGATGACTACTGTGCAACAGCCAGGATGTAGGGGGATGTTTCAGATACAGTCCTGTGGCCAGCCAAAGGGAGGTCAGTATGCAATGTGCTCAAGAGAACCTGCTCTGCAGAGAGCGAATCCCAAAGAATCTACTAGGATTGGTGCTTGACCTGGAATTACGAGCCTGTATTTGGTGTATGTGGCTTTCCATAGCAAGATAAAGTCCTGAAGGAACCAGGACTGTTCACACAGTCCAGGTACGAGCAGTCAGCTCTAATATACAGGATGAAGGCATCCAAATTAAAATTCTGCCACAACCACAATGCACTGCTCACATCTCTCCAGCAGCTTCTGGTACTGGTTCACTTGGAACAGTCTCACTGGAGTGCTGTTGAGTTCATAGGAATTTAAATGAAAATGAGGGCTTGTGTTTAACCTCAGTGCACTTTTCAGTCATCTGGCAGCAAATTAGATTTAATTCATGTCATCTGATACATGGTTTCAAAGTCTGAGTTGCCTTCAGGTGCTTACTTTCAGCTACCCCTGAGCACTAACCTGAGTTTGCAGTTGTCTGAAAGTGTCCCAGAGTTGTAGACTGAGATATGCTTTGCAGACAATCCCTTTGCAAGGACTTATGATTTTGGTCACACTTTTTAAAATCCTGTCCCTGTATTTGGCAACATTGGTCCTTGGACAGTAAAGCTGGAACTGCATTAGTGCTTAGATTCCTCCCCACAATGCTGGTGAAGACCAAGAGAGCTACAGTATGCTTTTCAGAAGTGAGTGGTGCTTTTCTTCTACTAGTCTTATCCTGTAGCAGTTATGTCCTGTTATTCCTGATTCCAAATCAATTTTTTGAGCACATCTCCTCCACACATATTAAAATAACAGCGTTTCACTCCACTATTATCTAAACAGCAAATTGTTCATGAATTTTACCTTATATGACCTAACTTTGGTAAATTTTGACTGTACTACTTCCCTTCATTAATAAATAGCTACCTGGTGTTGTTTTGGAGTTCAAATCCCAGAGAGAATATTTACTTAATAATAGATGATCTATGCAGCAACATATGGGCAGGTCATTAAAAGGGGTTCACATTATCTAGTTCAAACTAGTCCACTGTTTGACTTTCCGCACAGTGAATTGAGGCTTGGCTCATGACTCTGCTTCTCTGCTCCCCTGGGAGCTTCAGTCCAACACCAGGCTAAAACTTTAACTGACCCAAGATGAACCATTTTCAGCAAATTCTGTCCCTTCAATGACAACCCACAAATGACTGTCCCTTCCCAAGTAACCTTGAACTGTGGGTGGCTCCCTGAGGAGCACATGGGCATGTGTTTCCCTTCTGCAGATTTTACAGAGCATGCTGCTTGATGTCTATTTCACTATGGACAAACCTGCTGACTGTAGAGGCAGGGAGGGAGGAAGGAAAGGTAGGATATGGCTTTTGAATGCCCTGAGGAGTATGAAAGGTTACAACTGGATACTAACCTCTGGTTAGCTATATCTACACTATATCTAGCTTTTCTAGCTTAAGAAAGAAAAGGCTAAGAAAAGAAAGTTTAGGGGAACCCTTATCACCATGTTCCCATATTCAAAGGATGACTACAAAGAAGATGGAGATTCCCTTTTTATGAGGAGTCACATAGAAAAGATGAGGAGCAATGGATAGAAGTTACTTCTGAGGTGATTCCAATTAGATAAAAGAGAAAATTTTTTACAGTTACAGTAACCAACCACTGGAATAATCTCCCTAAGGAAATTGTGGATTCCTCAACACTGAACACTTTTAAGATTCATGCAGACAAAGTGCAGGGCCATCTTGTCTGGGCTGTGCTTTTGCTAGGAAAGGTTGAACTAGTTCATCCTTGAGGTCTTTGATACTTACTGTAGGCTGTTCTGAATCCTAGTTATAGGTGATTACTTAGTGATGAATTTATCAACAAACAAGGAGTTAAGAAAAAGACTAACGCTTTTCTGGAAATGTTATCCTATTCTGCTAACTTAAAATTCCAATAACTTTTTTCTCTACCTATAAACAGAGTAACAAAAGCACATGCAGTTTCTTTACATAATATTTTCTGAACATCATGTGATTCAGCAACTGCTTCTCATAGTGTTTTCTTAATGCATGTGGCAATGGACAATTCCTTTCCTCAACAGAGCACCATATTTCTATGAGGGGATTCCTAGGCTATGATTGATACACAGTCATGGTTCTTTAGTATATAGTCTAAATATAGCATGCAGTTAGATAAATCAGGGATAGAAGAGCTTACAATACAGGATACAGATGGCAAGATGGTTAGCTTCTGGGATGGCCTGGACCAGGACCTCCTGGAGTTCTATGCTCTCTGCTGTATTAATTCAGGCTAACAGACTCCAATGCACTGCTGCTGTATGGCTGATTTCTATTTTACCTTTTGAGTCATGCTGAAACAATGCTGTAAAAACACTGTCTTCAGAATTATTTGTCTGTTATAGGTTATTGTTGCAATTCTAACCCAAAACGGTGTTTCAGAGATGTAATTTTTAGACAGTCATTTTTTATTTTATCTTTGTGACATGTTCTGGGGTGGATAAACAAGAGCCTTCCACACAGAAAAAACTTGTTTCCAACACATTATGTGATAGCATCACAGCATGTTATTCTATGAAAATCAATTTTAAAAACACACTGAGAATTCATGCTTGAACTGGTTCAGTAGACATGTGAATCCTGGAAAGTTGTTCTCCTACAGTCTGTGAACAGGTTGGTACAGCTTTACAGAAAACGTATTCCAACTTGTATCTCAGCTCCTCAAAGCAGGAGCTTCTGGCAGGTTGAGCAGCTCTGGCAGTGGAGACCAGCTTACAGAGTAGTCATAGCTCACCTAAACAGTTCCAGGTTATCTGTACATGCATAGTGTCTCACAGGTTTAGGTAGAGTCCCTTTGCCAACTGACTCAGCCAATTGTGTGAAATGTTCAAAGAGCCTGTGCGCTGTTGTCTGCTTCACCTAGGAAGTAAAAAATTCCAGGCTTACTTCTTGGATTGGGCATAGATCAGAGAAGCCCAGAGTCTACAATTTAAACTCCAAAGAGCAGATGTGTGAGAGTTTTGCTTCAAAGAGACAACTTTGGAAGCTCAGGGGTTTTGAATTAGACAAGGGAAGTGCTGTGCATGTATGCTGGAGCTATTTCATTTGAATACATATGTGGTTTAAAACTAAAACAAAAACAACTCACTGGGACACTGTTTAGCTTGAACTGACTTCAGATAACTTGTATATGTTTTCAATGCACTTTTTCTATGTCTAGAATGCTAAGATGTTGGGAAACTTATTAAACAACAAAGCCAGATTTTTCTCCTGGGCTTGTGGTGGGCGGGATGATTAGATTCAGAGATCAAACAGAGACAGATTTTTAAATTTAGACTTTTCATGCATTGCCTTATAATAATGGGTGTCTTCACTAATGGTCCTATATCTTTTTCATTCTGCTCACAGCAGAATGCCTTTTTTTAAGTTCATCAAACTAATATTATAATCTAGGTAGAGTTAAGGTGGTATGCATATTCCTTTAGTTAGCACATGATAAAAGACGACTGCCATATACTGGAGGTAATCTGACAAAATCTGGCATTAAATATTCAAGTAGCTGTACTTGTTTCAGTGGGATTAGTTATACTCCTAAGGAGAGAAGCTGATGTGAATATATTACCGGCCTATGGCTACAGTTAGCACAAACCTGAGTCTGCAGGAAATGCCAAACGAGTATTTTCAGGCTGACAGCTTTAATTTTGCATGTTCAAGATTAAGTGGAACCTTTTTAACATAACTGGGATGGGATAAAAGCTATGAACAAAGAGAGAGCTAAGTTTACTAGTGATTTTTATTTTTTCTTTTGTATTTACATTTTCTCTGTTCACTTTTAAGTGTGAACATCTTATGGTTCACTTATTCTGGTGAGACTGGAAAAGTTTGCACTAAACTATAAACAGTGACTAATGCAACAAACCACAATGTATGATTTGTTCTGATTTCTTCCAAATCCCTTAATCATCCTACTTTATGCAATAGAGATTCTAATTCTTCATCTCCCTAAACACTTGAGACAAATGAGATTGTACTAGTCAGCATATGGGTCAACAAAGTTAATAGTATTTTTCAGGATTTTTTTTTTACTGCAGATGTCTAGTCTTTGAAAAAAAGGGATATAAAAGGAATGTTGTGTGGACCCCTCCAGGGTAAGGACCAAAACAGAGATAAAAGGAGAAGGAATACTTTGGCATTCTAAGTTTTTCTGCTTTATTATTCAAGATTTCCTCTAGTGAATCAGACTAATGCTGAATTTAGACTTCTGCCACTAATCTTGCATTCAACTTTATTATGACAATATTGTGATATTGGAAATTTTCTGAAGAGAGGTATTTCATTGCCTTAAATTTAACAGTCACAGTCTTATTTCAGCTTCTTCTTATTTTCTTCTACAGATATTAGAAAATGAGTTCTAAATTAATTATAACAGTGAATGTTTCTGAGAAAATCACAAGAATATGAATGAAACTAACCACAGACCTCAGGCATCATGTTTTTAGTTATGAAAGACAGAAGTCTTCAGTTGTTAAAATGGAGCAATAGTTTTATTTCTGTTGCTTGGACTTAATGACTAGGACCTAAATAATTTTTCTTTGTGTGTTTGAGTGAAACACTAAAATTTAAAACTAATAACTCGCATATCAGAGTGACCCCTTAGTAGATAAAAGAAAGACTAGGGATGCTGTCTATCTGGACTTTAGTAATGCGTGTCACACAGCTTCGTCTTGGAGAAACTGTCTTCTCCTGCTGTGAAGGGATGCATTCCTTGCTGAGTGAAATGCTGTCTGGATGGGTGGGTCTATAGGGTGATGGGGAATTGAGCTACATCCAGCTGTCAGCCAGTCCCTCACTACTGGATCCAGTTCAGTTTAATTTCTTTACTGATGATCTGGATGAGGGGATTGAGTGTACCTTCAGTAAGCTCACAGACAGCAAGCTGGGCAGGAATGTTGATCTGCTGGAGGGCAGGAAGGTTCTGCAGAGGGATCTGGACAGGCTAGATTGATGGGCAGGGGACAACAATATGAACTTAAACAAGATCATTTAAGGCCAAGTCCTGCCCTTGGGTCCTGCCTTTGGGTCACAACAACCCCAGGCAGTGCCACAGGCCAGAGGCAGAGTAACTGGAAAAGTTGTTCACTGGGAAAGGACCTGGGGATGCTGGTGAGAGTGGCTGAACATGAGCCAGGTTGTGCCCTGGTGGCCAAGAAGGCCAATGGCATCCTGGCCTGTGTCAGCAATAGCATGGCCAGCAGCACCAGGGCAGGGATTGTCCTCCTGTACCTGGCACTGGTGAGGCCACACCCCAAATCCTATGATCAGTTTTGCAACCGTCAGTACAAGAATGACATTGCTCTCTCCAATTACCTGAAAGGAAGTTGTAAAAATGTGGGGATCAGTCTCTTCTGCCACATTTCAAGTGAAAGGACAATAGCAAACAGCCTCAAGTGGTGCCAGGTTAGACAGTAGAAATGGTGAGTAGAGGTGGTTAGTCACTGTCTGTCAAAGTGTTCAAGAGGCATAGATCTTGGGGATACAGTTTAAGAGTGATTATGGTGGTGCTAGGTTGACAGCTGGACTATAAGATTTGAAGATGTCTATGAACCTTGATGGTTCTGTGATTCTGTCTCTGAATTCTTCAAGTTAATTGTGGAAAATAGGTGAAAGAACCATCTGTAGGGGAGGGTTCACAACCTATCTCAAGTAAAGAGAGTTGTGCATGGAGTAACTGCACTTCTATTCTCCAAAGTACCCAGAGTACTTAATTCCTGTTTCCTATAGAAAAAACAGCTGAGATCTGGACACCCTATGGTAAACTGTGATGAGAAAACACCACCCTGAATTTCAAAAGCTTAAGGCTGGAAAACATGCTGTCTTTAAACTCTCCAGGGTACTTCAGGTGGTAAAGTAGCAATTGATATTCAAATACTCACCAGCTTTTACAAAATTACTAAAGCTAATTCAGTATTTTCTTGACCTCAATGCAGCAATAAGATTCTGATGACATACTTGATAATTTTATTTCTTAACATCGCTTTGAAAACACTCCTCTTTTAGAAGTTCTTGCTGCTCTTGGACACTGCCCTAAAGTAAAAACAAATGAAAAAAAGAGTCACAAGTGACACATAAGATATTTCAGCATTATGTCTATTGCATTCTGTCAGGATAGGCAGCAGACTAAATCAAGATCCAGCTCAGTATGATGCTATCTTTGGTGGGGAAAGAACAGCACTGCTGTAAAGGAAGACAACACAATCATCAAGTAGGTTGGCAGCTTTTAAGGATGCATTCTTTGTTCAAGATAATTATTTGTACTATTAATGTCACTGAAGGTATTTGATGATATGGATTGATGGATTTAACGATACAGTGGAGAAAATCTTGGTTTAAAACTCCAAAAAGGGAGATAGAACTATGCTAAGATTTTTTTTTTTCCCTAAGAGTTCTAGTGGCAGCTAAGTCCACTAGCCATAGGTAAGATTATTTTTGAGGAAATAATATACTGATATTTTACACACAATTCCTTTATGTGTTCCCTTTTGGAAGGAATATGGCAGGGGTAGGGAGAGAAGGTACAGTAAGCCCTGAATTAATTGTCTCTTCTTGACATATTCCCCAGGCAGATGAGGTGCTTTCCCTAGCAATTTTTTTTCATGAGCTTAAATCAAATTTCTTGGTTAAAAAGGCTATTGCTTCTTGCTTCAGCTGAATTGATTTTTTGATAACACAAAAAAAAAAAAAAAAAAAAAAAAAAAAAGTACAGTTTATGGTATTACATGGAAGTTGCTGTGATAAATTGAAGTATTTGCAGAAGAACATATTTTGACACTGGAAGCCAAACTTCAGGATGTTAGGCCTTATTACAAATTGGATGAAAACCCAAGGTATTGGCATGTATAACCATTTAAGAATTCATCTCTTCCACATGCTTTATTTACATCCTTGACAGCATTTTCATGTGATTTTTCCAATCAGGTCACACCTAGTGAAAGATCTGGGGAGACAAACAGAACTCTAAAGAAGGTAGTTTGGCCAGGTAAGTTTCACCTTCAGTTTCATTTTTGTGAATTTTTCTTAACTGAACCCATACAGAGCTTACTTTAAATTTACATTAGTATAACTCATTGCAGTACTTGCTTCCAAGTGCCAAGTGTGAATAAACAAAGTGATTGCATTTTAATGGTGAAGGCTTTGCCCTGTGTTTACTGCAGACAACAGGTAAATATTATACTGCTGAATATCACTTGCTTCCTCCTTTTTCAGTTGTTTATTGCAAGCATAGGAGTTAATATAATTATTTCAATATGTGCATCTTCCACAGAAGTTCCAGTGACTGTACATTCTATTGCAGAGGGGACTTTTAAATCTCTTGCTACAGATGTGGACAGAGAAAATGTTAAAGTTTGAGAAAACTCTGAACTTTTTTGAGACCTGTCTGAGGCCTAGAAGAAAAAGTATAGAGTTTTAATTCTATTCCAGTCTAGAGGTTTAATTAGTGTCATGATGACATCAGGAATCTGTCAGTAATAGTTTTGGTGAGTCTGTTTATGCCTATGGGGACATAGGGAGGGCCACATGAACATCCAACAACACTTTGAACATATTGATCCTTAGGTTTGAGAGCAAGTATCTCACTGTGGTTTACTTCTCTAAAAAAACAAGAATATTACATTTTTTTATAAGCAAAATAAAACTGTGTTTAAAAAAAAAGTCAGAAATTCATTTATTGTTAGTGGCCTTACTGAGAGGGTGGCATTCCTCAACTATTACTGTGTGATCCTTCTCTTATATTCAGTAAGCTGAACTGAGCTCTGTTTTACCTTCCTTTGAGCTTGGCCAATTATATTTCTTGCTTTTTTTTTTGTGAACGATCAGTCCAGAAGTCTTCTGTCTCTAAGTGCTAAGTTGAATTCTACCTGCAAATAAAGAGAGAAAGTAACACAAATATAAATCATGTCAGCTAGCTCATTTTTTCTCATAAGCTCTCTGAAATAGAAGAAAACTTAAGTAATATAGATTTTAACATATTCATCCAAACTGTTAGGGAAGTCTGGGACATGTTAATCTTCCTATTTGCCAAAATGAACCTGTGATGTCAAGGGTCATACTGCCTTGGAAGTACAGCATATGTTTTGCCCTTGGGTTGCTTTAACAACTCAAAGGTTATATCCTGAGAATCAGGTACCACTCATGTCAACAGTCTAGCCACAGATGAGCCTGAAAGTGAGACAATCAGCCAACCCTGTAGCCACATGGCCTGGGATATATGGACTGTGACTTATTTTAGTCTGAGTGAAAATGTGTGCTCTGCAATGAAGAAGTGCTTTACGTAGGTTCAGATTAAAGCATCAATATGCACTGCAAAGCCCCCTGTACACTAAAAAGCTAACCATGTTTGAGCTATGTAGATATGCATTGCTGGATTTCAAGGTCTCTTGACATACAGCCCTGAAAGAAAAAGAGAGCTTTAATTACATCTAGTATGTATTTTAGTGCAGAAGCTTTCAGTCACTTTGAAGGTTTAAAAAAATCTTTACATTTTGAAGGTTGGGAGAACTATCAAAAGCTATCTTCCAATGACTTCTATAATTTTTATACAGTACATTTTAAGAAACAAAAGTAACATCTGGTTCTCTGTTCTTGTTAGCCTTTCCGTGTGATAACTTCTCTTCAGTGCACGTTCTTCATTCTCAATAATACAGAGCTGGCACATTAGTGTTCTGAAGGGAAGGAAGACATTCAGCAGGCAGTTCTGGAGGGAAGAGATTGATTACACCCTGATAATGGTATGAATAATTCAGAAGTCTGAAGTAATGAGAACCTGATACTAGGAAAGTATGTGGGGGATACCCTCAAGAAACACTTGTTTCATGACTTCCTCACTCACTGATAAAATAAGCTGAATACTCTCTTACCCATGTAAAATGACCACCCCACTTCATCAACCTGGAGCTTGCTTTAGATACAAAGAAGGTCACAGGGCAGTTTTATTTTAAGGTCAAAAATCCTGCAGACTTAATTCTAGAGAATGTTGGTGAATTCTTTCAACAATATGACCTGGGAAGTGACCTAGCTCCCAAGTTACATACCTCAAAAAAGTACAGAGAAGAAAAGCAAATAGAGCTTCACCAGTACTTCTGTGGAGTTTGATAATTCTGTTGTTAAAACCTCTTTTCCATGTAGTCAATAGATTATTGCAAGAGTTATGAGACAGGTCGTTGTTGAAGAGGCCCATCATTCAATTTCTCACCACCTTTGAAAGGTTACATATTATGAATTTTCAGATCTTGAGTCTCAAAAATGTTTTCTGATTTATGACAGTGAAGATTAACCAGTTACTGGAATGTGTTTCTCTCTGACAGGGATTTCAGGATGGATTTTATTACCTCCCCACTGTACCTTTCAGTTTGGCAACTTCATATGTACTCTAAGTACAAAAAAACAAACAAGTATAAATAAAACACAGCCAGATTTTCCTTAAAGATAATGACTCCTTTAGTGTCTTAGATAACAATTTAGGAGTCATTGAAATTATTCCAGACACCAGTAAATAAAACTCAATTTCTTGTAGAAACGTGGTTAACGGTATTCTGAATAAAAAAATTGTATTCCTTTCCAAAAAGTATAGGTTTAACTTGCTGAAGTAAATCCTGGTAACATGTAAAAAAACCCACATAAAAGTGACAGCAGATGATGGATCACTTGTTAGAATGATTTTCATGTGGGTTGCTAGGACAGAAGAGAAGACCTTGCATTTAGATTACAAATTGAGCTGATTATCAGAAAATTAGTTTTCATTGGAAATGATGGTTGTTACAGCTGATTTATGGTATATCCTCTGGATTTTCTCTTCCAATGGCTTGGTCTATACTATGTTGGTTGTCACTATTGTTATGTGTAATAGGCATAATTCACACCTATAAAGTGATATAGGGATGGGAGTTTTTGTACAATTAAATATAGACACAAAGCAAGTGAGCCAGGGCAAAGGGGGGGGGGGGGGGCTGTCTCATGTATGTCGAAACCATTGTAGACAAGGCTTCATTTAAAAGTTAATACCAGTGGCTCACTCGGAGATGGGCTGTTTTATGAGATAATCTAGGAATGCACAAGCAATGATCATCCCGCCAAGTCCTTGAGATTGGAATCGCTGGAATCTCCAGGGGATGCATCTCAATGCCGGGTTCCCGTAACCCCATCATCGATGTACATCGCTTCCCGGACATCGGATTGTTCAACCCGGCAGAGAAAAGAGACTTTATGAATATGTGGGACATTGAATGGAAAGAAAAGGCTGATCACCAAAATCCTGGCCTCAAGCAAAATAAAGTGTATAAAAACTGCTCGCGCAGGACAAGTTGTGTGAAGGATAGGAGAGACCCTCTGCTAGAGTGGTTGAACCTGTGTCTCACCCAGCGCCGATCCTGGGCTCGGCACTGTCCTTTTCTTTGTGGCTGGCTCAGATAGAATTTGATCCTTATAATAAAAATTATTGTTTTTTCTTTTTAATTTGGCTGGGTCAATTTTTACCTATAACACTATCAAAGCAAAAGTCAGCTAAGGGGCATGTTTATGTTGCAAGAATTATTGCAAGTTGCAATGATCTCATAGTCAGGATTTACTTTCTAAAACAGTTCTAGTAGCAAAAGACTTCAACAGTAAATACAAGAAAGCAGTTAGCTCACTAGAAGTATGTGTTCCTAAGTAAATCTGAATGTTGGGAAACACTGATAGGTGTTATTAGCATTTTTCTGGTTTGTTTGAGGCTGATGCTGCTGGAGAGGCATCTCAGTGCTCAAGAAACTTCATCTGAAAACACCAGCATCATATCTTCTGCCATGATTATAGCTTCCCATTGTTTCCAGTATATGTTTTTTTAAGACAGTGATGAAAACATGTGTTGTAAATTCAACTATTCAAGCACTTAAATACAAACAAACATGTTCAAGTCTTTATCTATGAGTAACTGTTTTTCCAGTTATTTTCCATAAGCTTTTTTCATGTGTTTTGGTATTAGAAGACATTGACTTAAAAAACTAAAATTTTCCATAGTTCAAAGAGTTCTGATAGTGAAATTTGTCTGGATTATATATGTCCACAGTTAATATTTTGAGAACATAAGCCTATATAAGAAAATCATTATTCCTTCCACTGAGTCATTCAAAAGGCCTCCTCTCTGCATATATTTTAACTAGCATCTACTTACAACTTTTGCCTGCTACTTTGCTTCTTTTATTCAAAAATACATATGCAAGATTTTAATTGTTGGAATGTTTTCGTTGTGTGCAGCTGAAAATTCCCCAGAGTATTTGTTTATTTTTTCCTTTGTTTTTCTGTAAAATATATATTTTTAAATAAAGTCTTATAAAAATTGAATAATTATTTTAAAATTCTATTGCATCATGCTGAAGGTTTTTAAATTTTTATGTTAATACAGATCTTCTATATAATGATAGAAAAGGAGGTCTCCCAATCTGTAAATAAAATTTTAAAATAATCTGTTGCTGTTCTGCCTTATATTGTGAACAGATTATTAAATCTTCACCTTTGAATCTTTACCAATTGATTTTATTCTTCGGCACCAGACAAGCAGTCTTGTATGGAAATGAGATTGCATTCTGGACAAAACGCATTTTACACTCATCCCAAGCCCAGCAGAAAAGAATTTCATCCCCTATATTTGAGTGCTTTTAACTGCATAAAATCTGGAACTTGAATGTTACTTAAGCTATGACAGGTTACTTTAAGGATAGGCTCAGTAGGAGAAGGAACTGGCAGACAGGCCTTCTGGGGGACCACTTTCTGTGCATTGGGATCTTTGTTCTCAAAGCTGCAAAAAGCAAAAGCACTCTAGACCTGTGATGTTTGCTCAGAAGCATTTCCAGGATGACTAGATACTCTCAGCAATATCAAACATTCAGATCTTGTTGCTTTTTTGGAGATAATCTCTGAGATTTGCACTTCTTGTGACTGATTTACCTCAGAGTGGAATGAATTGGATACTGGATATGATGTTTGCTGATGACTAAATTGGGAATCTATCCAGGCAGCTAATGTTCTTTTATACAGCTAAAGTTGGGTGAGATCAACTCCACCCCTAATGAAAAGTGTTGAGTTTAAGAAATCTGTTTAGGCTCATTAAAACTGACCCACAGGTAATTGGAATGTCATTGAAGAGGATTCAGTACTAATCCCTGTGTTACAAGTTGTAAATTATTACTGGTCTTAAGCCCTATATGGTTATATAGCCAGTGCTATGGAAAAAAACAATATATTATTAATTCTGAGGAAAGGCAGAGAGGACAACAAGAAGTAAATACTAAACCAGAAAATATTTAGCAGTCCCCCTCAGTGCCTTCTCCATTTATTGTTGCTATTCTGTTCAAACTGTATCTGGAAGAGAGAGTGTCAAAGGCATCATAGAACAGGCTGCATTCAGCTTTGAGAAAAAGAAACACTGTTGTTACTTTACCAAAAACTGAGTTTAACAGTTATAAAGGGCTGATCATGAACTTAAATGAGTTTAAGGCTTTATCTGTTGCAAATTTAATTTAAAAAATGATGAATATAGCACTGAATGGATGTTGGTCTTGGTATTTGGGTCAACACAAGGTATATAGGTTCCACTGTAGATATGCAGATTTGAAATCTCCTTTACTTTCAGTAAAATGTTAAGTTTAATGATTAACTCATTGTGGGTATCCAAAACAAAAACTATTTTTCCTTCAGTCTTCTAGGTAAGCACGATTTAAAAATCGCTGAGATAATTTTGGACACTTACTGTGTCTTAGTTGGGACTACTTGTCATGAAGCATTCAGAGACTGTGGCCTTTACTGTCCAATACAAAATTCAAGAGCTTCTTCTTACTGCTGCTAGAAGAAAGCTTTGTCCATGAAGAGTGAAGGCGGGTTGTAGAATTGACTTCAGGGAATCTGTTTAATCCCAGGTTTTTCCTTTGCAAAGGTTACCTCTCGTCATTGTTACAGTTGTTGACATCAACTTTGACTTACTCAGAAGGTCAGCCTTGGCCGGACCTGATGAAATGTCCCCTGTGCGGCGGGGGTGTTGCCTTGCGGGCACAGGTATGGCCTCACCAAGGCCAGCAGTGCCTGGTGCTGCCATGCTCCCACCCTCTGCAGAAGGCTGGGCACGGCTCCTGCACTGCTAAAGGCTGCAAGTCAGGGTTACGGGATAGTGGTGGGCAGAGTGGGACCTTCAAACAAAGTTTATTAGCAAAGACCTTCTGTTGAGTCACATGGCTCAACAGAAAAATCCCCTTGTTCTACAAACTCCTTAGAGAGGAGTATAGGTGGGGCTGGATCCAATCCTAACCCCAGACTTAGTTAACAGTTTATGTCTAAAGATTATGCAGGTCCAATTGGACCTTTATATGATTTTATCCAGAGAATTAAGGATGGCAAACCAAATGTATTTATACAAACATAAAAAAATGATTTATTTAAATCTTTTGACCTTTGGGAGGTGTGCTAGAAGTCCTTACTGTGCAAAAATGGGTCTGAACTTTTATAGTATAGAGTGATTTTAAGTTTTATTATTTTATACATTTTTAGACTCTGTGTTGTCATGTTTACTCAGCAAAATATTCTTTACTGCTGAAAAAGTTGTTATGAGCTCTTTGTTTTTTTGCTGCTTGAAAATATTGACTCTCACTTCCATATGAGGGCCTGCACATCCTTTCTGCTTGCAGGCTCAGACAGGGAGCATCTTTCTTGCATATCCTCACAACTGGGTTTGATAGTATGGTCAAGCAGGTCAGCATTCTTCAGCACTAAAACCAGCAGACCCTTCTTGCTTGATCTCATCAACTATAAGAAGACCCTCCTTGCTCAATCTATCACTGGTAACCAGTAAGCCAGACAAAGTTTGAGCTGCTGTATCCCTGCTCAGACAGAGCAACCTGCTACAAGTAAAACAGTGCTGCTTGCTTTCACTGACTAGATTTAATGAAGTTCTTAATAAAAACATATCAGCCCTTACCACAAACTAGGTAGAGGATTGTAAATATCAGAGAGATGTACCAAAAAGAAAAACTAATGGGTAAGGTAGTTGCTTGTAACTTGTGAGCTGTTAAGTGCAAATTTCCCAGGCAGTTTAGGATATGTCCAAGACAGGATGTCTTGGGGGTGTTTCCATGCAACTGACAGCAATGCCACATTGCTTTAACAAGGCTGTTAATATTTGTTAAGGTTACTACAGGAGCTTCTACACTAAAAGGCACATATCCCAGCAGACGTGCATCAGTACATCAATATATCAGAGAGATTCAGAATTTTGCTCAGTTTCATGTTGAATATCTCATACTTTAGCTAAAAAAGCTGATGGGCTTGTTTGCAAACAAGGACTGACTCAGCATACCAGTAACTGACAGCTGCAAGGGAAAGTAAGATAACAGCATGCATTCAGGCTGTAATACGAAGTAAGTTTTCTCCGTCATAGGAGAAATTCTCCTTAACTCATGTCATCTATCAAAACAAAAACATAACAAGAGCAAATTATTAAGTGTATAATTTACTATACATATGTATGTACATATATATAGTTATATATCCAAATATATTGAAAACTTCTTAATAGAGTCAATAGGAATCTTTAGATGCATAATCATGAATGAAAAATATATATGCATTTGAAAAAGCACAATCTTGAAATCATATATATACACTGCTCATCTAAGGAAATTTCATTTCACTGCATTTTAGGACACTTGCACTCAATTTCTGAACTTCAGAGCTGGACACCAAAAACTTCTGGAAGTTATTTTTTCCAAAACTGATGACTCAGCCCATTTGAGACGGTGGAGCAGGGCGTAAATATATGTCTTTTTTTATGAGATATTTAAATGTAACACTTCAAGCTATGCTAAACAACATTATCAAGACACTGGCTAAATTATTACAGATACAGGTAAACTGCTAGGTCACACAGTCGGTACATTTCCCCTGCCAGATCTATAAGATTTTATTACATATATTTACAGATTTTTTTCCTTAAGAGAATTAAAGTATTGTGTTCTGCAAGTTTTCCCTTCACATTTAAACCTGGTTTCTTTAAGCATAAGTTTATTGTAATATCGTAAATTAATATGAAATTTTTAAATAACTACTGAAGCAGCCTTTCCAATGGTCCCAAAAAATGGTATTTGTGGTTTCATAGACAAAGGGCTTGGGAATTTTTGGCCCCAAGTTGAAATGCCACAGTTTTTGAGTAAAGAATTGCTGCTAATCTGTGCTGGCATACGGCACAATTATAGGACAATTTTTCTGCAAAGATGATATACAAAGCACTATACAGCTAATGACTAGTGGGGATTACCATATGTTTCATGTGGAAAGAACAAATCCTACTGGAATAGGAAAAACCCCACTTTAATATAATTTAAGACTTAAATAATATTTATAAAAATTCAGTAATTAATGAGGGATCCATTTAGGAAGTATTCACCCTTGGCCATAATTTACAAAGCAGCAGAGTCCCCAGAAAAAGAATGGAAGTTTAGAACAACATCACCCTACCATGTACCCTAATCTGATCTGTGGAGTCCCATCAAAAACACTGACCTGTGCTGAAGTCAAAAAAAAAAAAAAAAAAAAAAGGGCTTCTGGTCAAACATAAATAGAGAAGCAAAGACTTTTTCCACTTCCATGAGCAAAGTAATTGTGGTATTGGCTGCTATCTTAACTGTAACACTGAAATTCATAGAAGTAAGGTAAATGCCAGGAAGAAAAAGAGGAATGTAATAGAAAACACAAATGTTTGAGCCTAAAGATGTGGACCACTGAACCTTGAATCTCAGGAAAGATACCTTAAAAAACTCCTAGTGCTCTAAGAGTCAGAGTTCAATTTGCAAATGAATGAAAAATTCAAACTTTTAGCAACATGACAGCATCAGTATCTGTGTTAAAACCATTTAAACTTCTTTCAGCACTGGCTTAAGAGGAAATTCAGCATAAGTTGTTCCCTCCATACTGCTCATACTGGCAATTTTCCTGAGGAATGTAATTGACAGCCAATGCATGAGGGGGCATAGGGAGACAGTCCCATTGCATGCATATAAGCATATATATACACACATATATATGTAAGAAATATGTAATATATTATGCACTCTGATCTGTTTGACTGTCTGCCTGTCTATCTATCTATCTACTTAAAAAAAAAAAAAAAAAAGCAATGAGGAGTTTGGCTGCTCCAAATAAAATCAACTCTGAAGAAGTTATATCTCATTGTCTTCATTTTATAAGCAGTTCATTTCATATTGAGCTCCAGCTTTCCAAGGGAACAGAAATACTATTAATCAAGATATCCTACAACAGATCACGTTCAGATGTTAAATGAACTGTTGGGAGACAAAAAAAAAAAGAAAATAATATAAACTACCATTGCTTAAATGTTTATTGATCATGCAGAAACTTTCCACTTTGCCTAGAAAATAGCTGATAACTAGAGCTCTGAAACAGCTGAAAAACAGTGATTAATGCTAACATTGGCTCTCCTATTTCATCAAACTGAAATCTATATAAATGGGTCCAAAGCAGAAAGCAAGGTTGTGTCACTATTGTCAAGGGTTCTAGCATAAATAACAGCGCAGAAGACAGAAATACAGAAGTATGAGGAATAGCGTAAGTGTTCATAGAAACAAAGAATTATTAAATTTGGAAAATGCCTCCAAGATCATTGAGTCCAACTATTACTCCTACATGCATTTCTGCAAACTTTGCATACTTTGGTAATGAATTGAAAACTCAAAGTGAGATGACATCTGTGACCTTAAGAATTCCTCATGAAATCAGAATTCCTTACAAAGGATTCCATGATGAAACTGCAAATCTGCAGAGCAATAGACATCTGCCACACTTTCTTACTATACCTACCAGATCAGTATAAGTAGTTTACACTTGTGACACACTTATTTAAACTAGGTTAAATCATAGGACTGGATTTCATATTTTTCTCTTCCTCCAGCATGGTTTCCATGGCTATTATGGACAGTTAAATGTGGTCATAAATACCTTAGTGAGCAGACAGGTTAATTTTGGTTCCAAATATTTTATTGTCGAAGAGATGTTAGCAGACAAAATGGCAATGGAGTGAAGAGGAGCCCTGGCAAAACTCATTTGAAAGCAAAGGTGGTCAGTTTTGTTTCAAGACAAACAAGAATAAAAAGAATAAAAATAACATAAAAGCAGCTACAGATTGAAATCTATGGCTAAGTGTCGTGGTTTGACATGGAAGTGAATTTTTTTTCAGGAAGTTGGGTCAAACCAATCAGTGATCAGGTTTGGATATTGGCACCTGGAGTGACCACTGAAAGTATGGACATGCCTCTGAGAACACAGGGTGTTAAGAACAAGAACTCCCAGGAGAACTGTCTCTTTGGTTCCCATCGTCAGAGAGTGCAGACTCTCCCCTGCCCAGCCATGGGCTGGGTGGGGGAGGGGAAGCCACGCGGCCTTGTCCAGGTAGGCCGAGGGGGCTGAGGGTCTGGAACTGAGCCAGCTCCTGGACGGAAGGGTGGAGAGAAGTGGAGATGCCTTTGTCCCCCCCCACAGAGGAAAAGAGACAGAGAGCCTGACAGCACCTGGAAATTTGCCGGCAGAGGAGAAGCAGAAAGGGGCAGGGGGGATGATGCCCAGTGTGGGAGTCGAGAATGCTGGGCAGAGATTTCAGCCATCCAGGGAGTCTGAACTTTTAACCCTTTCCAGGAAATGAGGGCTTTGTAAAATATTACTCCTCCTCAATTTGTAGTGGAAGAGAGACAGTCCGGGACCTGAGATGTTAGAAGAAGAAATATTTAGGTGGGAGGAGATGATGGAGTAGCTTTTGGCTGGACTTTTCTTGTTAGCCATAGACTGAACCAAATTCTCCTGCAATAGAGACTGCATTTTAGGGGGATGCAGTGGTGACCCAAGGAGACCTGCGTCAGCAACCACCAGCAAAGGAACGGCAGGAACAGAGTAAAGCTGAGGAGGGAATGGTGATGCCCTCTGTCTTCAGGAAGAAGATGATCTCTGTTCTTGGACCCTTGGCCCCAGGGGAAAATGGAGGGGGGGTAGACTGTAGTCCCAAGATGAGAAGCTGAACTGTTGTCTCTTTTGGTCCATGGCAAAGCATCCTTAAAGGAGCCCTATGAGCAGTCTGTCCATGCATGGTGGTGAGAGCACTGTGACATGGAAAGGAGAGTGTCACACTGGCAGATTTTCTCCGGGCAGTTGCCGTGTGTGACAGGGAAACACAGGAGGTGGCAACTATATTTCCTGGGGGGTCTGTGGTGCAAGAGAGACTTCTCTCTCCCTTGATAGATTGAGTACTGATTATCTGAAGGGTGGTAATTTGATCAGGAATCCCGGGTGATGTTTCATGGTGGTTGTTTTGGAAATTGGGAGGAGGAGGGGTGTGTTTTAAAAGGTCTTCATCCTGGATTTAGTCCGTGTGTCTTGTATAGTAGTAGTTTAATAAAGTTTTTTTTTCCTTTGTTATTAAGCTTGGGCCGGCTCTGCTCTGTTCCTGATAACATCTCACAGCATTTATTTGGGAAGGTGCATTTTCATGGGGGCGCTGGCATTGCGCCAGTGTCAAACCATGACACTAAGGCTTCTCTTTAATTACCAGAAAATGTAAATAACTTTTTTTCCCTTGTGGAACCTTTGTTCCTTCCATCTGCACATCTTTCTGGTAAAATCTGTTCCCTAGTGACAATTACATTCTATGCAGCTCTGAATAAAAAAAAGGAAGGAAAATATGAAAAGTTTGAAAATATAGCATTTTCTTCTCCAAAAGGACATAAAAACAGATATTCAAAAGAGTATTTTCTCTGGCCAAAATGCACTTTGCATGTTTTTGGAACTCTTCCCTTAGATTCTGCTTGGTTTTGGTTGTCAAAAATACCTATCTTGGGCAGTTTTTCATATGACCTGCTATTGTTGTGCTCTGGCTCTGTATATATGTCACAGTTATAAATAGAAATCAGACAACAGCATACCTCCAAATTATGCTCACTGGGATCTTGCCTTTGTGTGGCCAGAACAAAAACTCGTTTATTTTGTAGTGTTAATTTCTTCACTCTTACTGCAGAGAGGCAAGAGCAGAGAGAAAATACAAAGAAGTATGTTGTGTTAGCCAAAGGGTAAAGCTGCTTAAATAATGATATAGCCAGATTCAAACTCTTTCTGATCTCTTTCAAGTTATGGTCATAAGAAATGGTATGAAAAAGGGATTTTTTCTTCGGTATTTGAAAATGAAATGCCCTCATGTTAAAAATAATAAGATTTTACTAGCTTTCATGTAATGTTTACTTGTTTTTTCCTTTTCGGATGTTGGGTAATTTTTGAAGGTCATTATGAATTTGGCAAGAAATGCTATCAGCAGAATGTCTAACTTGTTTGAAACCATTCTTCAATGAAATCATGGCCTAGGTAAAAACAAACAAAGAAGGAACTGCAATTGTGATTACCAATGAACCAATAATTCATGACCAATGAACTGGCAATTGTGATGAATAGCGGATCAGAGAAAATGTGTTTCTGTTATGAAGAACAAAAAACTATTACATCAGCCATATTAGTTAAATGTAAATGACCGAGAAAGAAAAACAAAGCTATTTTCAATAGGCTCCTTGGAAAAAAACCTCAAAACCAAAGAATTTTGGTACTTAGAATAATGATGGCTGTAAATTAGTATGAAAAGTTAGAGCAATTATCCCTAGGTATTTTCTAATTCTAATAGAGAATTACTTTTGTAGTAAATATGCCCACTAAGTTGCCTATCTAGCTTATTCTTTTGTTGTATTTTTCAAGAGAGTGGTAATTGTATAGAATCACAGAATATGCTGGGTTGGAAGGGACACATCAGGCTTATCAAGTCCAACTCCTGACCCTTCACAGGACAACCCAAGAGCCACATCATGTGCCTGAGGACACTGTCTAAATTCTTCATGAGCTCTGTCAGGCTGGTACTGTGACCACTTGCCTGAGGAGCCGTTCCAGTGCCCAGCCACCCTTGGGGCAAAGAACTTTTTCTGAATATCCTACCTAAACCTCCCTTAACTCTGTTTTATGGGCTTTCCTGAAGACCCATCACTGGTCACAAGTAAAGAGATTGGTCTCTGTCCCTCCACTCCTAATGAAGATGTTGAAGATTACAGTGAGTCTCCCTTCAGTCTCCTTTTCTCCAGGCTGAACAGACCAAGAGACCTCAGCCACTCATACAGCTTCCCCTCAAGGCTCTTCACCATCCTCATTGCCCTCCTTTGGACAATCTCTAAGAGTTTCTTTCTTATATTGTGGCACCCGAACTAGCCCCCAGCACTTGAGGTGAGGCTGCCCCAGCTCAGAGAAGGGCAGGAAAATCCCCTCCCTTTCCTGGCTGCCTGTTGCCCCCCAGGACAGGGTTGGCCCTCCTGGTTGCCAGGGCACTGCTGACTCACATTCAGCTTTTCATTGACCAGGACCTCCAGGCCCCTTTCCACAGGGCTGTTCTCCAGCCTCTCGTTCCCCATTGTGTTTGTACATCCAGGATTGACCAAGATGCAGCATATTTCCCTTGTTAAATTTCATATGGTTGCTGATTGCCCAGCCTTCCAATCTGTCAAGGTCTCTCTGCAGGGCCTCTCTGCCCTCCAGGGAGTCAACAGCTTTACCCAACTTTGTGTTGAAAACATTACTTAGTATTCCTTCAAGTCCTGCATTCAGGTTGTTAATGAAGATGTTGAATAGGAGTGGGCTGAGGATGGAGCCCTGTGGAACCCCACTAATGACAGGTCCCCAGTCTGATGTCACCTCATTCACTGTAACCACTTGTGCCCCATCCATGAGCTGGTTGCTTGCCCATCACAGAATGTGTCATTTTGGACTGCACATTTTGTCCAGAAGGATCCTATGAGAGACAACATCAAAAGCTTTGCTGAAGCCTAAAAAGATTAAACCTACTGGATTTCCTGGATCAACTAGGTGGGCTCCTCTGTTGCAGAAAGAAATCAGATTTGACTAGCAGAAGGTTCCCCTCATGAAACTGTGTTGGCTCAAACTGTGACCAATGACTTCATTGTTCTCCAGATGTTTTTCAACACTACCTAGAATAATCTTTTCCATGATTTTACCAGGCAGTGAAGTAAGAATGAAGTAAGAACTACAGTGAGCCTGTAGTTTCCCGGGTCCTCCTTGCGCTTCTTAACCATCAGGACAATATTTGCCAGTTTCCAGGCAGCTGGGACTGTTCCAGTTTCCCAAGGCAGCTTGAAAATCATCAGTTGAGAAAAAAATCATTTGCTATCATGAGATGATAGCAAAGCTATCATACAGCTCCTTAAAGATTCTTGGGTGAATCCCATCAGGCCTCATAGAGTTGTAGAGATCAACAAATACATAGCAGAGATTGATCTTACCTTATTATGGTCTTTCCAGTGTGCCAAGAAGTAAAATGATTTATGTATCTGAAACTCATTGTCAAGTTAATAAAGCAGTATCTAGCTCTCAGAAGTTACTGATGTTTCTTTAAACAGAGAATATATTTTTTCCAGATTTGGTACTGCCTGCCATTTTCCCCAGTGTCGTGTCACCTTGGGGACTGTGGTCAACTGAGAAAAACTGCAGGCACTGCATAGCTGCACTGCAGTAAGATATGCTGGTTTCATACAATATGGTCTAATCATCTACAAAAGAAAATCTCTGGAGAAAAGATAAATATATTCTGTCAGGCTGTAAGGCTCCTGTACACTATGCTTAAAGAATGCTAGCATAATAAAACACAGTTCTGGAAGTTTCTCAGTATGTTGGCATAAGTTTGTCTTTCACCTATGTAGATACGCATGCGCGTGTACAGCATAATTTCAGTTCCCCTATTTATGAATCTGAAGTAAAATATTGTGCTTGTCCAATTCTGGTGCCCCTACTGTACTGGCATTTTTTAACCACAGCCCTCTGCAGCTGCTTGCTCAATCTCCCACCAGTGGGGTTGGGGAGAGAATTGGAAGGACAAAAGTTAGAAAACTCATGTATTGAGATGAGAGAGTTTAGTAGGGAAAGCAAAAGCTGTGCATAGAAGCAAAGCAAAACAAGGAATGAATTCACTTCTTCCTGTGTTCAGGCTGTTGTTCAGCCATCTTCAGGAGACCAGGGCCTCATCATGAATAATGGTTAATTGGGAACACAAACGCTATCACTCCAAATGTTCCCCTCTCCTTTGTGTTTCTTTCTCCATTTTATACACTGAGCATGATGTTGTATGGTATGGAATATCCTTTTGGTCAGCTAGGGTCACCTGTCCTTCTGTCTCTCTTCCCAATCTCCCAAGCATCCTCAGCTTCCCCGAGTAGGGAAAGCAGAAAAGGCCTTGGCTGTGTGTAAGCCCTGCTCACCAGTTACAAAAGCATCTCTGTATTATAGATCCTGTGCTCAGCACAAACTCAAAACACAGCCCCATACCAGCCACTGTGAAGGAAGTTAGCGCTACCTCAGCCAAAACCAGTGCAAGTACCTAATACAAGATATCAAAGAACATCTCTTGTTTTGATTACATATTCCACTTAGCTGTCTGCCCTGCTGTACATCCTTTCTGCTTTGTTTATAATTTCAGTGATGCATGCTGAGCTGGAAAACATCAACATCAAAATACAAGAACACATAAGAGGTCAAGCATATTGTTGGAGGTCATCAGTGTTTGCAGACTTATTATCATGGAAAACTCTGTAATGAGACAAAATGTTAAGATGAGCTAATCTGTGATGAACCTGCTGACATAAAAATTTCAAAATTGTTCCATAAAAAAAGAACAAATTGTCACAACTTTAGGCAAATAGTTAAAAAAATATTATTTCAGTGCAGAAATCACTGCAGTTGAAGGAATTGATATCCCAAAATATATTAAACCAGTATCTCTCTAGCATTTGCTAACCTGTGTCTGATTTCATAGATGGTGGTTTTACTCCATTATTATTTCTTATATCATAATCTATCTTCATTCTCAACAATAAATCAGAGGATCTTCAAAGGATCATGTATTAAGACTGGAGATGGGGGGGGGAGTGGGGGGGGAGGAGGCGTGGGAAATTCAGTGCTAAAAATCCTTGTATTAGACCATAACAGCCTAGAGTGCTAATATGGAGTTAGTGGGCTTGCTTTGCATAGTTCTGTGGATGAGAAAGGACTTCAGATGAATGGAAAATTTTTCACAGTGTTTTTTTCTTTTTCTAAAATCACATAAGTCTTTATTCAACATTAATGTTTCTTTCTACAAGATAAAGTGGAGAGAAACATCTATGTTAAACTGCATAAATTTAATTCCTTTTGTCAGTAAAGAATCAAAATTTCTTCAAAGTTGTTCATCGTGGAAAAATTTTAGAGTTTATTCAGGTTTTACTGCTACTCAGACATTTGTTTCTATGTCTGTACTTTCACCATTGGCTCACATGAAGGCAAAGCACTTCATCCACATCAGTGCTCTTGCAGCACAATAATTGCTGCGTCCTAGATTCTGGTTCTGCTACTTTCAATGAATGCCCCATTTTTTTTTTTTTTTTTAAGATTCTTAGAAGAAAAACTCTTCCATAACAGATGTAAAATTTCATTTTTTGCCTTTAGTTTTCCAGCTGTGACAGCTCAATATTCTAATCAGCCCAAAGTAGAAAAGGGACTCAGGCACATTGTAGTTTTTATCCCTTTAAAGTCATTTTTATCCTGATCTCAGTGATTAGCTCTGTGCCACAGAGCAGTAAATACTATGAAGATGAATTTTATAAGTAACTATAAATTTAACTATAGTTATTAATATTTCACTTAATGGTGCATAAGAAAGCAGTTTTAGAAAACATTTCTGCATGTGAATATTAAAAAAAAGTGTGTTTATTTGGATATTTCCTTTGAAAATTAGAAACACACACAAGAATTTTGTACTTTCAAGCTGCTGAATAAAGTATGAGGTCACCATGCATAGAACTTTTTCAATAAATCAATTTATTAGAGGACTAGATGCTTCCCACCTGTCTTTACCTGAGTTCACCCTAAAGTCTTTCACTCACCAGCTGTCAGGAAGGGGATGGATATTGTGCCCTTTGCCAGGGCCAGGCCATCCAGGGCAGCTGCCTGATTTATGCCACCGGTACCTGTCCTGCTTCACACTCTTCAAGCCTGAGTAAACCATCCTACAGTTTTCCACAACCGCATGGTTACTTAAAAGTTTTCTCAAGTCATGGCATTTCAGCTCCTCTACCTTGCTTTACAAATCAAAGGCTACTTTACTTTACTGTTTCATAGCTGCAGACAACTCTTTCAGCTCTGTTTACAGCTTAGTGCAATTACAAAATACCCTGCTGTGTGCAAGCACAGACTACACTGATTTTTTTTTAGACAGACAATCTCAAGTGACAAAACCAAAAGTTTCCTCAACTTACTCTTTATTTCTTTCTGACGTTTCCCCCTTTCTCAGACACTGGAGACATTCCCTCCACAGACTGAGACTAGCTTCTGAGCCATCTTGAAAGTTTGCCTCTCTTTTCCAGGTTTTCAATAATTAGGGAAAATGGAAACTTCTGGCAAATACTACAATACAAAAAATACTCATATAATTCAGGCTTCTCTAAAGTCACAGTGATGGAGAAACCAACTATGTCACATACACTTCATTTGCAGACTGCAAAACTCCTTTCTATGTGGAAAAGTTTAGATTTTCCTCTCCTGTAAACTGAGGAACCTGTAACTTAATCTGCTCAGGAGACATAAATGTGCCAAAGAGCTGGAAAAGAAGGGGAAAAAGTGGGAAGGGAAAAGTTAGGATTGATTTATTTCACACACATCCCTACTGTTTGACTGCTCTTTTGAGAAATCTGGCATCAAAACTGTTCTGCTTTCCTCTTATCTGCAAATCTCTTTGACAAACCAGACAGACACTGTAAAACTCAGGATGGATAAGCTTCCTCATCAGTGGCATTTCTGGTATTTTAGTGTTTATATAGAGAGTGGAGTTTCAGTCCATGTGTTTCAATGGAAAAGAGTAATGAGGCTGTACGCCTTTCAGACCTTCAGTTTCCCACAGTGAACTGTGTTAGTTATCCAAAAACAAAGTAGAAAAAAGAAACAGCACATTTATCCTGGTGACAGAAAGGGTTTTTTTTTTCTGTTACTTTGTTAAGCTATGAGGCCGGTGCACCACCAAACATCTAAACACAGCAATGCTTTGAAGGAATCCTTAAAGAGACATTTGGTGAAGATTTACCTTCTTAGCACTTGCTTAGGCCTTTTGCATATCATTTCCATTGCCATATGTTTAGTGGAATAGCGTATGTCTGTGGGGCTACTGACAAAGGAGAAACAGGGAGAAATAAATAATAAATTTGCCAGAAGTACATGAGAGCTCCTAAAAGTCAGAGATTTGGAACACTTCATGTGGTAGATGGGCTTTATGGGGCTGCAAAGGGAAGCTTCTCAGGCATGGTAGTGGAGGAGGGCTCTGGAAGGAGGGCTTTTTATGTATATATTGAAAAGCAGTTTCAAAATGAAAGGTAACTTTGGATGCTGTACTCTTTCAGTCCAAACATTACTGAGTAAATAAAGTTTATGCCTACCAGATGCTTAAGTACTTAAAGATGTATCTCAGTGGATAGTAGCTTTTTAAAAGATGTGCAGTCTAACTTCACAAAGGTGTTCAAGATTAACTGGTTCTTGATGCATTCTTTAATTACACTGAAATATCTTAGAAGTGCATATCTTAGAAGTGCAACATGGTTCTCAAACTCTGACTGTGGCTGATGAAAATCTTCAAAAAGCTAAATCCATTTTAAACTTGTAAATAAATTCATTTGTCTAAAATTTCTCTTCCTTTCTTTCATATTAGTAAAGATATTGACTGTGTGTTGATGTACTAATGGGCCAGTAGAAATCCATTTGGATTCCCTATGTAATGACATGAGCATCTTCTAAGACAGCTTATAATGCAAATGTCCCATAGTCTTTGCCATTGGCTCTTGAAATCAGCGTGACCAAATCTGAACAAATCCAGAGAAAAAGTCTGAAAAATTTTGCTATTAATAGTAAGTATTTCCATGAAGGATAAAGCCTTAGTTTGAATTAGAAAAGGGAAACTAAAAACTTGTCATTTTAATGTTCAGATCTATATGTACAATAATGAGTTCTGAAAGAAAGAACTATTTTAATAGGACCCCATATGAATTTCTTCCTGATTATATACTGGATTCTGAAGGGAATATTGCTTATTAGTTATTCTTGACTAGAAGTTTCCTGAGTGAGCTGGTATGGGATGCTAGCTTTTTCAAGAATAAGAACACAGAAGTTCACAGATTACTGAGGAAACAAATGGAATTCTGGAATATTTTAAAGATAGATTTTTTTTTTTTCCCTGTGGTTAAAAGTTAAAGGGTAGTTTTCATTACACAAGCATTTTATTTATTAAAAGAGGTAAAATAAGCTATGCAGAAAGCAGTAAAAGTGTGTCTGAAACAGAATTATTGCTTTATAGCATTAGTAGTATGGGCAGTCCTTATTTTCCAGTTGCTTTGGTCAATTTGTTTCTCCTACCAGTTCCCTCCAGAATCACAGCTGCACTCTTTATCCCCAAATACTACATCAGAGTAAATTTTATGATATCTAAACCAGTGCATGGGGACTATGCTATCAAGTTCAAGGTTTTTTTTAATAAACATGATTTCAAAACCTTACTCAGTCTGATACTCCTTAATAATTTGTGCCTGTTCAGATAACAGAAAACTTGTAAAGCGCAGTACCAAGCTCTGCAGTAACTTACACTACTTGACATCCTATAGAAAATGCAGCTAACTGGTAACAGGGCCTCCTATGCTAAAGGCAGAGACCCATCTTAGTTTGAGAAAAATGAAAATGACACTGGCAAATACCAAAGTTCACCAGTTACAAAAGTGAAAATCAGAAAGAGATACAACTTGCTGCTTACAAATCTGAATTCATAAAATCTGTATTGTTATAAAAGAAAACAGCCATCTTTTGCAGGAAAGAACAGCTCAGTAGTATTTCCTGGAGATAAAAATTACATTTATAAGAAGAATCCTTGAGCTAAAATAGGATTGTTTGTCACAGATTAAATGTATTTTGTGATTTCTTTTTAAAACACCTATTATTTGACCCAAGTGTATTGCTGAAGAGCAGGCCAAGGTGTTCTTGTTCATTCTGTATGGAAGAACTGTGAGACCACATCTTCATACTGCCATTGAGTAATTTAATTTCTGAGTTTAGTGATCCAGAACTCATTATTTAAGAAACTGCAGACAGCAGAAACTGATAAAAAATAGGTTGTACAGAAGCTTGGGGAATAGAAAACCAACACTGGCTTGCCTTGAAATGGCTGAATAACTCTTCCTTTGAAAGCCTTTCATCATGTTATTGCATAATTGTCTTACGTAAAGTGGTAGATAGAAATACACATAGGAAGAGAGAAGAGAAGAGATGTGTGGCTGTTGTCATCACCTAGAGTACCTTGCTAATCCTGTGTATTTTTTTTGTAATTCTAGATTTTGACTCAAGGATATACTGTGACTGCAATTTCTAGACTTGTAAAATTCTTTGAATAAGTAGCAATATATTATGCTTTAATTGTTATGCTTGTACAATATACCTAGCCTTGCATAGCCTTAGAAACCCATATCTTATTTGTCTTTTCACAGGGCTGAACAAAGAAACACAATTTTACAGATGACAGAGGTGACATATGGGGCTTTCAATATTCAGCCTTCCAGAGTATGATCAAAACACTTTGAGTTTTGGAATGAATTATAAAAAGTAAAACATAATAAAGAAGCATACTATGTGCTCTAAAAGCAAAGATCAGTGATAAAAGCAAATCCATTCCTGTTTAAAACAGAAAAAAACTTAGGTTTACTATTGCTCTTAGTTCACAAGGATTTTCTGTTACAGTTCGTTGGTCTACTCAATCTTATTTCAATTAAAACTACTTCCTACCCTAGGCTTAGGCTAATCCCTGAGAATTACAGACACAAACAGATATATAAACAAGAAGAGAGAAAATAGTTTCTGATAGCTACTCATGGAGAACAGATCTGGGCTCTTTCAGGTTATCACGCATATGTTTCAGAAGTGGGGATTGTCGCATAGGTGGGCATTTAAGATTTTGTTTCAAAGTAACCCCAAAGCATAAATGTCCACAGTTTCTCTCTGGTCTAGATCTAAGTAGCTACAGCAAACCAATGCAAAAGAATGAGGGGGTGTGAGAGGCAGTGGGAGAATGAAGGGAGGAAAGGACGGAAAGAATGTAATGGAGAGGAACACAGTCACTTAGCAATATGTTCTGACTGTTGTATTGTCCCCATTAAACATTCCCAAGCATTCTTCCTCAAAGTATAAATAGCTCTGTTTCTGTTCAGGGCTGCTATACTCTGCGTTGAGGCAGGTCACAAACAAAGACCCCTCCTATGGTACATTCAATGATTTTTTGAATTATAATGATTTCAGATTTGCTCTGCTTCTTTCAGAGTCAACAAGTAAAACATCTGTATTTACTACAGAGATGTAGAGTGAAATATGTTCAGTTATCACTGGACTTTAAAATCCTCACATCTCCTAGGTGTGTTTGGGGAAGAGAAAGGAAATTGAACCACAGAAAAGACTGTAATGTTGACTTCATCAGGAAGCCTCATGGTTACAGATATAAGTTAACCTTCACAAGTCATTTCAACCCAGAAATGAAGGGAAGAAGAATTTAACTCATACTATTTAATGATAACAAGATCATTTATTAAGATGAGGCTTTGCTCTTGGTTTTGAACTATCATAAAGTGAAACCACCATGCTTATTTGTAAAGATCATCTACAAACTACTCCTGCTGTAGCCATCAGAATGTAAATGGGGGAAAAAACCTGTTTATGACAGTGTGGCTCTTCTAAAACCTATTGTTTGAGAAAGTATTGTACGCAGATAACTGATAAATGGTACAAGAAAGGGAGTTTCCACTTTGCTAATTTATTAAATGGCTATCAAGGGAAAGCTTTCAAAGCAGTAAACAATTTTTGATTCTCTACTGAGTTAAGATAAACATCTTCTAGGAGGTGTCCTCTAAAAATTTATTTATTGGATCCTAGGTACATGGATTAAACTTGGAACAAATTGACAACAAAATTTTTGTTGTTCCTTGCCAATGTCTTGTCAGGAAACAAAAATATTTGTCTCTATAAAAGCCAAAGGAAATTATAAAATTAAGAATTTTTTATATATTGTTTATCATCTTGCCTTGCATAAGATTTTTTTCCTTTTAAGGGTCAGAAGGACAAAATAATAATTACACAAAACCAATTGAAAGAAACAGAAAAAAGATAAATCTTGAAATGGGAAATAGAAGTATCTTTATGTGTGCACTCCAATCTAAACTATCCTTGCTTAAAAATCACGACTTTCATAAGATTGGAATCCCCTGGCTGGAACCAAGGAATGCAATGAATCTGGTTTGTTTAGCTCCTCCCTCCAGCCCTGAGGATGCCAAGTTTTGATAATTATACTTCATTAACTGGAGGAAAGGCCTCTCTAGTGCTCCGTGATAAACAGTTGTGATAGGAACCTCAAGAGCCAGTTACCTGTCAGTCCTTCCTTTCTGCTATATTCTTGTTTGTACATAAAGATTTGCCCTACAGACTTGAATAATTGTGCCTTCAATTGCATGTATCAGAGCAATTTGCAAACAAGCATTCATTAATAAGAAAAAAATGAGTAGGGGATTAACTATTTTAGTTTATTTCTTTTTAACATCCTTATTACTGATTTGGAATACTAAGCCAAGACCAAGCCACTGACAAATAGAAATACAGAATTAATTCCTTATATATGTTATTCTTTCCTTCACTTCCCACCAAATAATTAAAATTATCTGTGGATTTATGGCCAACACATTTTACCAGGAATTCAATTATTCTTACATGTTTGGAAAATTTTATTTTCTTCTAATCCAAACTGCTAAAAAAGAAAAGGCTTATAGTATAAAAATAAAAGAAAGGTGTTAGGAACACAAACTTTTAGATAGTAAAGACTTTATAAAGGAAAAGAGAAAATTATTTATTTAATATATGCTTTGACTATGGAATATTGTCTTTTAGAACATTTTAATGTCCCATTTAATTGAGTAGTTTAGAAAGACCTGGGAACAGTTTTTTAAAAAAAGTTCTATGAAAAACTGATTCATTGAAATTAGTTGTCCAAATGGTTTGTACTTGTGAAAAATATCCATGGCAGCAGTAGCTAAAGAAAGCTATTAGAAAGTGGCATTTTAGTCTTCCTAATACTCAAGGGAGATACATTGTGATAGCTAGGCTCTCTACTGATAAACAGGAAACCTGTAACAGGTAATACAGCAGCTATTCTTGAAACAACAATGAAGGGTTGTTTAACATCAGAAATGTTTTAATTGTGAAGCAAGGACTGATCCTGGAAGCCTGGCAGCCTCCAGGAAGCCTGGAGGAAGCCACTCAGGAGCCTCAAGCTGTTTAAAAGGTTAAAGCATAAAAAGAATCTACCCATTGCTAGGGAAATGAATAGCAGTTTGGGAACAGGAAAAACTCTGGGATTTTCAGCCCCTATGCTGCTGCCCTTATAGAAATCACATTTTCCAAAGTTCAGAACAACTTTTCCACATTTCATCTATACTATCTCAGCTTTGTAGAATACAAGAGTACAAGCTTGAATGACTGCAGAGCTAATTCTTAAATTTCTCTCAAGCTCAGGAGAGCAAAGCATGTTCATATCTTAGAACCTGTAGGAATTTCATGTTGTTTGACCAGTCCCTTCTTCTGGAAAGACAATATGCTTAATCAGTAACATGAAAGAGGTGAAGCACTGTGAAGGTGTGTGTCATATCATACTGCCAGTGTCAGCTTGTAGACCTCAGAAACTGCACTGTGCACAGCAAAATATGTGTTGGATTCCTGGCTTGTGGCTTTTTGTCTCCTGAATTAGCTCACACAAAAAATAAAGAAATCTCAGCCACAAACACTAGAGAAGGCTGAGCTCTGAAGCATGATCTGAAACTTTCCCAGTCCACAAAGGAGAAATTAAGTTCTGAGCAACAGCATAACACTGGTATTTTTGCACTAAACTCATAATTTCTGTTTTAATTACAGAGTATCTTTTGAAAAGACATATTGTATTGATTTAGGAGTTTCAGGCGGAATGGAAATAGTTCCACTGTTAATATGGTGCTTTATCTTTAGTTGGCATTCACCTCCATCAGCTTCCTTCTCTTGATCTCTTTATGCTTTCTTTTCTGCTAAAATCCATAAATCCTTCCTATGTAGATACTTAGAAAATGAGATGAAGTCACAGGCTAATCTCCTGTTAGATTATTTGATTGATTGATACCTTAAATCTTCCACAGGAGAAGGACCTTAAATCTTACCCTTCATAGTCCATTATTCAGATTTCAGACCATCTCACTAGACCTTTTCCACTTTTATATATTGCTTTTAAATATGTCTTTCAGACATAGTAATAGCCTCACTGATGCTATAAAGTGTAAGAGCATTTTCCTCCTTCTCCTAATATTCTTCAGCTGCTCGGTTCTCAGGCTGTATTTGAGACGTGTTTCTCTAGCTTCTTAAATCAAAGATCACCTTTTTTTTAAAAAGGTGGAAATTTTAGGAAAGCATGCCATCCTTGGATGAAATTTTTCCATGTATCTTTTCAACTGAGTTTGTCCATTCAATAGAGGCTATACTAATTGTATGCTGTGTTTTTAAAATCAGAGTATATGATCTGAGCCAAAAATGTTCTTGGCCTGATTCTCTGAATAGTGAAGATATCATCCTATTCTGCAGCACTGTTTTAAGTTTTAAAAAACATGGTCCTCAGTCAATGGAGGACCAGAGTCTTACTCTGAAGCACTTTCCTCTCAAACAGGATATAAACATTTCTTCAAACATTGCTGTTCAAACAAATGTGAAAACCAAAATTCTGCATGTGAGTAAGCATACCTGGTGTAATCTTTCCCTCAAACATCTTTTCTCTCTGAATGCTAAGAGAAACACAGGGAGTTAGAGCACAAAACACGGGGCCTGCAATTTTACACACTGCACTTAGTTGAAACAGTTGGAAAACAGCTTATAATCCCTTTTCCTTTGAAAATGAAGGGAGAAGAAAACCAACCCCATTTTGCCATATGGTTAGAAAGGGTAGAAGTAAAAGAATGTGATAGTGGTTGTATCTGCCTGTATGTTTTGGACAAAAGCTTCTTGCTCTGTATATTGCATAGTGCAAGAGACAGGTGCCCTACTGTACACCTACAACTATGTTGAACCAAACACAGGTGGTTTTTTGAGGCCATGAGGAAAAAAAAAAGTGAGGCCATCCATATGGAAACATAACAATTTTTAATTTTACCTCATAGTGGTTTATAGATATGGACTCTTACATCACCAGATTGAAGCTCTGGAGATGGAACTACTCGTCCAAGGTCTGAAAAATGTTTAAGACAAAGCTGGTTCCACAAGCATTCAAGCATCTGTACCTTCCTTTGAGAGCTGTAAGTGAGTAAATTATCCAGATATAAACCCTTGAGATAAGACCATTGGTCTGGGATATCTGAAAAGCACCTAACACATTTTGACAAAAGAATCATTATATTTGGGTTTCTAGTGAACACCTAAAAATCTATGACAGTACAGCATGCAAACCATTTCTCAAGAACAGTGAATAATTCAGTGAAATCACAGAAAAATTGGTCTGAATCTTCACTGCAGAATTCCTGGACCAATCTCTACATCTCTTGAGATTTTATGTGTGGTGACTGAACTTCCTCTACTCCATCTCATTACAGAATCAAATCCACCAAATTTTATTTCAATGCTATTTATCATTAGATCTGCTCAAACATTTTCTCTTGATTCTTTATGTTGAAAAAGACTTTTTTTTTTTTTTATAGAAATATTTTTGTTCTGTGAATTTTTGCTGCAGAATGAGCTGGGCTTCATTTACCTGTTTTCTAAAGGGTTCAAAGTCACCTTGTTCCCAGCTATGTGCCAGATTGCAGACCAAATCAGCAGGGCCTGGCAAATGAGCCAGAAATTATTCCAGGCACCTGTTGTAATGTTTCTTTTTCTCCACAAGGTTTTCCAGGAATGGTGAAATTTTAAACAGTCTGCTTCCAGACTGTCTTGGGAATGGAATTGTCCATATAAATCTCAAAAAAAAGAGGACACATGATGACTGGATAAAAACACACAGCAATTTGCTGCTGCACAAGGAAGAACCCAGACTTTTCCACTAAACACGAAGGTGTGGAATGCCTTCAATAATACCTGTAGGTACTGTGTATGTACCAAACATATACTGACATCTAACTGCCTAGGAGTATCGTCTTTCCAGAAAATACTTCACTTTCCTGAAGTCTTCTTTGACATAGAATAGGTCAATATCCATGACACTTTGGTTCAAACTCTGCGATAAGACAGGTTTCAGAGCACCAGTTTTCAGATGTACCATTTTAACCTTCCAAGGCTTTCTCTGTTTTGGGACATTTTTTGTGGCTTTTTTGTTTGCTGTGGGTTTTTTGTTTGGTTTGGTTTGGTTTGATTTTTTTCTTAAAAGGAAAAAAAAAAAATCCCAAACCAAACCCCCTTGCCCAATAAATCTAAACTTCGACACTTTAAAGCATCATCCTATTATTTCTTTTGTTATGAAAGCCATTTGGTGTGTTCTAAGTATTGAAAATGTTTGTGGGAATATTTCTACATCCTATTTGTAGTACATAGTCAAGTAAAATATTATTTCCTCTTCAGCTTATAGAGACCACGTCATCAGTGGTCCTTCATTAACAAGAAAGTGAAGTCCAGAGCTATGATTGATAAAACTGATGCCTTCCTACTTTCCATATAAAGCTGTCTTAAACACTTTCTCATTTCTTAAGAAACCACAAGTCTTTTGAAGATTATTAGTCATGTATGAATTCTTTCCAAGAACTGTTATTAAATTCCTTTTGGTACTTGCTCAGAACAATTTAGAGTGTGGTGATTTTGCATTGTCCTAGCCTCTTTTTTCAACAGCATTGTTATTAAAGAGCAAATATTTTGAAGCAGCCTTGGAATTAGTCTTCCTATGGGAAAATTAAATCTAACAATACTTTTCTTTCTACAACTGAACACAGATTTTACATCACTGGAACACTTTTCTATAATTAGGTTAAAGTTTCATTCTAACATTTTACAGGACATCTTTCTCAATTATTTCATTATTTAGTCTTCATGAAATAATATTTTCCTTTATTTCCAATACTTTAAATTTCTGCAAGGGTTACTTTGGACCAAGACTTAATATGATGTAGTGGTTAGGGTCCAGGCATAACAAACCTAAATTTCCTCTTAGTCATAATTTCAGCCTTTTGTACTTTAGACCTGAATCTACATTAGAACAGTAATAATGACAAGTCAATTACATTTGAAATTCGGAGGGTTTTATATACAAAAATAATATGTACGTATAAATTCCAAAGACAAAGATATTGACACAGGTATGCCTCTAAGTTCCAAATTTATTTGACAAATCTGAACTCTTGTTTTACCAACTACCTTAAGAAGGAAATTGGGAAAAAAAAAAAAGATATCAGATAGCACATATACAGATTACACTAGGAATTATAGTAAAAATATTAATAAAAAGTAATGCTTTAAGTGGCAAAATAATTGATAACAGAGAGCAGTGGATGTCAAAGAGATCCACCTTAACTTTTGTTTCAATTATTTTGCTAATTGATCCACTTAAAGTAATAAGTGGTGGAATGTGAGTGATATTTACAAATGTTAATGTTTAATCTGGTAAAAAAAGAACACCAAGACTAGACAAGAAATGAGAAAAGTTAGAAATTTGGTCAGAGAAAAATAAAATTATGTCTACTTTGCAAAAGATGTAGGCTACTCCAGGGAAAGAATAATCTGAAACAAATATCAGGAGAAGGATTCAGCCAAAATCCCTCAGGGTGACTCCAGATAGCAAATTATAAGGAATATTGCAAAGGAACACAGCAACAAAAAAAATGCCAGTGTAAATTTAGGCTGTATGTGTAGAGGCACAATGGTCTAGGGAAAAGTTTGCTCTAGTCTGTGTAGCATGAGAGAGATCACACCACACCTACAGCTTATGGGAACAAGCACCTCTGTGCCAAGGAGTTTCAGCATCCTGGAGGCAGTTCAGGGAAAGCAACAGAAGTAAACATGTGGTTGTAGGGATTATTTTATCAGGAAAGTTCAAATCAAATAAATACCTTGATGTGACTTTGTAGTTACTAGGAAGGAGTATAATTACGTGCTTCAAACATTTCAGGACTGTTATAATCAAGGAAGAAGATAAATAGGATGCATAGAAGATCTGGCTCTACATCTACTCTCAAAATGTTCATATGCTTGAAAACAACTTCTGTATTGTCCTCCAGATGAACTCGTTCTTCTTACCTCAAATTTCTCTCAAAAATGGAAATATCAGTATAGAGATCAAACTTAAAAAAAAAAAAAATTGTTTTTAGTAAAATTAAAAAAATAATTGAACTTAAAATATTGTTTAATTTTATGTCCCTTTCTCCTAAAAGACATTAGGAGAAAGGTTAACTCTTTTGTAGAAGATGGGCCTTTCAAATTTTCCTGATGATGTAGTCCTATTTTGTATAAAATACAAATAAAACCGTATTGACAGCAGGTCTGAAACTCTGATGTGTCAGTTCTTAGAGGAATGGTTTAAACTATAAACCATATGACTGAATGGGGAAATATCTAGAGGGAAAGAAATAGAAATTAGGGGTAGAATGGATCGGAATCAGGATTTTCACATCTTAATGGTAGGCTGAATAATAAGCCTCAAGAACAAAAATAACTTCCTTCTTATACATCTGGGAAACAGGGTTTGGTCCCCCTTCTAAGGCTGGAGAGGAAACTTGAAATAGTATATTCACAAAAAACGAAAATGAAGTTTCTTGCTATCTCAAAACTAATTCTCCATTCAGCTCAGTCTAAACCACTAACTGAATAAGGGCTGGATTTACAAACAGTGTTACTGTGGCAAACTTGGCATTTTTCAACTAAGACAGCTATTAAAAGAAACATGAAACAAAAACAGTTCTCTACCTTAGAACTCATTAGGCTGTAAATACTTCCTGTGCAGATCTGTTTATTCATTTGATATCCAGAGCTTAACTGATGCTCATAAAGTCCAAGTCAATTTTAAATTTGATAGAGTTAAATTATTAATGGAAGTGTTCACTCATGTAAACATTTAATTGATTAATATGAAGTTAATGGGCATTCTGAACTTAACTTCACCACTGGGGACTTACAGCTGGTAAAATTAGTCTTTCTTAGTAGAAAGATGTTCGATCTGGGTATGAGTAAAGCAACAAGCCACAGTTAAATCAATAGCCAGAGTCATCTTGGTAGGACTCCTAATAAACATAGTTGAGCCAAAATCTTCAAGCTTACTGGGAAGAGCAAGAGTTTTGGCCTGCTTTCTTGAATTAAAGGACTTTGTGGTGTGCACCCCATTTGTGCACTTACTACACATTTCCAGACAAAATTTAAGACACAAACACAGAATTTAAGATGTTAATACCTTTCTGCTAAGATGTTGCAATACCTTCTGCAAAGTAGAAAGCATAAATGTGATGAACATGTAGTTCCATGGTGCTGTGGGATACTGGACTAATTCCATGTTTGCCTAAATATAGATCTATTTGCTGAGTTTCAGATAATACATTTTTAAGCTGTTGACTTTTAATTCAGGACAACTTATTCAAGTCAAACTATCAAACTCTCACTGAATTCAAAAGTAGTTATTTTTAAAAGTAGCTAAAATGTATTATAATATTGGCAAGAAAATCAATATTAATCTATTTCTATTGACAGAGGAAGTCAATCCACCATATAAGAGATTCACATTGAAAAATAATTGACTGTAGCTGCATAAACATTTGAAAGCACCAGGCTATATATTTCTGTAGGGAAAACATAAATATGAGCCTCACATGAAGAAATAGCTTCAAAAAGCAATAAAAAAAATTCAAGGACATTTCTATGCAAGATTTTTTGACAAGGTTTGGTAGTTCTGTTTCCACCTTTTTAGGGAAAGAAAATTGTATTTTGTCTATGTACACTGATACTGTTTATGATTCAGTTTAACAGTTACATGAGATGCTTGCCCAAAACATTTGTGTTCTTCCACAACAATCTGGAAGCATTTCCCATGTAATCAGCATAGAATATCCTGCAGCTATTTTGCTACATAGCTTTACAGAGTGAAATGAGTATAAATTGATGGTTTACTCCTAATGCAATTACAGACATTCCAGCTTTTGTCAGACTAGATTGGGCCCTTTTAAACATTTAGACAATTCTGAAAGTATTTACTCCACCTGTATTTTTTGCAACAAAGATATATTTTGACAAGAAAAACTGTCCCCATACTGCTTCTCCCTCTCAGAGAAAGTAACAATTAGGTTAGGTAATAGTTCCAAGGGCTTTTTCCTATGCCTAAACAGAACAAAGCTTTGAAAGATAAAACACTTACATGTATTTATATGCTTATACCCTGAGGATGCAATATACTGTAATCATTCTTTTTTCAACAGCCATTGATTCTTCTGCACTGGTCAATACTTACTTAATTCCACAGCCTATTATACAGATTTCTTGGTTCTTGCATTCTATTTGGTATAATCCATTAAATGTGATCCAGCCAACCATTTGTCTGAATGTCCTTGAGCTTCACAGTGAATCAAAATATCATTTCCTAAACAATCTTGCATTTCCAACAAAAACAAAACAAAATAAAAACCCAAAACAAACAAACAAATAAACAAAAGTGCAGATTCCGATAAGCATGAACCACTTTTATTATTAAAATGTAAATGATATTAAAGAAATAAGGAATAAATAGCTGGAAATTTTCTTGCAAGACAGTTTTGCATTTAAAATAACAAAAACCCTCATCAGAGCACAATAGAAATGGATTTGATCTGTAAAATGAGGGTTTGGTTCTCCTCTTTTATGAGACTGCTTGTTCCAAGCCTACCAACCTTTCGGATTTATGCTGTTTGTGGTCTCACTCTAGAGTTTGATTCTCCCTACCAGGTCTAGGTTATTTAGAAGTCACAGTACACACATGTGAGAAGAAGACAGTACAACAGATAGAAAAGAGTAAATTTCATAAGACACAATAAGTCATACAATGTGGCACTAATATTTAGTATACTGTGTCCTTTATTGTCACACAAGTCATTCTGGAAAAATTCCTGGGACAAGTTGGACAAATAAATCTCAGCAAGTGTGCAGTGTTTGGTGGAAAGAAGATTAGTCTTCAAACATTTTTAATGGATTTTCTTCATGCTAAGATCTTACTGTTATATTTTCACTGTAAATGTGAGCTATTTCTATACATTTGTGCTGTCTCATCCATAGAATCACAAAGTCTGTGTATTTTCTGTTTATGGGTCTGTGAAAAAGAATGAAGATAGTTAGGCCACATTTAACTTTTTCTACTCATTTTAAGAGAAAAAAGGAATCTTTTAGTTAATCCATACCCAACTCCAGAGACGCTCTATGAAAAGCTGAATAAAATGTCTGAACTTCTTGATCTGAAGACACAAATTGTGCTCCACAAAGATACCGCGTACACTTATATAGCCCCAGTTAGAAGGATACTTTCTGATGCATTTACCTCTCTTTTTCTGGGATAGTCTAATGGCTCCCTAGGAGAAAATAAAAAGAAGAGGCTTTTGTTGCTTGTTCTTTATTGATAGGCAAAAGTGTAACTCCAGCATAAGAGAAGCATTAGCAAAAAGAAAATCCAACCTTTGCCTATAGTCTGAGTCACGACCAGTTGCCAATTCATGGAATGAGGATATGACTAAAATTATTATCAGGACCTAGGAAACGCATTAATACAGAACAGTCAGAGAATGACAAGTGGATTTACCCTCCGTTTTCCTGATCTCACTCTTCCATATTTGAATAACACATCATCTTTGGGGAGAACAATACAGTATGTTAGCACACAACTCAGAGGAGTACATGCTAGCAATATTCAAGATTGATCTTCATGGAAAGAACTGGGAAGTGCTATCTTTACTCAGTAAGATGAAACAGCTTCCCTAATCCTTAAAAAAAGAGGGCGAAAAAAGCCATTTGTAGGTCTGGGGGTTTTGTTTGTTTCTGTGGGGTTTTTTTGGTTGGTTGGTTGGTTGGTTTTTGTTTTTTTTGTTCTCCCCTACTCCAGCATAATGTGAAGATATATGGCAAGTTGACAAAGAAATCAGGAATTTTAAACATCTTAAGCAGGTGCCGTGATATACAGTAGTACTGAATGAACTATGATTGAATGATTACTATTTTCCCTACTCCTGTCACAATGCATATTTTCCCTTCTTTTTGAAAGACTGACTGAAAAGTTGGCCTAGATTACAAAAAGCATTAAAAACAAGTACTGGCATTTAAAAAAGAACTAACTCATATTCTGAATAATAAACTCCCTACATTTTGACTGAACCCTGGTATGGCCACCATTTCAATTACACCATCATCAGAGGATATTGCTACATTATGATCTCTGTAAAGATTAAGAAGAAGACAACTGAAAGGTGAATTATCTGTCAGTAATGTGGTGATAACAGAGGAATCTTAGAGGCAGTGAAAACAATGAACTCTGGATACTAAGCAAAGACCATTTGGCAAACTTTCATTTGGAGAGATTCAGTGTCTGCACAGAGTTGTCTCTGTGCAGGCTCAAAGGATAACCAGAAGGAATTAGTTCCTGATTCAACCAGGCATTTAAGGCCATGAATAGTCCCATTGAAATCAATGAGATTACTCACTCACTTGAAGTTAACCACATACTTAAGTATCTTTCTGAAGTGAATACCTAATGGATGCCTACACTTGCAGAACAGTTTTAGGAAACTGGTTTGCCAGACTGGCTACAAATCAGCTTTGTAATATTTGCTTGGAAAGTCTGTCAGAACTTTCCCATGAATTAAGTACCTTTTTCTACCCTGCTGAACTGCCAGAATAGCTAGAGGCAAGTAGGTAAAACAGATTAAATAGTCCTTTGCATTATTCTTTAAGAAGATTATGCTGCAGCACAGAGTAAACTCTTCCCACTTTGCCTAGTGTGTCAAGAAAGCCAGCTGTTTTCCAAACTAGATTTTCTTGTATTTGTATCTTAATGAGTGAGCTTATTAGTGTAGCAAATGCTCCTCCTTGGAAGCACTTCTAAAATGAAAGTGCTGATTGGTTTGCAAGATTTGCAAAATATTATTCATTTGTTGCTTTTTTTTCAAAAAGGCAAAAATACCCCAACAGCATTGCTCCTAAAGTTTGAAAGGCAGTTTCCTATCAGTGTGGAAAATAAGCGTTCCTAGTTGAAAAGAAAATGAAGCTAAACGGGAAGATGATACTATTAGTCTCATTTAAATTCAATTAGTTCAATGAAAGGGAGAAACCAGTGTCCATGCTTTTGGGTTATGAAAATTAGAAACTCAAAAAAATAAATGAATCATTAATTTAAAATAATTTTAAACAATTTTAAAATGTAAACAGTAACTGCTTCATATTACTAAACAATGAACTTGTACACAGAACAGAAGTCCTCTTAATTTCCAAGATGAGGCAAACTGTCCAAGAATTCTACACAGAAAGCATAAAATACATAGAAAAACCATGAACATATATACAGTATAATTTTTTTTCTTTACAGGCTGAAAGTCATCAGCCATGTTTGAAAATGAGATACCTATAGCAGAGAACAGTATTTTGTCAGAATAAAAAGGTAGTCCTTGGTAAAGTTATGTGACTTAGGTACTCTGGGCTTTATTCCAATCTGTACTTTGAACTTCCCTCACTATCAAAGAAAAGTGACAAACCTTTGTATCTTATTGCTCCATATAAAAAACATAGAGAATTCTTCTTTTGTTTGTTTGTTTTTAAATTTGCTTTTAATTTCTTTGTGGAAGAGGCTAGACTTTCAGACCTACTATTTTGATGTTTTGACAAAATAAAGACCCATTTTGTATACAAGCTGCTGAAAAAAAAGCAGAATACTAACTGCTGCTGCATTATAGAATGATAAACCTTTAAACTTCATCCTTCACCACTTTTTGGCTAATAAAATTCTGTTTACTGTACTGATTAACACAAATCAGCAGCTGGTAAAGCCTGCAGTGCAGTTCTGAGAGGATAAGGTGATTTGAGTAGTGGCCAGCTCTTTCTGTGCCAGGATTCCTTACCTGAGTGTAAAAAGGTAGAGAAAAAGCTTTTTTCCTAGGCTCTTTCCGAGGTGAAAAAGGAAAGCAGTCTGGGACAAGAAGTAGAAGAGACAAGCAAGATGTAGCATTTTAAGCACAAGAGACATATATCTCTTGTGACAAGAGATATCAAGAGATCTCATATCTATGAGATGTGCAGTGGAGATAGAGTGGACAGATGAGATAAGATTGTTTTGCCAGTTCCTGTCTTTCATGACTGATTCTGCTTTGTGATTTTGGTTCCTAACCAGCATCTGGAACCTACATGACACCAGCATCTATTGACATTGGCTGTGTTATAATCCTTTCTTTCCTCTTTCTCCAGCTCCTAATCTTTCTCACTAAACAGTCCCCTCCAATATCATACAAATGCCAACTTTAAGTTTCACATAAAATAACCTGGTGCTGATGGAAATGTGTGTTCCTTTTCCAGGCCTGGTTGTGAGAAAACCCTGCAAAGCAAACTGTGATTTTTATCTGAGAACATGGCTTCTGTTCAATAACATGTCAAGTTTGTCAAAATTGTCTGACTGAAGCCCTTTATTATCACACAGTGGTGAAATTATTTGCCTGAAGGGGAAACAGAGCATTAATAAATGTAATGAATTGTACATTGTTCATGACAGCCTTTAATGGTCCAGTCCTCTGTGTACTGTACATTCCAGATACCACCTCATGTCCTACTAATTAATATTCATCAGTATAGAAGCATAAAACTCAATTTGGGATTTGCAGCACAAATCAGCCATTCCCAGGATGCCTCACTGAAAGTATTTCCTAGGCTAGATCATACGCCACCTAGTCTCAAAACACGTCAGTAAGTTCTGTTTACCTTGTCAGTGGTTCATCAGCTTGATGTCATGGCAAAACTAGCAATTCAGGCTTTAAATACTCATGTTATAATGTCAAGATTAGCGTCCACTTAGAAATGTGGAGGAAACCAAACTTGTTTCTTTCACTGCTCTAATTGCCATGGTAAAGGATCTGAAATCATGGTTGTTGTCTTGTTAACTTCTCTTTGAAAAAAAATATAGGAAATCTGTCTTTCTAAATAATTCCAACATCTTCAAGAAATAAAAACAAAGCTTTAAAAGCCTTGTTAGAATTTTGTTGGCCCAAATGAAAAAGGTAAGGGAGCACTCCACCTGCCTTATAATTTACTGTATCCTGGATTTATTACATTATGAAAAAGAGATCTACAAAAATCAATGAATTCATATTGTGCAGAAATGTGATGAAACCTTTCTCCAGGATTGATTTCCTTAGCAAACTGCTTCAAACTGATTTCCTACCATAGAAATTCAAATGCATACTAAAATATTTCATGCATGCTTACCCAAAGGTACAGAAATGCCAGCATTTTAACAGAAAGCCTAACTCCAGGCATACTGTTAGTATTATTCAGTAAATGGCTTGGCGGTTCAAATTGCCAAACACTTAAAAGCAGACAGAAAAGGGGAAGGTATTTGATTCCATAAACCACAGATTAGTACAAATATAAGTTTTTAACTTACCATTGCACAGGGTAGAAAATAGCCACCTAAACACTCAAACTCCACCTCCAACTGAACCCCCAACACCTGCAGCCACCAAACATTTGCCCATAAGGAAGTTTCCACAAATACAATTTCAAATTCGCTGTTGTTTATAAGATTCACCTCTGGAAACCAATGTGATTGTAATTGTCTTCCAGGACCTTTGCTAGTGCATACTTAGCTGGGATCAATGGCATAGTCTGTTTATTGAAATACTCTATCCATATTCAGTCACTCCTCATCTGTGTGCTTCACTTCACCAAGAAACTGCACTCTCTGGATAGCTTATATTCTCTCTCTGAGATAAAGGAATGACAAAAATTGTCCTTCAGCAAGTCCAGGGGAACGTTCTAAATTTTAATTCATTTCAGAGCAAAAAGTATCATGGTAATATTTTCATAACATTTTTGATAGTATCTTTGTCTTTTATGTGTATTTTAGCATAAAGGGTCATCAATAAATCAGTCTTCCTTTTAAAAACTGAAACTCACCCTTCAGCTTTCATCAGTGGCCACAGTAATTTAAGCTACTGTAAGACAAGTGGAATGATAAGACTGAAACCCCTAAGTTTACATTATTTTTCTAAAAAAACACTATCTGAAAGTGTTTCTCAACTCTACCTTTCCTGATGAAAGGTGCTGAAGAGCAATCAGTTCTATGTGAAGATGAAACAAGTTGGTAATCTCCCATATAGCCCTGTGACTCCTTCTGAAAATCTCTGTGCTGATATCAGCATGTTGAATACCAGAAAGAAAGTGACCCAGCAGTGACTCTGGGTAGCTTCATGGACTGAAGCAAATATTTACATTAATTCAGAAAATGAGGAGGTGGGGTGGCACAATGAAAGCCATATTTGTCCTAAGAGTTATGTCACTGTTCCAAACACAGCTTCTCTGTGCAAAAAGCGAGGAGCATTTTAATTACCTTTCTCCTCCTCCATCATCAAAATATTTTTAGGATTATTTGACTGTGCAAACTGTGATAGCCAGTTGTCAGGAACAAAGGGCACTGTATTTCTGAGAGAAAGAAATTGTCTGAGCAATCAAAATTCTCAAATATGCACAAAAGGTTAAGAAGTTCTCCCTAATTTGATCACTTGTGATATCAACTGGGCAGTTAATAACTTCGCCTAAATAACTGGATTGTAAAATATATACATATTGTGAAAGTCCTCTCATATTTACTAGAAAAGTCTGCCTTTTAGAAAAAAGTGGATCTCAGAAAATCAATAGGGGAAAAATAAATATGAACTACTGTTAAATAGCTTTTTATATTCATGCACTACTTTAATATAACTGTAGCAGTTTTTCTTCAAACACTTGAACAGTTCCCTGGGAATCAGTATGTCTTAAGGACAGAATAAGCAATCTGGAAAGCCAGACTCTGAAACATCAGGATCATATTTTTTTTCCTTGGTATAACAAACACTTTTAGATAGAATTCAGTAAAATGAAAATGCAGAGGAAGTATTCAGATTTGTTTTCTATATATGTTTTCTATGTGTATAAAACATTTAGGCTGCCTCCTTCAAGACTGGCCATAGGGTCAGATCTGTCTGTAACATGGAGATCCCCTATCATTTTGGTGCGCAGAGCACTGGGTACATTGATAACTGTTCTGTTATTCTTATTGTCTCTCTTTGTTCCTTTCCTAGAGAAGTGTCTTTGGTTTGCTTTTTTTTTTTTTTTTTTTTTTTTTTTTTTTTTTTTTTTTGTGGTGGTTTGTTTTGTATTTTTTCCCCGAAAAAGGCTGCAGTATCACTTTATTACAAACGCTTCTTTATGCTGTATTGCATAATTCTGATTTGCCTGATAAGATATATACTAATGTTTAGACATCCACACAGTAAGATGATGGGAACACTTGTGACAGTAAAGATTGAACAAAGAATTAATCAAGTGATTTTCTACAACTTATCTCACAGATAGCATTTATTGTTCTCTTTCCGTAGAGTTGGTTCCTGGAAATTTACTTGGAATGCAAAATGCAAACAAAATAGTATTTTTAGAGCCAAAAAGAAATTTTCTTCCTTTAAAATGAAACTAGTAGCAATGGCCATATTACTAAAAAAAAAAAAATTAGTTAGAGTAATAATTTCTAGATCTTAAAAACCTATTTTTAATTCAATATTTCATGCATTGTTTAATGCTTTTACAACTTCAAATAGTTCTGAAAAAGCCTCACATAATACCATCTGAGAAAAGTAAACTGTTTTTTATTATCTGGGGATAAAACATGCATTGAAGATACAGTCTCCAACAACATTGAAGAGAAATACAAGGTATTACAATACAGATCTAACACAAAAATATTTTTACTTTTGTTGAGTACTTTGTTATTTGTGTTCATAATTCATAACCTACAATTTACTGTATTCTAACAATAACACTTTCCTTCAAAAAATTAAAGCAGTATCCTTTTTATATTTGAAAGGTTTCCATGGTCTTACAGTTTTCCAGAAGATGAGCAATGGAGTCATTGTGTGAAGGGATTTAAAAGTATTATAATGTTATATATGTCAGCCATAAAATTTTGGACCCAGCAATCCTAACAAATTTGCTCTGAGGATAAGTGTTCACAGGTAAAAGCATGATTTCAAATCTTTGGGCTCAAGCTTGCTGCTCTCTCTCTGTATGTATGTTAAAAAACGGAGGAAAAAACCTCAAAATTGCTCATGAGTACCAACTTGATTTTAGTAGCCAGCTTTTGAAAAAGAAAAAAACAAAAGAAAGAAGAAACACAGGGAAAAAAACATGTCTACAAACTAAGAACAACCTTCCCTCCCTGTCCTAAATAAAAATTTTGTTACTGGTACTTATTATTAGGTATTTGTATCATGTGGTTCCCTAACAACAACTAAAAGATGTATCTTATCAAACATCCATCTTTTGAGATCCAGTCAACATAACCAAGCAAGATTATAATGAAATATCACTTTGGAAGACCAGACGTTTGCTAGAAGAGCAGGCTTTTGAAGAGACTCCATAAAGATTGCTTAGCCAATTGGTGGTATGCCATAGCATTAGAAAATTCCATAGTGGGGAGAAAGAAATTGCTTTATTTTCACTCCAGACATACTCAGTAGGGAAATTTAATCTCTGGCCAATGGGAGGGTCAACTGCAGGCAGCATTAATCTCTTTTTAATTTATGTAAGGGAAAAGCTTCTGTTTGTTTCAGGGTAGCATGCTCTTAAACTGTTTCTATAGTAAAGTCATAGGTATTTTGAGAAAGACAAACTTGCTGCAAATGCATTTAAAGCAAAACAAAGCTTCCTTTGCTGTATGGTGATTGATGCTTTCTACTGATCTCATGTTTATTTGGTATACGCTAATTCTTTATATCAAAGACACATCTTTTAGATTTGGTTCAAAAGTGTTGGCAAGATAAAAAATATTAGCACAAGCTTTTTTGACAGCTTAGTAACTGCTTAAGATTATTAAACAAAACCTCCTCAGTTTCTCAGTCGATTACATAGGATTATGAGTTGCAGCTACCAGCCGTTATTTCAGACTTCACCCACCTTGACTAACCAGTTCTCTTTTTCCAAGAGAAATACAGAGGAAGATTTTTTTAGACTTCAAATGATTCAACAGCACTTCCAGCATATTACCACTCTCTTCGAAAGTCAGGGTTTGCTTTAAGAAGATACACCAAATTTCTGTATTTTCTAAGAATCTTGTTTCTGTTATAGGACAATGACAGTTCACCTTACGAAGGCAGAGAAGCTTTTCTGTCTTTGGTCTCCTAGTGCAATGTCTCTGGCCTCCTGATGGATGATTCAAGAGCTCCTGCTTGGTTCTTCATGAGCCAATGCAACCTTGAGATCAATACTAGACTCGGCAGCTAGCAGGGAGATTTCAAAGAATTTTAATTGCTCCGTTGAAAGTGCCTCAAAATGTCATAACAAGACTGGCTTGGCAGAATCTTCAAAGTCCCAGTTTTCAGATGTAAAAATGCTAGATTTCCCCCCCAACACCCTCCTTCAATAGTTTTTTTGTGGACCAGAGCACATCCATTTACTAGCTGGTTCCAATTAGCAGGAAGCAATCATCCTAAACAGAAAGTGTACTAAATTTACCTTATTTTTGAGTGTCCCTTATTGTCTCTGAATTACACAGCTTACACAGCAGAATGTCTTTCAAAGACAAAACTTCAATCAGTGATATAGAAACAGGAATAGACTGGGTGTTGCCTGTCACCTGTGATTTTACAAAGTGTCTTGAAACTGTTTGTCATTCCTGAAAGCAAGCTAAGTCTCAAAAGAGCTAAGGTGATAAAAAATGACACTGAATAAATGAATAATATTTACTATTTATCCTCAAAAGTCAAAAGGAAGTCCATGCTGGAAGAGGGCACTCAGATTCCTTTATGCCACACAAGGATTTTGCGAGACCAAGGTCAACCAGGTAAAGAGGAAACTGAAAAAAAAAATATAAACTGTTTAAAAACAAAGTTAACAAGCCAATAGGAATAGTTGTTTAATAAGCATTGGATTTTCCATTGTCTAAACAGTCAAGTTGTAGTTCATTTTCAAATGATTTGATTAATTTTAGGAGATGTTCAAATTTAATGGTCTATCTTTAAGTGGCAAGCCAAGAGTATATCATTTTCTTTTGACAATGAAATCCTGTTAATTCCAATTAACAAATGCAAGTCACTCTAAATCTTTGAAGCTTTTATGTTTCAAAAATCAAAATCAAGGTGTTCATGTTCTTGGATATCAGAATCACAACACCTGGAAACACTTTGTTTCCTTCTAGCAGTCTTTTGACATCTTTGTTTTGGCACTTGTACTGTTTCCTCACTTCCAGTCAAGAGATATAGAGAAATAAAAGCTTCTAATCACATACAGCTCTTATTTTACTGCTTCTACTAGTAGGCTTTTTGTTTCCTTATCATGGCTTCCCATTTAAATGGACTTTTAAATCATAACGTGATAAATCTATCACTGATTAAATTACTCTTTATCCAGTGTTACAGTTGGGAGTGAGTAGGTGACAGATACAGTCTGTATTTTCCTTCAAGTAATTTCAGCATACTTTGATATTTGAGAAGCTGTGTCAAGAATATTCTTTGATTTTCTTCAGAGTGAAAAAATGTTATGTTATTAGCCGACTGCTCAAAATCTCAGTTGGAGAAGGAAAGCCTGTATATTGCACATTCACATTTGATTTAGAGAGTGTATACTTCCTGATGTTCAACTTCCATGCCAAGCAATAAAGTAGAAAAATTTTCAAGAGAGTCACAGTTTTATATCAGGGAGTTAGGTCTGTTCCCTAGATTAAAGTAACTGAAAATAATACAATCTATTTTAAATTTCCAGTCAATATTTTTTGCCAAATTCTTTATCATGATGACCAAAGCAAAGTATACATCTTGGTTTTTAATTCTGAGACACAGACATCTGTACTGAGAAGTGATGGAATTGGTCACAAAGCACAAATTACCACTTTCAATTTCTTGGTATTTTACCTTTTCTTTACACTCGATATTGCTCAAGACTGGACAAGATGGATCCCTGGAAATATAGCTTGAATGAACAGAACCTCATTGGACTATCTCAGAATGAACCAAATCCACATATATCAACTGCTGCATGTACATGTAATCCTTCAGAACATGTACAATAGTTTTTAAATAGGAGCCTGTCTTACACTTAGTAAATGCTACTTTAATGAGGAAATTTCATGCCTTCACTGGCAATGGGAATACTGTCAAACTTGGTGAAACAGAACACTTTTAAATGATGTGTAAGTATCAATACCTCTTTCACTGTTTGTATGCTGAAAATATAGATTCATCATCTGTTAGAGTGTCTAATTCAATTTTAGTTCTTTTAGTCTAATTTTCTTCTTCCTGTAGAAGGATAAAATCTTGGGGGGTTTCCTATGATTCTGAAGGACTTAAAAATCTACTATCTAATCTTCACAAAAGCAGGGACCAGGGCAGCCTCAAAAACAGAGGCTCTACATGCAACAATTACTGTTTTCCTTCTCAGCTATTTCCAATGTAACTGATTAGCTGCAGCTCTTAAATGCACTAGTAGGCACAAAAAAGTTAAGGCAAACTCTTACTTGTAAAACAGGAAAGGAAAGACAGCAGGGCAACACTGCTGAATTAAAAAAACACCAAAAATTTAGAATCAGAATTTAACAACAAAATTAGGCTAGAGACAAGAGAATATTGCAAAATGAAAGAAACCCCACACAGAAAAGTTTAAAATACTTTATATTTCAAATGAAGACAGCTTAACAGAATCAAATTTCATTTCTTAGAAAAGGAAAATTATTTTGTAGAGGTATTTTCAAGATTCAGATTTAAGGCCCAATAAGAACAGTCTCTTTGGAAAGACCAGATATGGTAGTCAAGAAAATTTATGACAACATATATTTATCAGAAGATGTTTTATTAACAACAAATACAAAATTGTTACTTATTCCCTGATGTTTCATTTTAAAGATACAGCTTTTCCTAGACCACTTTTGCAGACTTGTAAATACAGCATTGTAAAAAATTAAAACAAAAAAAAAAAGTGACAATAAATTAAGAAAATGTGAGGAAGAGGAGGATGGGACAAGCCCAACCCATCAAGGAGAAAATGCATTAGAAGAAATAGAAGAGTTATGCAATAGATTGAAGTATCATATTATATTCTCCTTCCAAGAGGCCTTGGGATTTTGCATATAAAATAAAATAGCAGCAAAGAAAAAGAGTAAGTACAAGTGCATTTGTGTCCCACTGGAACTTGTTCTAATTAACCAAAACCATAGTACTCATCAGAATCAATTTTGGGATGCTTATGTAGAGACTGTGAGTTCTCTGTGACAGAAGAATCACTGAACTTGTCCATGTCTGAAGGGGTTTGGTGACCAGGGACATCATCCACTAAGGTGTCCAAGTAACTCCCCACTGATATTCCATCCAGTCCATCACTACAGTCTTGTAAACTGTTACAGCTGCCATGGAGGGATGTCTCCTCACTTTCTAACAAGCTGCACAGGCTTCCACTCAAACTGCTGCCTCTGCTGGCAATGGCTTTCTCTTCAATCATCCACTTGATTGATTCAATACTTTCATTGATGAGCAGGAGCTGGCGCATAAGCTTCACATCAGTGGCTCGGAGATTAACCTAGAAGGCAAAAGCAATTTAAAAAATTACTCTTTTCATAATCAAGCCAAAGAGCAGGCTTGAATGGGCTAAAATAAAACACAAAAAAAATATCCAACTTTCCTATCTAGGACAAATCTATTTCAGTAACTAGTGAAAAAAGCTCACAAGCAAACAAACAAAAAGCCCCCAAAGTACACCTATACTAATACTTTCAGTTAAGGTCAAGTGGGAACCTGGTCAGCCTCCCTAAGCACTCGATTAACAGGACTGATAATCAATAGCAAGGCTTGTATGCACAAGAGTACAATACTGTTTAGATGAGAAACACAGCTGCTATGACAACTCCCGGGGGTAGCCTTTCACTAATCAGAGAAGCAAGACACAAAGCCATTTCTATTTACCCTTACTCTAAGCTACTTACAGCTACAGATTTCTAGGCATTCACCCCAAGTTATCCTTACTATGGCTATTGGACAACTAAAATTTTCAGATATGCATAATTTGGAATAAAGCTTGTGGATATTTAACTTTTACTCACACTACTCCTGAGTGGACATGAAAATCTGCTAAATAAATGTCTGAGAGTTGAAATCTTTAACTTATTGAAACTGTAACTTTCAGTTATTTAAACCCATATTAGATGAAGGTGATGAAGTTCAGAGTTAACCACGTATTATAAACATGGATAGCATTTACCACAGCTAATTAAATAAAAAGTGGACACTAAGAACAAACTCCTACTTTCTCACTTAATTGTGGTGGTTGATGGAAACACACAGAAATGTTAATAGTAATGCCCAGTGGAATATTACAGTGTTGCATTTCACAGATTATTTGAGTTAACCATCTTAATGTTTTCCTTAACAGGCAAACTATATAAACCACTTTTTAAGTCACTTCAGCTGACAAGTAAAGGTGAGACATAAGGCTTATATTCATAGCTTCCTTCTCTTCATCTGAAACATCACAGATACTGGAAAAAATAATCTGAAGAATAAAAGACCCTGAATCTGAATAAAAGACCTTATGTGCCATATTGAAAATTTGAAAGTCTTCAGTCAACTGAAAAATAAAGAAAAAGCAAGTAAGATCTATTACATCAGACAACAGATATTTTATACAATTCTCCAAGTCCACAACTGCACAGAAAAATAGCACCTGTATTGTTCATACACAATGGACTGGAACAGAATGAGTATTGTCAGGAAGCAAAGACTGTATCTTGTTTTGCCAAGAGTATAATCTGAACACTATCCTTCCATACTCAAATGCCATCTTCTCAGTATCCCAAATTTCACTGACACTGACCTGTACAGTTGTTCAAAAATTATTTTAATGTATTTTTATTCTTAGATACTGCAGAAGATTGTAGTGGATCCAGCTAGGACTCTTCCTAGCAGCTGTTATGGTTTTGTTCTCTGTATCTGTGACCAAACTATGGCAGTAGCATTCCAGTGTTTCAGCTCCTACTGAGCAGGAAGTGCAATCAAGGCCTTTTCTGTTTTTCACTCTGCACCCTCAGCAGGTAGACTAGGACTGAGAAAGATGCTTGGAGTGGACAAAGGTGGGACAGTTGACTAGAATTAATCAAATGGATATTTCTTTGCCATACAATGTTGTGCCCAGCAATAAAATCTGTGCATTTGCTCTTTCCTATACAGCTGTTGCCTGGGGGCTGTCTTGGTCTGCTGGTGTTGGTGGGATATGGTGTGTCATCGACTTTGCATCACTTGTTAATTTAATTTATTTCCTTCATTTTTAAACTGTCTTTATTACAATCTAAGTTTTTCTCACTTTTGTTCTAAATCTCTCCCCTGATCCCACTGGAAGATGAGAGGAGAGTGAGTGAGCAGCTGGTGTGTGCTTAGTTACAGATCAGGAACAATCCAATGCAAAGACATTTCAAGCTTTGCCTGAGTAACCGTCATATGTATTCCCAGCTTCCTTCCCCAGTCCCCAGAATGATTTCTGAGTTATTCTGAATCGAGTATCACAAAATTTAACACAGCTAACCTGGAACTGTGCAAAACAACTCTACCTACCATTCATGGTTTTAACAATATTGCCCATATATCATCGTTTCAGAAGTGAGAAAACAGATTGACCATTTTGTAGTTCTCCTGCCTAAGCCAATTCCTCTACTCTAACCAATAAATCACTGTAAACCATTTGCTTGGCAACTCGACTGTCACGAAAGCAGTAAATTACCCAACTTCTCAAATGCAACTACAGACCTCAGCAACTTGCTGAATATAAACATGCTCAGAGACACGTTTCCCAAAAGGCTGATTAAGGAAATGTTTAACAGAACTAGCAACAACATGACTCAAATGAAACAGTCCCTTTTAGATAAAATAGACATCTCATATATTTCAGCTTCAGTTCACAGGAAATAATTTCTTTTCTCTAAATACAGCAACAGCTTCAGCAATTTTGTGGAATAACCCTACTGGAAGCAATTCTTTACATTCCTGAGTACTAGAATCATCCTCCTCCTAGCTACCATGTAATTCCAAATCTCCCATATCAGGAGTGTGCTTTTCCTAAAGCAAATATTAAAAAGTAGTTTAACAAATGTCATCTTTCTTTAATATGGTTTACTTCATCATCAGTTCGATAACACAAAAATGGCAAAATGACATTTTTTGCCCCTTATGTGCTTTAGCACAGACATAATCACATTAGTTTTTACTCATTTATGTAGCTGCAACCCATTTATCTTCGAAGTTGTTGGAGTGTTTTTGGAGTAAACAAGCCACTCCAAGACAGTTCAGCTAACAGGACTAAACACAATAAAACCTCACCATGCTTGACAGCTCCATTTGTTATGCACAGTAACAGGTGCATTTCACGAACAATCTAAACAGTGTATCATAGCTAATACAGGCTTTTCAGAACAGTTTTTATAGCTGTCCTTTAGCTAAAGCTAGAGCACATGACCACCATAGGGAAGGTGTGTGTTATTATGGATCAGTCCTCAGCAAAAACTTATAGTGTATAAAGAAAACTACAAGAGAGTAAAAACTAATTTCCTGTTACAAGTTAACTTTTATATTTTTGCTTAGTCTTGCTCCGTATATTTGCAATAGTGCTGATCACAAGAAGAATACTAAATGTTTAATATTAAGAGCTAGTCACAGCAGGAGAAAAAAAAATGAAATTAAAGTGATAGCATCTTTCAAGTAACACATTCTGGTAACATAAGCGCACACATTAGCATTCAGAAAGAACCAGAACTTTAATCTGGAAGGAATAGCTGGACTAAACACCTGGCTGTGCCTCCTTCTCATATTTGTTTTTCTAACAAAATATTTCTTCCTTTCTTTTGGTCTTCTGTAATAATATGTAAAACACTCATAGTTTGTTCAAGAGAATTGATATATATACAAACATAAGGGCTTTTGTGTAATACAGATATATGCAGAGAGACACACAAGTATTCATGCTCTTTTTAAATATAATTCACTGTTTCTGAGAAAGATGGACTAAGTTATTGCTTTTAGAATAAAACTATTAATGACCAGGACTGCTAACAAAGACAATTATTGCTTCCTGGCAGTCACACAAAGTAGTGCATTGATCACTTAGCTTTTGGATCGAAGTCACATATGTAAGCACAATTTGGGCAAAACAGCCTTGTTTTTTTGCTGCTGCATGTTCTGCAGACATAGCTTTCAGTCAGTACCAAACACAGTGGGTCACCTTCCCCTCTAGAAATGGCAAACCTAAAATGACAGTTAAATATACCTTTCTAAGCTGTGAAAGCTGTTTGAAACTCTAGATTCTTCCTGCACATTACTTTCTTTTAAATTCCTGGATTCACATGCTGCTTCTTCTAATTACAGGAACTCTGCAGGGATATTAATGGCAACCATAAAACGTGGTTTGAGAAAAATATATCCCTAAGTTTATTTAAATCATTTCAGTTTCATTTTTTTCTCAAAACTTTTATGTTCTGTGCCATAAAGAGTCTACTAGTAAAAGGAAAATAATTAATGGAACCTAAATAATAAAATATTTTTCTCAGGATAAATATTTTAGTCAGAGCACAGTGAAGTAAGTCCTCACAATAGACAAAATTTTATACTTACAACTTAATGGATTCAGGGAGCTACTTAAGACACTCAGATCAGAAGCTCTGCTCTGCACAGAATCTCAAAATGAATCTAAAGTTAGCTGCTCTAGAATCTGTGATCTAAAACATCTTCAGTTTGGACACAAATTCCACAATAAGCGGAAGTCGATGGAAGCAGTAGCAAAATACAGTACTCCCGGGAAAGCCCCTCAGAGGTTCAGGCCTGGGAAGTCTTGCAGAAGGTAACAAACATGAGGAGAGGTTAGATGAAACTAACTGCAGCCAATTCCATCTATTGCTAAACACTACCACACCCATCTCCATCACACTTTTTACAAACAGAATTTCAAACCAGTAGAACTGTTCCATACTAAACAGGTGTGCATAACCACTATGGTTCAGGAGTATTAGTGATACTATTGTTTCCATTTCCTAGGATGTGTCACATAGCTTTCTGCTTTCCTATTGATTTTTTTCTATTTGCCTTATCATTCAGGATGATGAGCTTGACAACTATGCCTACGTCCCTTTTAATTTTTAAAAGGGAGATTACCTCAGCTTTTAATATAATAGTAAATTCCATCAATTAATTCCAGATGCAATTAAAAAACATCTAACAATCAGTGTCCAAATAATAATTTGTTTTGCACTCTGAGATGTCTCTTCTGAAAAAAGCTAACCATATTCCATTTTCTTCTGGTGTTACTTTTACTATTACAAACACTGAATAACAAGTTTTAAAGTAACTAAGGAAATTAATTTATAAGGCAAAAGAGGAGGGTGAGGAAAATAAAACAGTGGTTGGCAATTACTTAAGTTTACTCAAGATACAAATATAGAAAGAAGATATATTAGAATAAAAAACTGGTCAATAAAACCTCATTGACTAATTCAGTGAGACCATAACAAGCTAAAATACCATAAGCAATTTATTCAAAATCCAAAATTCATAATATGTGAATTCAAGTGTTATTTAACTGGAGTCACCAAGTTAACATGTTTACAACAGGGATAAGTCTGGAGACACACACAGGATTTGTTTATAAGCCTCCATCTCAAAGCATGAAGCATGCCATTTGAAGGTAAGCAAGCTGAAAGTAATACTACAACAGCTTTATAGGCTGTGCAGCAGCTACATCCTATTTAAATTAAAACATATGCATGTGCATGTCTTTAAACTTCTTGCCTGCTTCTAAATTGTCTCACTGATTCAAGATGTTTGCATTGGTTTCTTCATATAATTATGCTGCTTTAAGGCAATGGTATTTCTGGATCAAGATGAAAAAAAATTAGAATGCCTAGGCTGACTTCTGAATTTGAACTTCTCCTGAATTTGAATCTTCATCATCTCCTGTTAAAAATGAAGGGAGTTTTACGTGACAGAGAGTAAGAAGACAAGTTTCCTGTCATTAACTGGAAGGCATCTTCTGTGGACCAGAGGAACAGTAACTGATTGTGGGAATGTGCCACATGCACTCCACAGCAAAGCCAACTAACTGTGGTAAATTCAGAAACCACAATAATTCAAGCTAACCCAACCAGCCTGACTGAAACACTATATAAGCTCTCTCAAAACAACGGAGATGTGGAGTAAAGCCTGGAAGAGGATGAGACTATTGGAGTCAAGGTAGGTGCTGTAATGTTTATCATTATGCCTTCTGTCTCTGACTGTGATTTAACTCATATTGAGCTAAGCTAAATTAAATTTCAGTCAATAGTGATAAATGCACATCAACAGCTTTTTCTGCATCTTGTTTCTTTTAGCATGGACTTGTGTATACAATGTATTGCTGTTTAATTTTCCCATTTATTTTCTCCTGATTTTTAGGCTTGTGGTAAACTTCAGACAATGAAGAGGGAGCTTCAGAGGGAGCACATAAAAAAGCACATTAAAAAGCTACATATATATACAAAAGCTAAATTTTTGTGATCCACTGTTCATTTTTAGTTATGGTTCACTGATCTACTTTCTTTCTGCAAAGTAAGTTACACTAATCTTTCTCAGCTGTACTTCCATAAATGAGTCACAATAAAAATATTGTGGCAGACCACGGAAGTTTTGATCACTTAATTTTTGACTTATTTTGCAAGAGATTGTTTATAATCTTGCATCTACTTAAGATTCCAAATTTGTTAAAACCCTCATATCATATTTTTTAGGTAGCATTCATTACAATTGTTGAACTCCCAGCTGCTCATAAATTGAGCAGCCATTGAGCTTTCAGTTTCTGTCTTCACCCTTAGCTACTTCAAACAGAGGCTCTAGCCTAGTCATTGTCCTGCTTCAAATTCCTGCATTTCCACTGCAATCCTTCACCAAGTCCTCACAATAAATATTTCCACAGGTCTGTCTGTAAAATTCGGCAGCCACATAACACAGCTCTAAGCACAGTAACTTTTAATTAGGAAGGAAAAGGAGAGACCTTGTGATTCCATATCAACCACAAAAGGATTTTACTGTAAGGAGAGCTTCCCAATCCATTACTTAAAGCAAGGAAGTGGGCAAGTCAGGTCTGAGCCACCACCGGAATAATACAGGAGAGTACACCAGAATAATTAGGAAGCAGAGCAGCTTCATGAGACAGCAAGTTAGTTCAGTAGGCAATGAGAGTAAATAACTCAATGAGCAGGTTTCAAGGACGTTTCTTGCAAATATATGAACAAAATATTATGTTAATATGGTCACCATCTGATACAGGATATTACAGTATTGGCAACTTATATTTCTCTATTTTAATATTTTAATTTTATGCATAATAATTGTTTCCCTTATACTCAACAGGAAAATACATACCACCAAGCTGTGCAATTGTTTAGTCATATTCTCTCTGAAAAAATAGAAAAGGTGAATCTCAAGGCCTTTTTTCACTGCCTTGAAAGCTGCATGGTCCTTGTCTGGTGAGTATGTGTAGGCAGCCTGCCAAGTGCATTAATACCTTTGATAATAACATACCAATGATTATGATGAATCATTTATCAGTAGGATATATTTTTTATTTTAACATCATAGTGTTTGAGGTATCTTGTATGCTTAAGTGCAACAAAAAATGCCCAGGGGGAAAAGTATATTTTTATTTTTTTTTGCTTTAGTTTTTTGGCCATCTCTTAATTTTGCTGTGAAAAAGACGAATCTATTTAAGTATCTCCTAAGTAGATATGACAATGTCTGTCAAAAGGAATCATGACATAAAACTGAGAGCAAGTAGAAGGAAAAAAAAAAAGTTAATTCATTACATTCTTATTTCTTATACACCTCCTGTCCAAATAAAACAAATGTTAAATAAGCTCTTTAAATAAATGGAAGTACCACAGAATTCAAAGAGAGAAACATCCCATCACAGGAGGATGAAAAATATAACAGGAAAATCCTGACGCTTTTAAAGTTTAGTTGAATTAACATGAAAGAAAGCAATGAGAAAATGTAGGGATTTGCAAAGAGGAAAAACTTCTAATGCTGCTGGAAGGTTTTACTGAATGTTTCTAAATATCTCAAACTACTGTCAAAAAAGAATCATCTGACCTTAGAAATGTATCTACTATTACAAACGTGAACATGTCCAGAAAAATCCATAATATAGACCCACATTTGTTGACAGACAAGATAACTCTATTGCAAACATTCAGGTCAATATGAAGCTGTAATATTTGGCTGTGGGTGTCAGAAAGCATTACACAGCAGATGGACGATCACAGCATCATTATGAAGTGCTCTGGACACCAGCCACAATGCAGGACTGCATGTGTCTTCTGATCAACATGGGATAGCACTGGGGCTCAAGAAGATATGTAATTTCTTTTTTTGAATTTCACTCTCTGCCTCATTTATGTTTGTCCTGACCAAAACATAGTCTTAGAAACACTATGCAAAAAAATTAAATAATGTAATAACCATTCCATACCTGTTCAAAATTTATTACTTTTAATACTGGCACTGTGGAAATATACTCAAAAGCATATAATTAAAATAAAAGAAGATAATAGGGTTTGCTTACAGGTATATGCAAAGTTTGAAAATACTGCCTTTATAGAGATAACAGCAAAGTTTGAAAACATTTTAAAGCCAAGAAAAAAAAAAAAAAAGAGACATATACAATTAAAAAAGAAAATCTTTGCCTGAATCTCCCCAGAATTCAAAATGGAATTCTGTTTGAAACAATTCTGTGATCCTGGAGATGGGGTATATCCTATTGAAAGCATATTTTTAATCCAACAATCAAATCTCTACTAAAGGCAACTTGCAGTCTTATTTACTGAAGGTTTATCTGGATAAAAAATAAAAAAAGAACTTCAAGACTGCCTTGGTATTATAAATTATCACATGTGCTCCTAAAAATGCTTTAGTAGTCCCAGAAACTGATTTGCTGATAACTGGAATTCTTCCCCTATTAAAACATTATGAGTGTTATGTTTCCATGCTGAATTTTTGATTAAAAATGAGTCAGTATCTTAAAAAATAAGGGGTTTTGTTTTATGTTCACTTTGTGACCTATTTGAAGTTCCATGTCTTTCAAATTCAGCTTAATTTTTCCTCATCCAAATCTCCTTAGTGCTGTAATTACCATTCTCCTAAAATATGGTCCCTGCACAGTCTTTATAGCTCTCTGAAAGTACTAGCAAGTTGGAGGTCTTTAGGTAACATGAAATTGCCTATTTTGAGTTTTTGAAACAAAAACACCCTTTTAAACCTCCAGTTATCTACAAAAAACCCCAAGTAATTTAGTTCTTTCTCATCCACTAAGAAGGTACCAAACAGCTAGCAGCTAACCTGCATCTGGGATCTATAGAGTAAAAATCAAGGAGCAAACAGGCTACAACCATTTCTAGCAAGCTGAAATACTGAAATTGGCCAGCACAGCGAGCTGAGCAGGCTGTTCAGAACTACACCAGCTGTATCTTTTGAGCCCTTTTGGCTCAAAAACCCACAGGCCCCTTTGTTTCCCACAGAACACACCGCAATTCATTCCGGTCACAAGGTGTGATTATCAATGAATATTAACAATTAAATAAACACACATCTTATACTTCCAGGCCAGGAAGTGAGAAGGTAGTAAGAGTAACCAGTCATGAACTATAAACTACAAGGCAAGACCAGGCACTCTAGGTAACATTTTCTTTCCACATTATTTGATACCTTCTCTGATCAATAACTATTATCCACACCATATAGTGCAGTCCTCAGCTTCTCCTAAACAACTCTTGCTCATGTCATATTGCTCTTTTTATACTTAAACCTGTTCTTAGCAAAGATTTCTACATAGAAGAGCATGGGGGCATTGTGGTGTGATTCTAGGTCAGCAAAGGATATTAATCATAGCTGTCAATGCAGTTATCAGATGTATGAGTAGCTTTAGAAGGAGTCAAGGTCATTGCTTGCATTTCTCATTTCTTCTTCTATGAGGAAGTACTAGCTACTAAGCTAGTTGGAGAGGGAAAATAAGGTGCAAGACTTGCAAAACATGGCTAGGAAAAGACAAATATGGCCTTTCTGAATAATCAAGGGTAACCTGGGTAAAGAGAGAACTAGTCAAGGAAAACACAGCAGATTTGGACTAGAGACGTTTGGTTGTATTTGAAAAGAGCTAGTAACAGCTCTTCTGGAGAAATCTTGTTATTAAACTTCACCAGAGTATAAATTAATTAAGGTGAAGGAAAAAAATTACAAATATTAAAGATCATAGTGTTTTTTTGGTTGCATTTTCTTTCTTGTCTGAAATGCGTGGACTGATGCTCTGCACTGGTGAATGCCTAAGCAGCTTTATGAAGTTATCATCACAGATGGCAACCTCATCTGGCTATGGGAAAAACAGCAACCTGCCTTCATTTCCCTGCCTCAGTCACAGCAACCAGTGACAGGTGGTAACAAAGGAGGATGTAAATTCCACAGGCCTTTGAAGAATATCACTATTACTTTCGTATGCTAGTAGTAATGCTCTTCTCTTGCAAAGAGGCTTTCTCCTCTCTCTGCTGTAGCAGGATTTACAGTTTTCTACTACAAACCCAGTAACACTAGAACCTTGCAACACAACACCACTTGAAATAAAAATATTTCAGTGCACTGCACAATTCTGCCAAGACATGTGGACAAGCCATTAATCACAGTGGTTGAAACAGCCCTGTGAAGGCAAATTGTAGTTGAAGTCACAGAACAGGATAAGTCCTATAAAATTTATTCTGTCTTCATATTTGCTTCTCTCATAGCTGTATAATTTCAAGAAGACTAGAAAAATAGTCTAAAGCTTACAATGACTCCTTGAATGACTTCTCCAAGTTGTCATGTTTTTGTGCAGGCACATCTAAATCCCTTTAGTCAGGAAACCTTCCTGCCCATGAAAAGGATTCTTCAATACCAAAAACCAACCTAAACCCCCTACATTGTCACTGTTTTATTATTAAGCACTTTGTTCTAAACATGCACCATTTGACTTTGTCTAACAAAGAAAATGATCTGTATTAGCTGCCAAACTCCAAAAGATGTTCCAGCCTTTCAATGTGGCCTTTCCAGGCACACTTATAAGGGTACATATTAATCTCATTCCAGGAAAGTTAGGTAAGTAGGTAGGTAGGTAAGATAGATAGATAGATAGATAGATAGATAGATAGATAGATAAGATAGATTTTCAGAATCAGAGAATCACAGGAGAGTTGAGGTTGGAAAAAACCTCTGATCTAATGCCACATCACTGCTAAGGCAAGTTCAACAGGATCCAATCCAGGCAGGTTTTAAAAATTTCAAGAAAGGCAGACTCTACAACCTCTCTGGGCAGCCTGTTCCAGTGCTCAGTCATCCTCAAAGTAAAAAAGCTTTTCCTTATATTTGGATGGAACCTCCTGTATTTCAGTTTGTGCTCATTGTCCCTTGTCCTGTCACTGGGCACCACTGAAGAGAGTCTAGTCCCATCTTCTTGACAGCCACCCTTAAGACATTGGTAGATCCCTGTTTAGCTGTCTCTTCTCCAGGCTAAACTGGCCCAGTTTCTTCAGTCTTTCTTCATAAGAGAGATGATGCTCCAAACCCCTACTCATCTTTATTGTCCTCTGCTGGACCAGCTCTCCAGCAGTTCCTTGTCTTAAACTGGAAAGGCCAAAATGGATCCCCACACAGCACACCAGATATGGCCTTACCAGGACCGAGTAGAAGCCTGTCTACATAATTTTCACTAGTTTTCTAAAGAGGTGGCTAAACAGTACAGATCTTATTCCTCCTTCCACAGAAATGATTCCGTTTCCTCCTTGGTGTCAGGACGGTTTTTTTCCTAGTAATTTATAATTATTGGAAGGATCAAGGTCTGAGTCTGAAGTTTTTAAAATAAAAAGTCTTTTAAACTGAGTGTTAAGAAAGTAATGTCCAATGCTTGCTATAGCTCATAAGCAAGTGTCTGAGCTAACAGGAGCAGTGCAAATACCTCAATTACAACACTTTTTTAAACCAATGGAAATCCTGTAGGATGAAAAAAAAAAAAAAAAAGAAAAATACAAAGCAACCAAGCTGTTCTGTTCTTTTCTATCTTGGGGTAAAAATGTGTGAGCTTGGAAACACTCGTTGCATTATAGTTCTTAGCTGTGTTTCCTTCTGTACCTATAAAGAGACAGGATTCATAGCTAAACCAGAATGCAGTAAAATGGCTCTTCTTTTGGCAGCATTTGAGTCATGAATGCAGCTGATATCTAACAGCAGCAAACAAAATCACAAATTATGCCAGTGAAATGTTTATAGAATCTGAAACCCCCAGTAGTTAAACAGCAATTTACCATTGCTTTAAAGTCACTAAGTGCTTTCACTTCATCTGGCACTGCATCCACCAGGGTCATACAGCATTGAGAGGAGTTTATTGTACAGCATGGCAAATGAAACATTTGGATAACTTCTCTGGCATCTTAGCTAGTTTGTGTTTACAGTAAATTAAGAAATGTGCCATACCATTCTCTTGACAAATTGTAAGTATTAAGAACAGCTAGGTTGGTGGGGATAGACAAGGATTGGATTGCTGAGGCCAGCATTGCATTGGTATGCCAGTATGCTCTTTTCCATGTTTATGGAAGCTGTAGGCAAGTTTGCATATCCCGAAAAAATGGAGTAGCTGACTTTATACACTTATATACCTGACATATATATACTCTCTATTGTCCTTCCTTATCTTCTTATATGACAGAAGAGAAACCTCCTTGAGAGCTACTTCAAAGAGGGGGATTCTCAGACACATTTTATTCCACACATTCATCTGCAGGCAGGCACCAGAGGGACTCAGCACTGAAACACAGAACAAGTGACTTGTGAAATAAATTACTGTCCCAATACACTTTTAGATTTGAAAAAGCTTGAAAGGTTGAACTATGTTGTTTATCTTTCAAAGATGCAATACAAGATGGCTTATGGACCCTCTGGATGTGTTTTGGTCACCCTCCAAATTAGAGCAGCTTCCAGCTACCTACCACTAAGATTTCCACCACAGGAAAAAGCTTATAATTAGAAGTCACATCTATGGGAGTAAGACTGGATAGCAAAGGTTATGAGTCTGTCTTCACAACAAAAAAGTTTTCCTTTTATTATGACTTGTCTTGTAATTTTATGATCAGAGCTCGTCATCTTTACAAACAGTAAATTGAGAAGCATCTTTTGGAACTGCTTACATACAGTAAGCATAACTTCCATGTTTATAAATGCAAATTAAATCCATCAGAGACATTGTACTCAATTTAATTGAATTCCAATTGCTTTTCAACAGCTCAGATCCTCTGTCTTTTTACTCCTGTAACTTCATCTCCATTTGCTTCAGATTCCAGTAACCAGCCTTCCTTCCAGGACATGGACAGAAATGAAACACATGGAAAATAAACACATCCCCTGTGGGAAGTTTACTAGGTTTTGACCTTGAGGGTAGAGAACAGACAAATAATCTAGTAACCTTTAAAATATTAATTGAAAATCCATTCTTTTTCTTTTACTATTTGCTGTTAGGAAAAAGAAAGTATTGAAGAGTAGAAATGCACTTTTTGGCAATCACCTCTGCTTAATATATATATTTGGTATTGTGCATTTCAAGTTTTTCCTGCTCATACACAAAAGATAATTTTAATTTGTTGTTGCCATAAGTAACCACATAAAAGAAAGCATTCACACAAAATTACGATGATCAAAGGGCTGGAAAATCTGCCATAGGAGGAAAGACTTAAGGAGGTAGGTCTTTTCTCCCTAGAGAAGTCTTGGGGATAGAAGTATCTCCTCACAGCATTCCAGTAATTTGGGCTGATACAAAGAGGACCAGGAGAAGTTTCACCTTAATATGAGCTCAACATTTTTCAGTAAAGGCAATCAATCACAAGAATGATTTAAGGCAATCAACCTCCCCAGTTACACAGCTGAGGTTTTCAAGATGGACAGGGTGATTGACAATGTCACCCAGACTCTCTTTCCTTCTAAAGGTGAAACCAGATGGTCTTCTAAAGTCCCTTTATGAAATAGCCCTTCCACACCAGGACATTCTATGAAAACCATGCTGTTATGATGATTTCATCAGACAGGTTATAATCTATTTGTTAAAAGTTATCATAAACTGTACAACTCCCTGCAGAAGTGGTTTAGTATTCACATAATTTCATTACAAAATGTCAGGAATCAGACTTTAAAAATCAACTTTAATGGTTCTACTCTTGGAAAAGTAATCAGGAAGGAATCATGAAATTATAATATATATTCTCTGAAAAAAAAAGCTGGCAAAAGTCTCACAGTACACGGGCAGTCTAACTGAAGTCTTGACTTTAGTATTCCTGATGCTGCTGTGATGATTCACATCAGACAGATGCATGTGTACTGAAGTATCTCACACTTATGCTACTTGCTAAGGTAACACCAAGGTTTCATAGACTCTTGGCCATGCAGCAGCTAAAGCTGAGTAAGAACAGACATAAACTCTACAATTCAAATCCTTCTGCCAGGCATGAGTGAGATTTGCCAGTCAAAACATATGTTTAAATATGCATTGATTTAAATAACCTTGGTCAACTCATCCTACCAGAGATGATCTGAAAAGATGGAAAACTTGGCAAAGTTCTGGCACTGTAATTAAGCTGCATTTTTTTCCTTATTAGATTTGATTATTTTCCCTAAGGATTAACCTACAACACCGTTGTAACATGAGTCACTGTTATGATCACTGCTCAATCTGCATTATATGCAAAAATTACAAACTCCTCTACTACATCATGCAAATTGGAGGATATGGAGAGAACTTGCTAGCAAGATACAGGATTAACCCCTTTCTCAGTGAACTTCAGGAGGATCTGGAGAAACAAGTTAGTTTCTATTTCTGTATGCCTTCTTTTTGTCTAAGAACCTCACTTCAGGGATTCACTGAATAATGGCTTATTAAGAAACAAAGGTTAATCAGACTCACCTGCATAGTAATTTTATATTTAAGATTTTATCTTCAGTCAAGTTTTTAAGCAAAAGTTACAATTAATCTAACCGAAAACCAGCATCTGATACACAGCTTAGTATTGCTGATGAGACACACTGAAGCCAGATCTTGGCTTCAGTTAAGACAACTGACGTTATCCTACAAAATAGTTAATGTAGCAGCCTGCACCTACAGCATGGGTTAAAGAGATATTTCAAGTCACAGTTGTAGACTTTTTAAAATCAGTCCTTCAAAGAAACTAATAAATGCAGATCCTCCACAACTGTGGGTCTAATAAATCTGAGCAAATATTAAGTTTGTCAGACTCGCTAGAGCTGGTAGAATATGGTTACAACAGCTCTGTCCTCCAACCTGAACCTTCATTAATGTGCTAGGGATAGTTAAAAAAAAAAAAACAAAACCAATAAAAAAGCATAAAGAAAACAAGACAAACTAAACCATCGAAAACACCAAGAAGGATTGCCATTGTAATAATCACATTCGCCTTAATTCCAGTTTCATTTTGTCAGGGATCAATGTTAATTGTCTTTAAAAAATAGTTATACTAATATTGAACTAGGAGAACAAAGGAGAAGAAAACTCAACTAATGACTTGGCATGAGGAATATTCCTCTATCTTAAATGGCTTTAGCATGCTCAGCTCCTTGAAAATAGGATTATTTATCCTTCAGTCTAAAAACTGCTGCACTCATTATACCCAGCTGGATGTTCAGACTCACTAACAAAATTTGATTCTTAACAATGCTCACTGGAAGGAATCTCATTAAAAGTCCCAGCATTGCCATCCACCCCTCACTTCCAAGACACAGCTTATCTTTTCTGCCTTAAATATTTTTATGTAAAACATTTTATAAAATTTTTGTATGTAACACAGGCTATATGGTTTTTAAATTCCTAACTTGCAAAGAGGCATTAAAGAGTTGATTTAGGAAATGTTTGAATTAAAAGGAAAAAAAACCCACCCAATCTCTTTCTTTGAGTGTTAAAGAAAATCTCCCTTTGAGTAACCCCAGAACTTGTGAAGGAGAAATGAGGTTTTACAAGCAGTATCATTTCAGGCTGCAGAATGAGACTCACAAATTATTTACTGCAGTGAAGGTGCACATATTGAATGGTGTCCTCAGGAGCATGGTACACTAGAAAAAAGAATGCAGCTATAAGGGTTTATGTTCAACTCCCCAGTGGAACATTCCACCTAAAAGACCATATGAATAAAGATTTTAATAGTGACAAATTTCACACTGAATCAAGGGTCAGATAGTGGGAGGTATTCATTCCAACCAAGTTTGACAAGAGCACAGTGTTTTGACCCATGCTGGCAATTACATCTTGGTTGTTCTCTAATTTATGGTCTTATAACTCAAAGGTTTTCAGGATCCAATGTAGTCTCCATCATGGCCTTCATGGGAAAACGGAGGATAAGAAAAGGTAAGTAAACCTGGCCAAGTAGTTTCGTATTTCAAGAATGATTCCCTGTGTGCTCTGTGTGTGATTTCAAGTGGCCATTAGCAAAATCAGGCTTGAGGTAAAAAGAACCATTTCGAACTGCAAAAGAATCTGAAAGAGTAAAGGGAAAGCCTCAAGTCCTTCACCCAGCAGATGGACAGTTGTCACAAACACCCCACCTATTTGACAAGTACTGTAGCTCACAGTCAAAATTAGCATTTCCAAGTCAAACATTGTCTTTTTTTATATACCACTAGAAAAGAAGGACCTGAATAACCTTGGGGTTTTTATGTTTACAAAAAGTTTGTCTCAAGTCTGGAATGAGTAAGTTGCAAACACAGAGGTAGGTCTATCCAAAATTCAGTGAATAAGTTGTAGAACCTGCCATCATTGTACAACTCGAAAAAAGAAAGGTGAACACATGACACTTGGTTTTCTAGTTGTTTCCATTTTTTGCATGTTTACTACTGCAGCAGCTATAGATGTCCAAGACCTTCTATGCCTTGCAGCAAAGCCAAAGAATAAAGCATTAGAAAGAGACGTGAAATAAGAAAATAGATGTTTTAGCTGCATTTTAGAAATTATATGCAGTAAAAAAGAGGAAAGAAACATAGAAAGTAACCACAATTTTTACCTGATATTGTTCTTAAATTTATAAAATATGTCCACTAAGAAAACTGCAGAGGGGAAAGTGACATATTAAGAAGCTGAAGAAACGGAAAATCCTGAAGATGCCAGAGACTAGAGAAAAAAAATCCAGGAAGGTAGTTCACTTTCGCAGTCTGGATTACAGAAGACAACTGAAAGCATGGGAAATGTATAGACAGGGTACCGATACTTCACAGTCAGTCATTGTACTGGTGGTTTAATGGGCATACACAGACCAGAAATGGTAAAAGCATTGTAACTTAACTCCTCTTACTCAGCATGAGAAATTAGTTCAGATAAGAAAAGTCAGTCACTGAAGTGACAAAAAACAGGAGAGGGACTAAAACATGTTTGTGCTTATGGCAGGGAGAGAAAAGAGAGAAGAGGATGCAGAGAGGAAGAGGCAAAAGAAAGAGTGTGACATGAAATTTGCAAGTGTGAAGTAAGTGAAGAGGCCAGCTTGAAAGGAAAAGGTGATATGGGCAATTCACTCAGGTCCCCCTCCCTTAATAGGCCTAGTTGTCTTGACACGAAGTCATGTTCTGTCAAAAACTCTGGCTACCTTATTTACTTCCTTTGTAGTCTAATATCTCATGCATAAGCTACCTGGAGGTCATTTTATTACTGTCATGCAAGCTTAAAATTAAAAAATAAGCATGAGATAAGCAGACAGTGTCTTACTCAATATTAAAACTGAAATTCCCAGTGATCGTTACCCTAAAATCATAGAATCACAGAATAGCTTTGGTTGGAAGTGACACTAAAGGTCCAACCTCCCTGCCAGGGGCAGGGACACTTTCCAAATGACAAGCAGAAAAGCACTCACAATGTCTCTCAGGCAGCCTGTCCCAGTGCCCCACTACCCTCTGAGTAAACAACTCCTTCCCAATACCTCTGCATCTACCCTCTTACAGTTCAAAGCTGTTCCCCCTCATCCTGTCACTCCATGCTGCTGTCAAAAGTCCTTCTCTCCAGCTTTCTTGTTTGGCCCAGTCTAGGTACTGAACGGTGGCTAAAAGATCTCCACAGTATACACTGATAGTTTGATTTGTGGCAATCTCTTAAATAATATGAAGCCATACAACACCAGGTGTAATTTCTAAGTTACACCTCAAGATTAACATTACCATCTTGGCTATTAACTCTCAGAATATCCATTCTCTTCCCCTTTTTGCCCAGCACACCTATTCTTTAAAAACCCTTACTAACCCACACAACTATGTACCTATATATAGCAGTGTAGAGGGACTTGTGGTATGGCACTGAACTTGTTCACATAGAATGATATTGATTTATTGGCTGTAAATGGCTAAGTTCCAAGATTGTTGCATAAAGTTATCTCAACACATTGCCAGAAAAATCCCCATCCCAACCCAAACAAATTTCATCCCATTTTCAAATAAGCTTAGTGGCAGGAGCTGTGGAACTGCTACTAAAAGTGTCTTTTGGGACTTTACATAACCCACATTAATAAAAATGGAAGCTATCTATGTTCACATAGCTGAGGTGCCCTCCATGGTCAAGATCATATCTGCTGAGTGTTCACTAATCATTTAGTCACTTGCTTGCAAAGAGTTCCTTTTGGTTTATCTTAGAAAAAAATAAGCCAGTTTTGTGGCATCCTTTTATGGCAAAATAAATTTACTGAGATGGTGACATACAAAGTAGGACAAGCACCTGCACTAAGACAGTAAACAAGTTAGAGGATCTGAACTACATACAGCATAGTCCTATCACAGATCACTGGCAGAAGAAAATATCCCATTCAACCAAAGTAGAAATAGTTGTTTTTTCAATAATTACTCTTCATCATCTGCAGCCTGTTTGGAACTAATTAAGTCTCTGATGACTGAACTCCAGCAATCAAGTCCCTGAATTCCAGGCCACATTTCCAGCCTGAAAATATCCTGTGTGTCTTTACGTGTTAGCCATGAGCAGGAAACAGGTGCAATGCAGAAAATGCAGTTACAACAACGGTATAGTGCCTTATTTCTCTTATTGATACTCCAGCTTTCAGTACTTCTAACATGGTGACAGGAACAGAAGCCAACTACGAGTCCCTGACGAACTGCCCCGCTGCGAGGAAAGAGCCGACAAGTGCCCCGCTCTACGCCGCACCAACGAGCGGCCTCGCTCTCCCAGCCGGCAGCAGAGCCGTCGCTGCCGCCCGGCCCCACCGGGGATGGATGCGCGGCGGCTGCTGGCTGCTGCTCCGAGGGCAGGCAGCACCACATTCCCGCGGTGGCCGGCCGGCAGGGGCAGGCAGCGCAGTCCCGTCCCGAGCCGCCGCCGGTGCTGCCGAGCGGGAGGCGGCGCTGCGGAAGGGCTGCGGCCGGCGTCCGGCTACTCACCATCTCCTGCTTCAGGAGCTGAAGTTTCGTCTCCAGATGGGCCAGGGCGGTAGCGCGGCGGCGGCGGGGCCCAGGGGCCGCAGCGGCGGGGCGGGCCGAGAGCTCCTCCTCGCGCAGGGGCCGCGCCAGGCTCTCGGGCACTTTGCGCCCCAGCTTCTGCTCGACGTCGCGGAGGTCAGGGAGGGCGCTGGGCTCCATGGCTCGCCCTGCGGGGGCCCGAGGCGACAGCGGCGGCACTACCCGCGCCCGCCCTGCCGCTGCCGGGGCGCGGAGGCGCGGAGAACCGCGGCAGCGTCGGGGACGGCGGATGCGCCGCGCGGGGGACCCGCGGCGGGCATGGGCATCTCCCGGGCGCACCAGCCCTTCCCGCCCCCTCTTCGGTCGGTCGGAAAAGGCAACAGCGTCTAGGCAGGGGCGATGGAGAAGAACGGCCCCGCTTCGTGTACGAGACCGTAACGCGCCCCGGCAGCTGCGTCCGGCGCAAAGCGACCCGAGTCATACCGCGTCCCGCCCGGCTGCAACTTTAAAGCCGCGGGCAGGTGGAAGAGGCGCGGCGCGGCCCGGCCCTCCCACCGCGGTGCCTGTGCGCAGAGGCGCGGCACGCCCGCGGCCGCGGGGCGCCCCCGCACGGCGGGGACCGCGCCACCCGGCCTGCAAGGGCCTCGGGAACAACGTGTCCCTCGGGGACAGCCGGGGGGGGGGGAGAAGAGAGGCGACAAGAAAAGGAAAAGAAAGGAAAGAAAGGAAAAGGAAAGGAAAGGAATATTGCAGGCAAGTGCATTCCTCTTAATATTTCTATTTTTTTTGCCCCCCTCCTCTTTAAGAAGCAAAGCTTGCAAGCTGAGTCAGTTGCTCCAACTGATAGCAAGGCAATTTTGGCTGTGCAGATAGCAGTGCTGTATGTGTCCTGTTGCTCCTTGTCCCACGATGCTCCTTGTCCCATGGCACTGAAAAACATTTTAGGCACTAAAGTATGAATAGCTGTATCTGAGAAGCTACACCTGACACATGTCAAGGGAGTTGAGAAAGTGAGGCCAGTCACTCACTAATAAGAATCTTTCTTCTTATTGCCACCACCCCCAAATATTTACTGAATTTCTATTTTAATATATTGATATTTACAGACTAGCATCTATATAATCTAATGTTAATATTGATTTATGCCATTCTGTAAATTAGTAGGGATCACATTGAAATTCTTCCTCTCTGAGCTATGAACACCTTGTTAAGCAAAATTTGAAGTTTACATGACTGTTGTTGTAACATTGAACTGTAGAACTCCTTTCTTCAACAAGCAGCATCCTAGAAAAAAGGTCATGATTCAACTGTATTCAGACTTTCTGTTTGAAGAAACTTAAGAAAAATTCTGAAATACTATTTTTCTTTAAATATTTCAGTTTACCTGAATTATCAAGCTTTTAAAAATGAAAATGGAAGAAAAATAATACAAAGAATTTATGCTAGTTTGAAGAAAAGGTTTTTCAGTGATAAAAAATTTACCCAAATCCTACTCTAAATAATCTAAAAATAATGAAAATAAGTCCTTTTAATAAGGACTTAAAACAACATCCAAAAAGTAAACTACATAATGTACCCTATGCATTCATGAATTTATGCTTTACCATCTAATGGCCTGATTCTTACCTTCCACTGGCCTTGCATTAGTATAGCAGCTAGCAAGTTACTGGGTATAGTTTTGAATTACAGAGATTAAAATATATGCTTATGCTGCAGTCACCTTGTTAAATATTCAAGGTTGCCAGCTTTGCTAAACTAGTAAATGTTTCAAGGAAACAGGTTCCTCTTTAAGTAAACAAAGTGAGTGTAACAAAACCAGAAAACATGTAAATTCCATTTTTGTCTCATGGGACAGATCCTCTGTCCTCATTTTAGAATAATAAAGTGTCCTAACTTATAAGGGATCCATAAAGATCATCTAATCCGATGCCCTGCTCCTTGCAGGACTACCTAAACCATATTATTAAGATCATCATCCAGACACTCCTTGGACTCTGACAGCTTGGTGCTGTGACCAGTTCCCTGGGAAACCTGTTTCAGTGGCCAACCACTCTCTTGATAACACTTTCCTATGTCCAGTATGAATTTCCCCTGATGAATCTTCATTCAATTTCCTCATGTCCTGTTACTGATCACCAGAGTAACAGAGTAACCTCCTCCACTTCCCACTGTGAGGAAGCTATAGTCTCTGATAAGGACAACTCTCAGCCTTCCCTTTTCCAAGGTGAACAAAATGATCTCAGCTGCTCTTGAATGCCTTATCCTCGAGGTCTTTCAGCACCTTGGTCACCCTCCTCTGGACACACTCTAATAGTTTGATAGCCTTATAGTTTGATAGCATACCTAGGCACGCACCCACAGCTGCACACAGGTCTTGAGATGGGCTACACCAGTGCACTGTAGAGCAGAACAATCACCTTCCTTGATCAGTTGATGGTGCTGTGCTTGATGCACCCCAAGACACATCTGTCTCTTTTGACTGCCAGGGCATGTTGTTGACTCATCTCCAACTTGCCACCTACCTAAACCATCAGATAGATCTCTTTCTTTGCTTTTCTTCAGTCTCTCATCTACCAATTTTATATAACCAGGATTACTTTGCCCTAGGTTTAGAATCTGACACTTACTCTTGTTAAATTTCATGCAGTTGGTGATTGCCATCTCTCTAATTTATCTACACCTTTCTGTAAATTCTCTCTACCCTTGAGGGACTTAATAGTTCCTCCTACTTTAGTATAACTGGCAAACTTCCTTAATATACATTTAATTCCCACATCCAGATAATTTATAAAAACACCAAAGAGCACTGGCCTAAAATTTCGCCCTGGGGAGCCCCACTGGTGATTGGCTGCCAGCCTGATATGACCCCATTCTTTGAGTCAGCCAATTGCTCACCCAACATATAATGAACTTGAGTAGCTGTGTTCTGGACATTTCATCCAAAAGGATGTTGTGAGAGACAGTAACAAAAGCTTTGTTAAAATCGAAGAACCCACATTACTGCCTTTCCTTGGACAACCAGATGGGTGACTTTGTCATAAAAGGAAATTAATGTAGTGAAGCAGGACTTTCCCCACATGAACCAATACTGGTTATGACTAATGACTGTATTGTGTCTCAGGTCTTTTTTACTAACTCTCAGAATAAATTTATTCATAATTTTGCCAGTCACTGAAGTGAGACTTACAAGCCTGTAATTACCAAAATCTTCTTTCCTACACTTCTTGAAAACAGGGAGAACATCTGCTATACTTCCAGTTGACTGGGACCTCTCCAGACTCCAAACATTGTTGAAAAAATAATGGGGAGAGTTTCTGTAATGACATTAGCCAGGCTTCTCAATACACTGGGGTAGGTCCCATTGGGCCACATAAATTTATATGCATCCAGCTGGAGCAGCAAGTCTCAAGCTCAGAGTTAGCTGAGAGTTTATCATTTCCCTAATCAAAGCCTTCCAAAAGAGAGTTTAGGACTCACTGATGTTAAAGACACAGGCAAAAAGGCAGTAAATACTCCTGCTTTGTCTGCAGCCTGGTTTTGAGGTGACTAACCTGATCAAGTAATGGACCAATATTATCTCTGGTTTTCTTTTGAAGTTAATGTATTTCAAAAAGAAGGCCTTTCGTTGTCTTTCAGAGTGCTACTCAGTTTGGACTTTAGCTAAGCTTTAGTCACACAAATTTACTCCCTATAGTTCTGAATAGTATCTCTGTAGTTCTCCTCCTTTTCTCTGTATTCTTCAGCCCTGTGCTGTCCACTCTTTGTGTGAGATTTAGAGATTTTTGAATATCTTACTTTGAATCTCTAAGTAAGGCCATTTAGATCAGTGTTACTAGCTTGTTTTTTCTTTCTTTCTTTTTGTTTTCAGTTCAGATAGAGATATTCACTCATTTTAATGCCTTGTTAAATACTCCTATCAAGCATTCAATTCCTTCTGTCTGTAGCCAAAAGTCTTGAGATTTCAGTCCAACAAAATGTGAATGTTTGTATACATAAGAGACCATACCATCTAACAGCCTCTTTTTAGATAGGCTCTCTATTGTCACATGATATCATCTGCATCTCCTACAGGTTTTAAGGCCAAGGAATAAAAGCTTCCTCATGTTACTCTACTGAGCACAGCCTTAGACTTGCCTTAGGTCAAACCATGATTTTACATATGAAATTGGAGAATGGATATTATGTTAAAAATTTTGAAAGTAAACTGAAATTATTTCACTGTTTGTTTGTTTGTTTGTTTGTTTGTTTGTTTTTTGTGCTTTCAGCATATGAGGTCTGGAACACACTACTGTCTTTTTCCAGGAAAGTGAAAATACTTTTTAAAAAACCCTGTAGTGCCATCATACAACACACCTGTATTTCCAAAGATCACATTGTCAACTTGATTTTATGAGCTTCAGACATGTAGTCAAATAGGCAACTACTTTCAAGCCTGTATGCTGAGCTTTTTATTTTAATGGTAGTTCTTCATAAGATTTAGTTCTTTAATGATTGCTTAAGATAATCACATGGGAAATGAGAGGACAAAAGTCATGAAGCAGGACAACAATGGGCAGCTTGAGAAGGAAGGGGCTTAGAGGTTTGTTTTCAGTTTATTCTGGTTTTTTTTTTTCCTTTCCATAAAAGATGATGCTTATTGAGGAGTGCTAGACTTCAAAATGGAAAAAGACCAACAAAACAAATGCAAATTTATTTACAGGGATGTCATATTTAAGGGATGAGACAGAGCAGCTCAAATTATTTATATCACATATTTTAGTAATACTGTATAGCTTTAATAATAATGTATCTCTTTATTTCTTTTCCATTTATATTGAATACAGTCCTTAGGATGTCTTGGAGGACCAAGAGTGTTGTAATAGGATTCTGAAATTTTGGAATTTTCCCAAAGCCAGGTGCAAAGCTAGGCATCTATATTCAGGTCCTGTCTCAGCTAGAATTCATCCAAGATGAATTTGACTCAGTGATGTGGGAAATACTAGCCCAGTCCAGAGACTACTCAAGGTTTCCAATTGACTGACTGGACAATCAAACAGATCTCAACTTCTGACCAGCATAAAATCCTCCACCATACTGCGCTGAATGCTCAGATACTGTCATTTCTGGCTCCCCTTTATAAAAATAATGCTGGAAGAATATGTCAAAAGGCAGATAGCAGGTGCCTTAGGCCTATAGAAGTTCTATAGAAGTTTTCTATTTCCTTAATCTGTCAAGCAGATTCCAATAGTACAGTAAGAATTTGGTTGCTATTTAACCTGGAGTTATGTCATATCACACTGTGAATATTTAAAAGAAAATAATTTCCTGGAGGACAGCCAGTTTTGTGGGATTTATTTCTCATATTGTGGTAATGTACTTCTCATAATAACATACCTGTGGAGTTTGGGCTACAGAAATGGGACCTTTGACTTGTCTTCAAAGGCTGCAGGAGCATTAAGATAGTTCCAAGTACATGACAATATAGGGTGTGGTAGACAGGAGTCCTGCCTTTCCTGCTTTCAGCCAGTTACTTCACAGTGCCAATAGTGTTTGTCAGAGGCTTCTAGGAAGCAATCATTATTTGTTTATTCAAACCAACACCCAGAGGAGGGTGAGGTGTTTTGAGAGGGATGTTCATTGGTCATGCTTCAGTGTCACACATTGCGTGACTTCTACTTGGGGAGAGTAAATCTGAGCTTCCTAATTAATTCCTTTAGGAGGAATGAATGTACTCTGGAACTAAAGGAAGTGAGTATGGTCAGGGAGACTAACAGGAGATATTAATAACCATCATCAAGGTGACTATTCCTCAGATCCACTAACAAAATGAAGACTGGTGCATGTTTATAGAATTGGAGAAGTTTGGGTCATAACAACCAAAGTCAGAAATTTCAACTGGGGCATTGTGTAGGGAATTCACCCCAAAGCAGGCTTCCCCCAAATTTAAGACTGCATACAGCTGTAAGAAAAAGAACTGTGAAAGTTTGAAATAGCTGTCAAAGTACCTTGTACTGACAGACTGTTCTCACCCCAACAGCCTCAGGAGGAATACCACTGCTATGCATTGTCCTGTGTCCAAAATCTGGTGAACAGTGGAACATGAACATGGTAGTGAGAAAGTAGCAGGGCATTTTACTTCTGTCAGTTTTGACACACTTCTCTCAGTGACATCTAAAAGCTATTAATGCCATTCTGGAACTCCTTGCCATGATGTGGGAGATGAGCAGAAAAAGGAATGCAGGAAAAATGTTCAGAAACACTGATTATTATTTTCTTGGTTTTGTTTAAAGGGAGGAGATGAGACTGCTGCATTTGCTGTTTCACAGGCTTGTATAAGAACCCAGATGAATCAGAACCAAAGATGTGTTCAGTTTTTCAATGTGTTCTGAGCAACTGCTTATGCATTGACTCCAGAGGCACTAATCATTGCACACAGAGAACACAGCAGTGTATCTAAAGCATTATTATTCTTTCTCTGTTGCTTTACCTATATACATACATGATTTCCTTAGCCATTACTGCCCCTGAGAAGAGGCTGTAAATACCATTTATACAATCCAGATTTTACTTTAAAAATACATGAAACAATGTACTGCACCTACAGGTCAAGTTTAGTGTAAGGACCTTAAAGGCTGTGGTACACATTCATCTCAGAGTTACAGTGGTATTGATTTTTGCAAGGCTGTAAGCAACACTGGAGACTGTGTGTAGAATTCTGTTCAACAGCCAAGAGCATGCAGCCACCTCAACAACTTCCAAGTTCAATGGTTTAATATTTTTTCCCAATTGTGAACTTCATAATATTTTCCTGCAGAAAGATCCTCACTGCACAATCTGAAATAATTTGAAATCTACTGACAGTAGTTTATACAGACCAGTTGGTAAAGGAAGCCTAAGAAACAAGCCACACATCTCCCAAGGATTTCAAGCCACTGACTGAAAAACTGTTTCATTGAGGTGTAATCCCAATGCACCAAGAGAACAGGGTCCTTTAGCTGTTGTGAAATTAATAATGTTTGTAATTTTTTATATAAAGGGAACAAGAGAATGTTACTCAATGCAACAATCTAAACGTAAAAGTTTTTCCTCTTGGGTCAAAGAATTCTCAATCATCCAGTGTTTTTGTGCCCAAACCCTCCCACCAGGCCCAAGCATTAGGCTACATCATATTTACATTAAAAAAAACCCCAAATTAAACTTCTAGAATCAGTCAGATCTGACACATTAGGAAGAAGAAGAATAACAAAACTACTGTGAATCATGTTCATCCTTTGCAGTTCTGACACATTACAGGAAGAAATGTGAGAGTTGCCTAGTCATATTTATAAATCCTTTGACTGTCTGTCCTTCTAATATCAGATACATTTTAACATAAAGCTTGAATATGGGGATGAGTTTTGCTATGAAATTTAATGTTATTTTATTGTGACATCACTTCCAAATGTCACCACTTTTCTGGAGCCATTTTCATGTTTACTGCTTACAAGAGTTGGACCTTACACACAAGCACTGGTAGTTTTATTCTGTTAAGAGTCATCCTGAGTGAGAAAATAGCATCCATAGTGGAAAGATCAGGTGAAAGATATTTTACATATTAACTAGAGAAAATTTGTGGGGATGATTTTTAGTCTGTTACATATTGATGTAGAATTGTTACATAAGGATAATTTCTTGTCCTGAAGAGGGGAAGAAACCTTGGGGGGGAAAAGGTGCATCAACATAACACAGTCAGTACTGAATTAGTGTTCAGAAGACCGTAGTTCTCTTTCCAGGTATTCTGAGGCTCTCCAGAAAAATCACTTCAAGCCTTTATGTATCATGTTCCTATCCATAGAATGAATTTAACTTGGTCTCTCAGTAATTTTCAAACCTTATTTTTGCCTATCTGGATGTAGAATTGTGAAGTATTTTGTTATTATCAGAAATTCTCACTACTTCAGTTTCTGGTACTTTTCTTCCAAAATATAATATGTTTACCTCTGTCCACAGGGAAGGATTTTCCTTTTGACTGAAAGCACAACCACCTTAGTGACTCAAAACACCAGGGTCTTTCTTCAGAATGCTCGTGTATCCTCATGAAAGCATCAAAAGTATGCCAGCCAAGTACAAAAGATATTCTTCCATGCAGCAACAGTTTGTATTTAGTTTTTATGAGTACAACTTTTAGTCCTTCTAGCAAGATAAATAGTAAAATAAGCATGTTTCTCTAAAATTTCCTTAGCAATTTATAAAGAAAAGGAACAGTTGAATTGGCTAACAGTACAAGAGTGTGGTCTCAGAAACCACACACTGTTCCATTCACAAAACAGAAATTATTTTGGAGAACTTGTCCTGAGCACATAGGAACATGCTAAACTTACACTTTTTATGTCTTTTTCCAATCCCCTTCTTTTCAGAGTGTGTCAGCAGCACTCCATACTCAAATGCAGCCTTACTCAGTTGAGTCTTGGCCATGAGCAGGCCTGTGCTATGTCCTGGCTCAGCTGAGTGAATGGGTCATGGTTGGGTGAAAAGTGCTGTAGCAATTCTTACTAGCTCAGGAATGCAATGAAGCTTTGTGGGGGCCAAGGACAGAGATTTCTAGACAGTCTACATTTTTAATGTATTCTGTTACATGCTTTTAACGTCCTGGTTGTTTGCCAAAGTGCATCTGTGCCTGTTGAATCTTCAGCTTTACCTGGTAGAGCCTGAGGATGCTGATCAGTGGTACAGCCCTATCTTGCTTTCTCAGTAGGATCTCTATCAGTATTAGTGCACCCCTCATGAATAGCACTGGTGGGGGAAAGCAGCTATTCTACCATGATTTTATAATTTTGGTTGAACAGATTACTTGCACCTGGCTCAACCATTGAGCATCTTTCTGTCTGCTGTGAGCTGTTGGACTTGATGATCCTGAAGGTTTTTTCCAACCCAAACAATTCCATGATTCTACAATTTTGTACTGTGAAAAACAGTTTTTAAATTACTAGGTAGCTAAATTATTATGGTTGTTTGTGCATCTTAATTTCTTCCTATTAGGTATATAGGCAGTATTTCTCTGCAAAAATACTTGGGAAGGTAAGTAATGGGATAAACATATTTTTGCAAATGAATCCTGCAATTTTTTCTTACCATTTCCAAGACTAACACACATGACAAAATGCTAAACCCTTATAGCATATGATGAAAATATTCTTAACCACATGGTTTATAATACTGATACTTAGTGGCTTTAAACCTTGGTTCAAGTCTTTGGAGAAAATGTGTATTTTCTGCTATAGCGACTGCAATTAAAGGGCAGACACAAGGCAGCAGGAGTATTCAGTTAAGATTTAGGCCCACTACCTCTTTCCTTGTTGGCAAAATTACCTTTTCCCGCAAACAGGATGTATCCACTCCAGTAGCAGACCCAGAAATTAAATACTCAGGAGTTTGGAAGTGTTGGAAGTAGAAGTTCAACTCTTTGAAGCTCAACTCAAACTGTCTTACTCTGTATTTTCAATATTGGATTTAATTATGTGATCACAGGCTTTAGTTTCAACCACATCTTACTTTTACACATTCGGTTGCTTTCTTTCTGACATTTAATTACTTCCTGACTCAACATAATTTCTTTCATCCATGTCTTTCAGTTCCTCCCCTTTTTTAAGCTTTGTTGTTTCAGTCTTACTTTTCTTTCTCTGCTAGTCCTGAGCTTATGAATGACTGTCTAATTTCCATTCTGTCACTGAAGTGCCAGTTGAAGTCCAATGACATCAGACTCATAAAATAGTTTGGTTTGGAAAAGATCTTAAAGAATACCTAGTTCACTCCTCCTGTCTTGGGGAGGGACATCTTCCACTTAATAGGTTGCCAAAAAATTTTAAAAATTAATTTCTTCTCTTTCTCCTCTTTCATTTACAGTTCAGTCAGCTGTTAAATTCCCCATTTTAACTCCAAGCCATTAAGAACCATCATGTAAGATCAAGAAGCCATTTATTTTCCATCTCTCTTTGCTTGAACCTAGATCCTTTCTAGTTCACTCTCTACCTACTGAATTTGTTAGAATCTCCTTCACATTTTATTGCATAACATCTTTTCCACTCCTCTTCTGTCTGCCTGTTTCCCTTACACTCAGTCTCTTCCAGTCTCCTTAATCTACACCTGACTTCTAGGGGTTTTGGTTTGTGTTTTATTTGGTTTGGGTTTTTTGAGGGAAGGCAGGGATGACTAGAGGGGTACTCTCTTATTGTCTGTTGTTGTTTTGTTTTGTTTTGATTTGAGGGCTCAGTAAAAATAAAAAGAGGGTAATTTTCTTCTTTGAGTTCTGGCGTCTGATTACACAGTTGGACTTGTCAAAAGCAAACATCAAGGTCTGTTCTAGCAATTAGAGACAGAATTAATGGGTGCATCTACCTTCTCATTGCACTTGGTTGTAAGGGGATGTAGCAAAGACCCTCTGATCATTGAAGGAGCATGTTGCATGAGGGTATAGAACTCACCGAGGGAAGGCTTTAGGAGCTCAGGGTGGAGAAAGATAACTGACCATAGGTAAGCTAATATTTTCAACAACAGTCATATGGGTGTATTACACATATTTTACTTGGAAAGCCAAGGGTTGCTAGAAAAGAAGCAATACTTTGTTAAAAAAATTATTGTATATCTCCAAACAAAACAAAAATGGATTTTTAGTTTGTTAGTTGTATTTTTTGCTAGCATCTCTCCCATTTTCATCCCATGGTAAAAAAAGTGTTTCTCCGAGTTTCCACATCTCTTCTGCACTGCTGTTAAGAAAAAGAGAGAAAAAAACCCAAATCCTTAAAACTTCCCTTATTTAAGTAGCTGCCATGAAAATCTACAATTTTACTACATGTCAGGCTACATACAGTTGCCCAAGGTTGCTGCAGGAGAATAGGGAAATGTGCTCAATAGGCCAAATGTCAGTGCCATGACTCATTCCCCTGTGCCACCTCAGATATGCCCTTGTATCTAGCTTCCTCCTTGAGTGATGCCAATATTGTTCCAGGTTTCAGTCTTGCTAATGGAAATGGACAGACATCTAGTGCTCTCATTGTTTCACAGTTTAGAGTTTCTAATATATTTATAGAACTAAAAAACATTTTGTGGCTTCAGGATTTGTGATTTAACCCTGGAGAGAATGAAAATTAAATGGCTGAAATTATACCTCTTGGATATAGTAGGTTGCTGAGATTTTTCCTTAGAACTAGCCATTTTTACCCTTGTAAGTTTGCATATTAATTTTGAGATATTTGCCCGAGATGAACTGAGGTGAAAGGAAGGCTGTATTTTAAGAAAGGGCTATCACTGCTGCTAGGCATAGAATTGGACTGCAGAAAATGTGACTCTATTCAGGGCTTGAAGAATTGCTAAAAGGAACTTCTATGCTCAGTAACTATTCCTGGGAACACAGCCATTCTAGAAGTGTGAGAAATGCCAAAACATATATATAGCATTAGGCTCTAGCAGAGGCCAGTTAGGTCCAGTTTACTCCGTAAGCTATAGATACCACACCCTACCTTCCCCTTAAGCATTTATAATGGAAACAGCTTTTAATATTATATTGAAATGGATTTAAGGTTGTTGGTTTGTAAAATAGCAGCAATTAAATAAAATTAAATAATAGAAATTAAAAGAGGAAAGCCTATGAAGTGACAGCATTAATGTGAAGGAGAGCTACAATAATAACACAATTGTGCCAATCTAACCAATAAACAAGAAGTAGTGTAAGATTCTTTTTATTAGATTGTTTCATAAGGAACTCATGACTTGTAAAGCCATTCAAATTTATTTTTCGTCAGCCTGGATGGACAGGTTAAACTTTCTGGCTTTGTAAGCCAATTTTAATGCATTACTAATATCTGGAGCCATGAAGACATTCAGGATCCTGAAATTTTTCTGTCTTACTAAACTGAGTGATGTGAAAGTACCTATTTTGATTTTCAGCAAAATATCAGGGGAGAAACTGCTCATTCCTTTTGTTGTTTGAGCAGCAGAGATGTAAGTTATTCTACACATCTGTCATGTTAAGGAGTGGAAGATAGGATTGTTTTAATTATATATTTATCATCAGCATTCTACATATTTTTAGACTTCAATTAAAAAAAAATATTAGGTTAGCTATATTCCTAACAGGAGAAGCTGGTCATGCATTCGAGCCAAAATAACTCAAAGAAAAAGAGTTACATCCATAAAGGGCAAAACTATATCATCAGTTTCAACAGGAGCTAAGGTGTATTATTCTCAGAATCCATTAACTCAGTCTCTAGAGAGGGTGCTTTCCAGTTTTTGTATGCGAATGAAATATTTAGGTCCATTCAAGTATAATGGACCTTAATTTTTACATTAAAATTGTAAGTAAATGAAGCTGTTTAATTTTTGAGACAAGATATTGTATTATTTTATTTGTTAATTCCTCTGGATTCTAGTCTTTTATAAGTTCACTTCTTGAATTCATAGACTCCTAGAATGGAAAGGATTGAAAATGACCTGGAAGAACCTCTATGCCCCTGCCACAGGCAGGAACGCTTTCCTCTAGAACAGGTTGCTCAACGCCCCATCCAATCTGGCCTTGAAGTAGATTTCTTTCAGTATGTATGCTAAATAATTGCTTGGATTTATGGATTTCATACTTTGTATTAACTGCTATTAATGGTGTATTGTCTCGCCGCTAAGACAAAGCTTATTTCTTCGAGACAATAGCAGAAGGGTTCTGTCTTCTGAACAGCAGTCCTTTTGTTTGTAGCTTATTAATAGCTCTTCAGCCAGTTATGAGTTTTGCAAGTAATGTCTGCAAGGGAAATGACAGTAACTCAGACCCAGATCTGACATGAATCTTCTGGGCTCTCCTAGAAAGATACAACACTCATTATTCAAAGCACAGAGCTTCTCATTGTCCCCAGGCAGACAGTGGAAAAGCATGGGAGGTCAGGAAGTGCATGCAAAACAGGTCATGATTGCTGTCCTACTTTTTATCTTGCTGTTGAAAGATTCACTTTTGACATCTTAAAGGCATTGCTCATGCAACCTCTCCCCTCTTTTTGATTTGCACATCACTTGATGTCAGCTAGTCTTTGCTTATTAGGTAAAGGGGGCAGATGTTTATTCACTACAATAGCAGCTATACAGTCAGGCTCAGGACCTGTCACAAACACAGTAAGTTCTATATTTGGGCTTGCACTGATTAAAAAACCTGTAGTGCCACAAGACAAATGTCAATGACAGTGGCCTTGAAGGCTGATCTTATTTATTATGGGAAGTGAACAGTGTTATCAAAGCCATCAGCTGTGGAAGAGTCATTTTTTACAGACAACCTTGATATCATTGAAAGGAATAATATGAAGAGAACATAGTAAAGTACTGCCAGGAATGACTCTTCACCCTCCCCAAGACAATTATTTTAAGTGCTATAAGGAGTGGAAATAGCTCATTCTTTTAAGTGTCTTGATTGCTTTCCATCCCTCCCAGTTCTACCAGGAAAATATTTAACATGGAATAAATACAGTGACATCAATTGTCTTTCTGTTTTGAGCTTTTAATAACTTCACTAATACGTATGGGTAGGTAGCAAGGGATAAAAAATACTAAAATTCCTAGGCCGATTAATTTCCTTTCTAGATTGATAAAGCACACCAAAACTCTAGCTTATTCCCAACTTGGTTACATACAATTTTCATCTGAATACTTTCACTTTCCCCTTATTAAGTATAAACAAAGTAATGGCAATCACCAGTGTCCATTAAGGTCAAGCAAAATATCATTCTCTGTCAGTGGTGCTCTTTGGTTTTGCAGGAAGTGGGGATCTATTCCATGCAGCTGTGCACCGGAACCTGGGCTAGCTCGATTTGCTCCGGTGGAGTGGCAAGTGTAGGGAACTGCCCCAGCGGGGGTAAAGCCAAAAGCAGAACTTAGAGCTAGCAGTGCTTTACACAGAGAGACAGTGTTCCTCTGCAGCAGGGCAGGGGCTGGGTAAAGAAGACAGAGGAAACTCTCTAGTTGTGAAGTTCCAACCAGTTTTTTGGACTTAGAGGGGTGAGGACACAGAGAGTCTCGAGCACTTATGTGCACGGGGTTTTAGGCTACAGCAGAACAAGGGGTGGACATAAGCTGACAACCAATAAGGTGGCACTAGAGGCAGAACTGAAGTGCAGAAACCAGCTAGGATAGGGGGAGGAGGGAAGTCTCTCTTGGGAATTGGTCCAAGTGGAGAGCAGTGGGGAATGTTCTGGAAGAAGGGGCAGGGTTGCCTTGATAGGCAGGGAAGTGTCTGGAACAAAGGGAGGGGGTACTTTGAGGGACAGAGGGAAGGGAGGGTACAATTCAGGAAAAAAACAACTCGGGAAAAGCATGGGGGCATAACAGAATGAACCATTTAACAATAACTTAATTAAATAAACATGAACCGCAAAAATACCAAATATAAGTAAACGTGCAGCACACCTCCAACCTCATCAGCTCCATCCCTCCCCGTGGTTCTGCTCCATCCAGCCAGCAAGTTCAAGCAGGATAGTCTATGGATCTGTTCCAGTAACCCCCAGTAACTTCCAGTAACCAATTTTGCATGTTAATCTGAACCTTGGTCCTTGATCCCTAGTCCAAATGGAAAGCCCTAAATCAAGCTCAGCCATTCTATCTGCCATTTAGTGTATGGGTGGCTCTAGCAGTGTTGTTTGCTCTGAAGCCAAAGAAACAAAATGTAAATTTAGCATGTGGGATGTTTTCAGCTGGTAAACCTGATTTTGACTGCCAAAACAGCAGACCAGGCCTTGATGGTTTGAAACCTAATCTCATAGCAAATCATGCCATTAGCTTAGTTATAGGTTTTTATAATTTGATTTATTTATTTTCATATTGATTTGATTTAATATTTTCTCTTTGGACAGTCAATTTTAATCCATATTAGCAAATCAGTTCCTCACATATTCTATACCGTAGCACATACCTCTCTACAAAGCACACGTGTAGTCTTGAAAACTTTTTCTCTTCAGAAAAGTAACTCTTGCTGCACGTCTTCTCTACTGGAACAAGTATTAATCCCAATGCTATCACTAAGTTAACACATTGATTTTCTATAAAACTAGGTAAAATGTGGATGAAGACTTCCAAACCAGTAATAATACCGTGCACAATTACTGAAGTTTGCATTAAGTCTCTAGTGCAGCTCAAGCCAGTAATCTTCATTTCCTGGAGTCCCCTACCAGTGTCCACCCCCATACCTCTGAGCAGATATAGCTAGATTTAAATTCAGCTGGATTTAGACCATCAGCAGTAATCTGCAATTACATGCACAGGCAGTGTGATATCATTCCCACTGCTTTGCTTTAGCTGATGGTGCTTACATGGCCTAGACCTAAAATTATGTCATTAATAAAAGGCACTGTGAGCATTAAATTCCAGGGCAGCCCCTACGAAGTCCAACTTTCCAACTCCAGTTGATGGCTTTCTACTGAACTGAAATGGTTTATCTATAGCTTGCTTTACTTAAACAGGTAAAGATATTAACAGCCTCTGATAACAGCAGAGACTGTAGCCTGAATCACCTAACCTGGTATTTCCTGATCCTAACTAAACTTTACCTAACTCAGGAGAAGAGGCGAATTGCAGCCTTAGGAGGTGACTAAGCCTAAAGATCAGGTTTGAGTTCAGGCTCAGGTTAATTGCAGCCAGATGGTGCTGCAACATTGCAAAAGTTGATACAATTTTTTTCCAGGTGGCTTAGGGTCTTAAATAAAGTGAGATATTTCAAGCCTACTTTTGTTGTCTTTGGGATAGCCTTAAATGCAGTTATTGAAGGATCTCCTGACACCAACCTTTCAGATACCTGATCTTCTCCATCTTACGTTTGTTTCTGTGATAACCTGTATCTAGGAAGGTGGTGTCTGAGAGTACTAATTTTAGGTGGAAGGACACCATGCTTAGCCATAGGTGTGTAAGAATGTGTAAGCCCAAATTCTACTTAGGAATTTAAATTATTTTTCTCCTTTGAATAGAAGTTACCTTCTGCACTTCCTGAAAAGAGGTCCCAGCACACGGTTGATGCCAATAAATGGCCTGGGGCAGAGAAATGTGAAGGTTATACAGGCTGGCTTTATGTGCTGTTTAGACATAAGGAAAGTCTTTTGTCTTAGACACTAATAGCATCTTCCTTATACAATGATAAAGCAATTTTAAAAAACTAAATCTTTAGGGAACTGTCTATTCACTTAATACTTGGTGATGTCAAGCAAATAGTCAAGAAAGCATTTGGCTTTTTGATGCCGCGCCCCGGTCGCAGGAGAAGGGAGCGGCACTGGTGGCGAGCGAGCCCCGAGCCCGCTTTCCCCTCGGTGCGTGTCACGAGCGGCCGCTCCCCGCCTCAGCCACCGGCAGGCACAGGGCGGCGGCTCGGCCGCGGTTCTTTACCGACAGAAGCGGCCGATAAGAGTGGACCCACGTCGAGGGAGCGAGGCAAAGGAGAGGGAAGGACACTTTGCTTGTGTCTCCAAGCAGTCTTTATTCTTCCGCGTGCAGAAGGGCTGCGGCGCAGGGTGATACAGTGCATCGGCTCGAAGTAAAGGCAAGGCAAAAGGCGCGAAGTAGGGAGAAACAGTGGCTTTTAAGGGGGGGCTGCCCCCAAGGGGGGACAGCCTAACAACAAATCAAGGGCTAGATAGGAGGAGTATGGAGTGGATATGTGTAAACATAAAAACAAAATAGGGAAGGGGAGACTGCATACATAATGTGCCAGTGAATGAAGGAAAATGTCATAACTGACAGGGAAGCTTCCAGATAAACGGGTGTAGCAAATAATGACAGACAAGCTGCAGGGGCAGGATTTAGAAGATAGACAGGGAAGGGTCTGAAAATAAGGGAGGTTTACCCCAGGATTGACACCGGGAAAGGCGGGAAAG